>NC_084997.1:7336000-7458500 GCF_963854185.1 Sardina pilchardus
TCAATGGAGATGGAAAAAGCCTTATATCTATTTCTAATAACAGGCAATCAGAAAAAGACATTAAACAAATGGCCCATCTTTACCATTACAGAAAAATAGTTTCCTGATAAACTAGGCCATAGACCACAGCTAGATAATCAGGTGTGGTGTGAAAGCATTTGCGCACTGGTTAATTATCTTAACTCCATTACTTGACAAACATCACCCTTTTCAGAACCATCATTTCCATACTAATACTGCTCAAACAACTTCACCATATTACCCCAGCTATCAGCTCACAGTGATAGAAACAGGCTAATTTTCTTTCTCTATGATACACCCCTACAGTCCATTGTTTGACCTTAATGGCCAATATCTACTCTCTGATGTTCATTTTCATGGGGAGAGTATACATGAAAAATATAACTGGCGAGATAAATCAGTCACTCTGCCCATAGCCTATAGAAATCTTAATGACCAAACAGATATTGGCCTCCTCATACAGAATATAAAGTAACTTCAATGTCTGCTTTAAATTCATATTACTGACTTGTAATGAATAAGAGGATCAGCGCAGAACACTTCAAAGCACCGTTTATATTTTCCCTCTATATATTCACACTGCCCATTCATCAACACATTACAAGCATATGTATACTGGCTGCCATACTGCCATACTGTAATCGTGTCAATTAAGTGACAGAGTTGGAACACAATGGAAGACACCACATTTCTGCTAAAGGTATATGTAACAGTTTCACTTCATGGTTTCCAACCCAAGACTAAAATAAGATGTCTCCTATGCGTAGCAGACACGATGTACTTTAAAGCTTATTATCATGTCAAAGAGTCAGTAGCCTTTACTATTGATTTGATATGTATTAAAAATGCAACCTTTTACCCTGCTTTAATATCAGTTTATCTATTTATTCTAGACACCCTTTTAGTTAACTCCCAGTGAATAATTCACTAACCATTGACAATCACTGCCAGATCTGCCACAAGAGATGTTCTGTAGACATGATAGTAGGCTATTCAAAAAGCGAAGGATGCATACGAGGGAAAAAAGAATCAATCGAATTTTCTGCGGCAACAAAATCGCCTGATAATGGTCATCCGACCAAAACGTTGTAATAAATAGGCTACTGTAGTTACAATTTCAAATGAAGACAGTGCATGGGAGCTTTCTACTCCTTTGGATATTGGTGACGCTGTGGTACCAAGGCACCCGTCCAAAGGAGGTGTGCAAAAGCACAACTTTTTTTAGTCATGTTTTACAAACTCCGAGGAAGTGAAAAGGCCAAATGTTGACTGGTTTTGGTCTTCATATCACATGGGCTTAAAAGTGTTGAGTGCGTGTAGCCTACTAAGGAAGGGCTGTGCATGCTAGTGTTTATGTGTGGATGTTTATGACTATTTGCCTTTGAGTGGTTAATTATGCTCACTCAATAGATACAGACGGTTAGAAGGTTGCCGCCCATATATCTATGGTTGCCGCCCCCTCTGTGGGGGAAAACATGCTAACATCGCACAGTGAAAGTGAATGGGTGAACTCGCTAACAGTTACACTTTATATATTCGTTTTACTTTCAAATGCAGCCCTGCTTGTTTCTGAACACAATGATGTGAAGGAATTGTGTTTACCTAACTGTCCAGTGTATGCTAACAACTTAACTCACTCTCAGTTTCCCAATTTTGATGACAAGCTTCGCTGGAAGCTAATATTCGATGGTAGCTTCATTAGGTTGCTAACTAGCTAACTTTAATATCATCAGTTTAACATAACCAACGTACACATACGTATTAAAACTATTCCCACGGACATTGTAGGAAATGTACATTCATGTGAGAATACATTTAGATGCAACTTATGTGTATGTGGTGTTATGGCATAAGACTTAGCTTGCTAAACCGAGCTACTCAGTCCGGCCATTGACACCAGTTCTACAATGGGTGTACTCGAGACAGTTCTGGCTATTTAACTGGAATTACCAAAATGAGGGAACTTAATGTTACTCTTAACCTCGGTGATACAGAGATAACTATCAGTCCAAACGTGGTTTAGCCGTTTATTGATCTTTGTTAAAATATTTAATCTTTTTAAAGGTGTTTTCTGTACTCACACCGTCCACCTCCATTAGATTGCATGCAGTGGAAACGAATGTTTTCTCCCACGGGGATGTTTCAGTCATGGTAACCACGGTAACTGGGGGCGGGAACCATGAGTATGACGAGATGCCGTCTGTATGTATGCACAGATGCCTTGCGCTTCCTCTGCTGATTTAATCTATAAATTATATCCACTGAATGTTGCATCCTGACCGGCAATAAATTAAGAGTTAGACATAGCCTAATTTTTAAAATCTATTATTTTTGAATCATGAAAATTTAGCAATATTTTTTTTCTGAAAAGTTTGTTTTGTGTGTGTGGAAGTTTTGCTTAAAATGCTTCAAAGGTCAAAGGTCAGAAAAACATGGCTACCTAGGAAGACGTTCAACTCACATCAACTTACAAAATGTGTTAGCTAGTTAGTTAGCTGCTGGCTAAACTCGAGATGGACATTGCACATTAGTTACCATGAAAGTGAAAAGAGTCAAGACTATACTACTGACTGAGCTTAGCAAACCACTTGACGACGAAATGACTCAAGTTCGGCATCTTCATTTTGGATTATTCCACTGAGATGGTTAGACGTGAACTTACATGGCCAGGGGAGCTCACAGTTCTGCTCACCTCTAACATGAGTAAGTGTGCCATTTTCTTCCTTTATCCACCTCCTAGTATTTTTGCTTTAGGCAACAGTGTGTAGACAATGTCTATCAGTCCATGCCCGTCAAGGGGTGTTTTTCTGGTGAGTTGGCCACATAATTTTGCTGGCAGTAGCCCAGCTAAATTAAGCGTTGAACGTTTCAGTTCCTTTGCTGGTTAGAGCGGGGAGGTGTGTGTGAGCGTGAGTAAGCTACATGTATTGAGGCGCAAGGCCAATTTACTAATTGTTCAAACGTACATGGTAGCCTAATATGAATTAAGTGTAATTATAGAGAAAGTTATTTACGTTGTGAGAGTACAAGGTCAGGTGTCTTCTATGAACTGTCTTGGGTATTACTGCCCCTACTACTGCAAGAATCTTTGCTTTCTATTCCATCACACGTTGGGCCCTATCACTACCAATTAGAAACCAGGGTTTCACTTCATGTGTGAATGGGGCTTTGGCCTATGTGTATTTGTGCCAATACATGACATGTCAACATGAAATCGTACTCTCTTAATTTCTTTTTGCAAAGTAATCATTAGAGGTTAAAAGCATCCTTAACTCCCCAATTTATCTAACCATCAAAATAACTGATAGTTTCTCAGCTTTCGGAGCAGAATGCATACAGGTAATCCTTTAAGTTTAGACAACCGTGCACCAGCATTCTCTCAGAATGATTGCTGAATTATTGATGTTATAAATGACCTAATCTTGGCAGAGATTTAGCACAGACGACCAGACACATTTGTTAAAAGGTGTTAAAGTTTCATGAGTGTAGCCACTGGTAACCTTGACCTCCTGTCACCCTCTTGCTTTGAGAGTATGATAGATGATCTCTAAAGCTGAAGCAAGTTTGCAGAGGATGGTGGGAAGATTTCAGTCGGCTGTAATATGGAAGAGTGCCTTTCTGCTATGTTGAAGAGCTATGGTGCCCATGCCCTGCCAGTTTACTGCCCCATTCTCACTCCAGTCCTTTACTCTACAAGTCCTGTAGCATAGTGTGATTTGTCCAGAGGGTAGCTGCAGGACAGTGGTGTCATGTTGGGAGGGTGGTTTCAGGATCGGAGCACCATGACCAGAGATGTATCCTGAAAGATGTCTCTTTACTGAGGATATGTGGACCTATCCTGGAGGCTAGGGACTCTGACTTCACAGAGAGTCTGGCCTAGATCCATTGGCAAACGTGTATTTCCTGGTTGGTGCCAGACGCTTGGAGTTCAATCACTAACGTTTGGTAATGACATATTAACCACGAGGGTCACTCACAACGATAACAATAGGCTTGCTTCTTAAATGTAATCGCTCTCAGGAATGCCCTCTGTTTTCTGGGTGGACTGAGGTGCTCTTGCCGGAGTTAACAGGGACGGATCAAGCTATTCCAGATGGAGTACTGTAGGGAAAATAAATTGAGCAGAGGTACGTAGACAGGTGGGGCCAGGCTAATATGAACCAGCTAATGAGCTTGTGTGGGCTGACTCTCTGTGTAGCCTTTAGATAACTTGGCCTAGCTCAAGGAAAATTGACTTCTTATCTTTGTGTAATACGTGGTGGTAGCTTCGAAGAAAAATTTTATTATGATGCTCATGTTCATTTTTGTTTTCAGTTTTTCTGGTTGTCATACAAAAAAAAAATCCCTAGCAAAAGCAATGGCCTGTTACATTTTTCAAATATTTATCCAATTATCTGAAACATAAACTCTTAAGAGAAACATTAGTATGCCCAGTTAACATGCTCAACGGTCGTTATGATATTGTGGGTCTATTTCTGTAAAGCAGAGAAAGTGTGATTAGCTCACTCAGGAGGGCTGTGCATCTGTGATGACTTTCAAAAGCACTGTGGGTAATGTGATTTCATGTTCATGGTCTATTTGTGGGGGGTGAGGAGCTCCATTCTTTTCACTTTTTAATTAAGCTCTCGGACGTGCCAGCACTCACCAAGCAAGTTACACCACGCTCAGCATTGAGGCACCAGGCACATTTACACAAAGGAACCCCAAACTTCCAGCGTTGGCCAAAATCACTTAAATAGCCCACAGTTGCTATCATTTCCCCCACTACATACTTGTCCACTGTAAAACCACTTGAAAGCATGGGACCTTCGAGCAGTTCATCGCGGGGATGATGAATCCCCAGTGTCTCGGGTTGGCTTACACACATTGCTCAGCTTCATTTAATGAGGCAACAGAGGCCTCCTCATCCATCTGATTGTAGCCACTGCCTGAGGTGAACGGCAGCACTCTGACCACAGGGGGAGGAAGGAGCCGTCAACGCTTTGATTCAAGATCAGAACGAGAGCGAGCGTTGCAGTAACACGAGTGCCAGAGATATTGCTCTGGTCGGAGGACACGCTCATCGAGGGAATCTATATTTAACGGTCCATATTCCCTTTCAGCTAAATGAGAAGAAGGACAAGATGAACAAGATGAGGCTGGCGAGAGAAAGTTTGCTGATCGAAATGTTTCTGGTTGTCATGCAGCTGTGCGAGAGATGGACTCGGGGCCCACACACACATTTAGCCCTCTTGTTTAAATGCCCATCAACAGCTTTCTGTTTCTCTGGAACAGAAGAGAGAGAGAGAGAAAAAGCCTTAGTGCTTTTATGACAGTTCAGTGGTCATAATAACAGCCTTTTTTTTTCAAAAAGATAGCCAAAAGTGCCTAAACAACAGCACAACAAATATTCCATCAGTGAGGCTTTTAGACATAATAACAATGCATTAGATCAATAAAAAATTGTTCATCATCATCATGGCTCTCAAATCTCTGTTGAAGTGTGGTCTTGGCGGAATGAGGTGTAAATGCACCTCTCTATTCCAGGAATCGAGCGAGTGAATTAACATAAAAGGCCCGCGTTTATGCTTTGTTGCTGAGGTGGCGCTACCGTGAAAGCCATCCAATAAACTCTTTCAGAGACAAATGTCTCTACTAATAACCCACAGACCAGATCTTGATGGAGAGCTTGATGGAGAGCCTTTGCTTCAGCCCACGTGGACTTAAGTATGTGGAACAGTGACCGCAATCAGTTATGGCTGTTTTGTAAGCCTCTGAAGATTGATAATATTAGTACATGTTAGGCTTAAAACAATAAAAAGCCGAAGACTGGTCTGTTTATAAACAAATTCATCAGCTAGTATTTTTTGTTGATATGTAGGAGCTTACATTACTGGATGTTCTGCCCTCTTCCATCCCTTAGTAACATGATGACAATGTAAATGCATTGCAAGCCACTGCAACAGTGCTAATGGAGGCGGTTTGTCAATATGGAGGTGTTGTCCAGAAGAGCTATGGATCGCAAGCCCGTCATTATAGAAACACTCTGACTTACAGACCATGACATGCTTTTACTTGCACATGATTGGTGGAATTACTGCCTTTGCTTACCCTTGCACATCACCACGGTGAAATATCAAAAATCTTGTCACTCTAACAAGCAAAGCCAGGGGAATATGCACTCAATCTCAGGCTTAGGCAATATCGCAGACGCTTGATAATGGATGGAATTGTTTCTTTTTCTAATGCAGTGGCTGGCAAAAGTATTCAATATCATGTTTGCATAAGTATTCGGCCCCTATACCTTCATACTCGGAAAAGAATCCCTTTAGTGTAATAACAGCCAAAATGCATTTGTTGTGAGACAATGCCAGCTTTTTATACATTATTCTGCAGTGTTTTTCCCCAATTCCACTTTGTAGAATGTATATGGAACATCTAGGTCGATGGACAATGCTATTATATAGCTTAACGCCAAGGGTAATTATCCTACTGGTGGGCAAAACCTATTCCAAGCCTTAGTTTTACAACTGACTACAACAGTTTTTAACATTGAATAACATTTGTCTCTGTTCATTGTCCCTTCAGTTGTAAAAGGTTTCCAGAAATATCACCACAGAATGATGTTATCCTGGTGTTTCTTGAGTCTTTGTCTGTGTTGGATTCTCAGTACATGTAGTGCTTCGAGTTTGGCCAAAAAGCTCTATTTAAGTGTCATGTGACCACCATCTTCTGATGCTGGGTTTGGGGGTCAGCCTTTTCTATAAAGCATCTGGGTGGTGTGTGATGCAACTTCCACTTTCTTTGTGTGAGTCCAGTGCTGCTCAGTTGAACCATGGAAGTCACTTGGAATATATTCAGTATTTTCCTTATTATTATTTCAGTCACTCTGTCTCTTCAGTCTTCCTTTTTTCTGTTATTTCACAACCTGGCAGATGACTGTTGGATGGAGTGATTTTTATGTCCAGCAGAGATTTTTTCTTTAATTATTAATTGTTAGCACCTAATTATAATAATGTACGATCAAATAAGTGGCACCTCTGTATAATTTGTCAAGTCAAATCAAATCAGGTTTAGTTATAAAGCACTTTCAAAACAACAACATTTGACCAAAGTGCTATACTATCAAATTGTCTGGACCCGACAACACAGTAATGATCAGACCATTCAAAAACAATATGTATTTACAACAATTTATAACAAGGTCTATTCATATTTTGTGGATAATTTGTCATCAGGAACTAAAACTCACTGGGGGTTAAATACTCATACTCAGCTTTTTAATTGATGTATATTTAACCTTAACCAGAAGTGTTTTTGTGACAAATATAAATGTGATCAGGCATGTACATTATGTTTAAGCATATTTTATGTGTGAAAAGAAAACGGAGATGGATTTCAAGGTGGTTGAGTAATCTTGCAACCCACTGTAAAGTGGGTTAGTACCATAGAATGATCAGCTTTCAAGTCAGATGTTTTTGTCATAGTTTTGTGTTGTTTGCTGGTGCATGTCATTTTACCAGTCTATTATCTACTCTGCAGCCTCCACACTGCAGAATGTTTTGACATGATGCCACTGGAAGGTTAATGTCATCTCTGAAAATCTGTTTTGATTTTGAATTTGTTAGGAATTTGACGGAGATTAGCTGTGTGTGCATGGCTAATTCTGTAAGACTGAAATCCAGAGGCAAGGTTTAGAAGAAATAAAAGACAATCTGTTCATTTGAAATAAAAGCCATGGGCCTCCTCCATTAGTAGATGTAAACCGGAGAAATGTGTGTGTGTTTGTGTGTGTGTGTGTGTGTGTGTGTGTGTGTGTGTGTGTGTGTGAAATCCATTCAACATGCCTCACCCCCGCCAGACCACCAACAGGCCCAGATATCCAGACGCCAGATGGGGAATCAATACCGATGTTCTCAATTACAGGAACACAGAGTGGCCAAAATGATGCACTTTAACGAGTTACTTAAGCCAGAAAACACAGGTCAGACACAAACAGTTGGAGACAGAGAGAGAGAGGGGACACAGAGGGAGAGAGAGATATATTTATAGTTGCGCTTATAGAACCTGTGGGTGTGGAACTGCTCATCATCATTCATTAGACTCTAACTGCTAAAGGCCTGTGCCAAGGGCTCGGTGTTGAATGTTATGTTTCAGCTGTTCAGAAATCTTGTCCTCCTCCCTGTGTGTTATCCTGACCAGACACACTGAGCAGTGCTGCTGGCGCAGTAGGGGACGAGTCTGGATTCATGGACCCTAACAGCAGTGATTTGTCTGGGTGTGAGATGGAGACTTCCTGTGCCCCGTGCCCCTGTTTTCTTCTCAGTGGCATCCATAATTGTTTGCATCCTGTATGAGTTGTTGGGGAAGAATACAGCTTGAAAATGGAATATTTGGTCTAGGCATTTAATGTCATCTATTCAATCATGCATTCAGATGTGCCATTCAATGTGACAACATAAAAGATGTGAAAACACTGCTGTTTCATTTTGAAATTTGAAAGGAGTAATATATCTCTGGGTATAAAGCATAGCAATTACAAATGATTATGACAAATGGCATTGACGTGCAGAAAATGAATGGCTGTTAGCTCCTTTCTACATAAGAGAAATTGGCTTATTTGGCATGGCTGTAATTTCTGTCTTCTCCTTAAAATCACAGGTCTCTTTGTTTGGATGAGGATGTATGGTGAAAGCCGGTGCTGTGTTCACGTGGGACTGTGGGATCTGTGGATTCATCTGTAGGTGAGCCAAACCCAAATGTCCCCAAGGAAACTATGCTATATTTCTAAGGTCCATTTGATTGATTCAGTCATTAAATGGACATAGAAGACACCATGTAGATTCAAGGGATGACATGCTAAAATGAGAATCCTTATTCCAACATGGTCCCTGTCGTAAGACAGGACAGACAGACTAACACATGGCATATAAGAAATCCCCTCCTTTAAGGAAAAGCAAAGAGGCTTAAAACAACATAATAGCCTGCCTGTCCCTTATTTACACCATCAGTGCATCCAATAGTGTTACATAGCAGTAAAAACAATGCAATAACCCAGCCGAACACCATTAGCCTAGCTCAGCATAATTCACTGGAAGTGGGTCACACATCAGTTAGCCTATCGCTCTTATCTAACTCTGAGGTAGACGGCAAATAAGCCAATTTCCCACAAGGTTGGTGTGTTCCATGTGATATCATCATGAAGCATAATAACTATTTTGCATCCAATATGAATACATATGCCATCAATGTTTGATCCATTTAACCAGACCACAGAACAGACGTCAGTCTTCTGCTCTGCCATCTCCCAAAGGAATTAGTGACGTGTGTTTTTCTTTACTTTGGCCTGTTGAGGGCAGATTTGATATGACAGCACTTGTCAAAGGATGTCAAGACAATGCACAACCATTAGTGTCGCATGATACACTGATTGCACGGTAACATGATATGGGTGAACACTATTGTGTCAGTCAAGTGACACTGTGCAGACAGCTGTGTGACTGTTATTATGTCAGCTCCCATTTCTTTGCACACCGCCTCAGGAAAATATGGGAAATGATAAAATCACCTGGTTTTGTTTGTATTTTACTGTGATTTTCATCAAACAGCCAGTTTATCCCTGATGGGACTTGAATAGGTAGCAAGTCTCAAACGACTGAATATCCTAAGCAATCCAACATCCACAACCAAGTCTGTTTTCATAGGAGAACATGACTGTGCATACCGGAAGGCTTCAAACACACCCTGGCTATGTGGTTTTGCTTGGGACATCCATGGGCTTTGCACTCTTCTAGTTCCGATTGAGGAAGAAGGGTCAGCTGTGCATCTGAGGAGATGAGTGGAATTGGGGTTGGGGGAAGAAGGATGTTGAAAGGGCCAAGCTGAGAGAGGTCTCCCAGCTTTAGCAGAAGAGTGATTCATGGGGCTGTGTGCTGTATTAGTGTCACTTATAAGTTATACGGAACAATTTGCCTAGCGAGCTGCTCAGACGAGCTCAAAATGGCTGCCCTATTAATCCACCCCCCACACACCTGCAGCGGCTCTGATAACCACATCTCCAGCGTCCCCTCCCCTCATGAATGCGAGCCCGCGGAGGCGTGTGGCAAAGTTTGTTTGTGTTTTGTTTGTGCCTCCAAAGTATTTCTGTGGCAGTGTGTGAATGCCTGTGTGTCGCCTGTGTGTCTCCTGTGTGTGTGTTTGTGCATAATGTGTTGGCGGTTCAGCATGTGTGTTTGAGGCTTTGACTGAGTGATTTGTTCCCAAATCCCCCACTTCCTCTTCTTGGGTCAGTGAGTGACAGATGAGTTTAATCTAAGGGGCTGGTCCAGGCACTGAATATTGATGAGGGCAGAGGACTTGTTAACCTTTTCGAGAGTGCTGGAAGAGGAGGCCGTGCTTGTCGGAAAGTGTTTGGGGAAATGTGGTGCTTACGCGTGCATTTGTGTTTGGTTTTGTGGATGTGTTGATGCATGTCTACCAAGGTCAGTAGGTCAAATTGGTTTGTGTGGTTTTTAGTGTCTTGCGTGAAATTAGTCATTTTGCATGTTAACAAGTGTCATTATAAATAATCTATCATAGTTTCTATTTTTACCTGCCCATAGGGATGCATTTATCATGTAAACATGCTGGACATGCTCTGTCACTCCTGTCACTCCTGTAACGCCCATTAACATTGACAAGGTCATGAGTACCTGGATGCTTCTTCTCAGTGGCAGATCCTGTGTAATGCGAATACATATCAGCACAGATCTATCTTGTACATTAGGTAGCAATCAAGGTGATCCTTATTTGAATAGACAACTTCATTCAGGAATCACTCATGTCAAACAACGGTAATGAATCCTAACAGAAATATTATAAGGAAGCTCCACAAGGATGCTCAAGATAATAAAGCTGATGGCTCAGAGAGGTAGGGCACCTGAATGTTTCAAAATGCTGTTGGCTTTAACCATCATGGAGAGTAACCATCATGCTGATCAAACATCTTTTCCCCTTTCTTATTAGAAGAACAGCATGTTGTGTGTTTTTGCCTCCAAAGGTTGCTTTGTTTGAGATTTTGTTTTTGATGGTAAATAGGCTTGGTTGTTGATTGGCCGCCAAAGGAAATGTGCTACCTGTAGGAATTTAACACCCCTCCTGTGTACTGTATATCTGAAATGGAATCCTGCTCTGTTCTGCATGAACTCGACACTGCACTTGGCTTACTGTAACTGTTGTTGATTCTTATTCATCGGACTAACCTTTCACTTTGAGCTTTTGCAACAGGTTTCAAAGGCAGTGCCACAGCAAGGTTAATGATTATATCCCCTTTTTTTATTTGATCCTTGCCAATGAAGTCTCTGTTCAAGGTTTTGACCTGATCCACTGTAGCTCTAAAGATTTATGTAAATGCCAGACCTTCTTAGTTTGAAAGAAACACCTCATAAAATATGATTCATGTTTTTGCTCTCTGTCAGTGTTTGCCAAAGCTCTCAACCCCTTTACTTCATCCTCTACATCCCCGTTTCCCCCCTCCCTCTCCTCCGTCGCTCATCTCTTTACAAACAAGACCTTTACATGAGATTCTAAGAGCCGATTGTCAGTAACGAAAGCTGAGGCACTGTTTAATAATGTAGGTCGGGACCTCGTCCGTTATTAGAAAGCCTGTGATTGGTTATTATGCCCAGTGGAGGAAATGTCAAGTTCCGCGCCATTCGGCGGGGTGCACGACCCTGGTTATTAGCAGCTGCTGCTCCGGTTCAGCACAAATGTCAGCCGTCGGGGAGAAGCCGGCGACACGGGGGGCTGGGGGCCGTGGCCGAGAGGGTGCGAGGAAGGGCCAGGGGAGGCGGGAAGTGTCGCGAAAGGACCCGCCGCATCTGACCCATGGTAATGAGAGGTTCCGCATGAGTGGCAGCCGACGCGGCTTTTGCTGCGCGGTGACTTTTCCTGGGTGACGGACCCCTCGGCCCTGGTCATGAATAGCCTTTTGTGACGCGTGCGCCGCTCAATCTCCTAATGGTGGTGGTGGTGGTGGTGGTGGTGGTGGTGGTGGTGGTGGTGGGGAGGCTGGGCACGGGCTGATGCAAAGAGATGGGGGCGGGGTGGGGGCATATAACACAGGAGCAGTGGAGCGCCCAGGGCACAGCCATAAACACCACATGCTGAATAATTACCACCCCGGCTGATGTGCTAGTGCTCTTGCTGTATGCCTCATTACCATAATTGAATTTGCACGTTATGCTGTGTGTAACACAAGTGCCTTTATGTGGCAGAATGAAAGGGGGGCCACTCTGAAAGAATTGTTTCGTTCTCTGAAAACGGAGCGGTTGAAATAATTATTTTGTGTTGCGCTAAGGAGCCTTTTGAGGGAATCCATGTGGTGGCTCATGTTTGTGAGCCCAAGGCTCAAGGGCACCGCTTTTGTCCGGCGTGTATGGATTTATTACCGTAAGACTAATCTCTTTGATGGATAGCTGATGTGCGCTAGATGTAGAGATTGTAATTTGTGGGCTAGTCATGGCTGGAATGAGTCGGTGTGTGTTGTTTGCGCGTGCAAGGAGGTCAGTCATTGTGAGTTAGTGTGTGGTTGTGCATGCACAAGTTAGACCTCATTTGTTTGTAACAACTATGACCGTATGCCTATGTACGAATGGTCTTCGCTCCAGTGTACGCATGCATGTTTCATCTCTGTCCAAACAGAGGCTTATTTTCTTCCTCTATTTGTGAATGGGAGTCACACGGGTGATGAGAAATTAACGGTGTGTGTGTGCGTCTGCGAAGAGAGGTTAATAATACATTTGCCTACAGGAGCATCTGGAGCTCAGGCGCAGGCTTTCCTCACCTCAGTCGACGCCAACACAACATTCAGCTCTTCCCTCAGACGTGTTTATGGACTCCTCAGCACAAAGCACTGCTGCTTGAGAAGCCCAAAATAAAAAAACATTACTTGTCGTCTTCATGGTGATTTTAGCTAGAAGTGACTGAGGGTTGCATCAAGGCATTAAATTGTCATTCAAAAGAAATATTTAAATATTGTTTTGTTGTTTTGATGTCACCACGGAATGACCGGCACATGGGGTGAGGGGCTTCTGCACCAATCACGTTCTCGGTGAGAGGCCGACCCATGGTAAGTGTGGGATCAGAGGAACATTGGTCTCTGAGTTGTTGTTGAACAGCTGGGCTTAGGTGGGTGACTCTTTAAGTTGGTCCACTTCAGATGCAGGCTGCACGACCCTCGTGACCTCAATGCAGGAGTCACTGTTGGTCTCAAATGGCATTGAGGCAGTGTTTGAGTGAAGCTGAGCAAACCCCTAGAGTCTGGTCTGGTTTTTTTTTATTATTATTCTTGCCTTTCAGACATTCTGTAGAGACAGGCTTTCCAGTCCCCAGGCTCCAGAGCTACATCCTTGGAGCTCACCTGGGAAAAGAAAAACAAGCGCGTCGTGCCTCCTCTCCATACACTCTGGGGACAGACCACTTCCAGCTCCAGCAATGGTGCCGCTAGCTTCTTTTTAAAAATAAAATACTGCTAATTGTGTTTATTTAGTGAAGCTGAACTCATCATGTTGAAATTTAACTAAGATGTTTTAGATCTCCATTATTCAATGAAGAGATAATGTATAGAAAGTTCGTTATTATCGGGAAATTGAAGTCCCGACAGGGCGAACCGTACCCCGATTATTTGTTTCCGTTTCATCGTGACTTTTGATGAGAAACAAATAGTTCACAACACACGCTGAACTTGAATCAAACATTCTTTAGAATACAGCCAATCAACTGTCTGCTTTCACTTTGAATGACTGTATAAAATAGGAAGTTCCACTGCAAGAAGTGACCGAACTACTTGTGAAATGATATGAAAGATGTAAATCAGAAGCACAAAACCTGTTGCTGTTGACAGCGGTAATTATATGTTTCAGCGGTAATTACATGTACATACAGTATATGTAAATGTTAAGCATCCTAAATGTGTTCTGTTTGATTCAAATCTGCATACATACAGTAGCCTACCTGTAGGTTTTAGTTTGACATTTTTCTTCTTTGGAAACTCTTGCGTGATTTCTTGCGTGTTCTTTTGATCATTGGTTTGCTGGAATATTCTTCTTCTGCCAAGTTCCCGGAGACTGGGAGTTATCTAGTCAGCCAGTGTTTTGGTATATGCGCAAGCAGTCATGGTGCCATCTAGGCTATAAGTGTTATCTCCCCAACACCTTTTGCATTCGCAGATCATCACACTCCCATCGCCATGCTTCACTGTCAAAGCTATTCACCGTGATGGTAAATATGCTGGTCTCCATCTGGTCTCCATCTGAGCCACACAAATGTATCTTGGTCTCATCTGACTAAAGGAATGTGCTCTTAATATTCATCAGGCATCCTTTCATGTTCATGAACTGTTTGCTCTCTTCCATCTCTCTCATAGCTTATAACCTATTGACCTAAGTGATGGTCACAGGTGAAGGCCCATTTACTGCTGTTGTATATTGTGTCCGGTTAGTAACAAATAGCAAGATTAAATAAATGTATGAATAAATGAATCCTAAATACATGCTGTGTAAATAACTAGGCACCCACTCCAATGACCAGGTCAAAATGTCATTTTATGCCAAATTGAAGGAAAACACTAACAGGCTTCCAGTTGCTCATTCTGATTTTCTCATTTACTTGTGCTTCTATGGCGACCGTTTAAATGAGCCATTCACCCTGAGCTGCTCATCATTAAATAGCTGGCAATATTTCCCAAATTAGCTCATCGTCTTTTTTCGTCTTCATTTACTTGGCCTTGACCGATGATTGTTCTGTAAAGGTACATTTTAGTAGCTTGTGTTATTCTTACATGTAATGGATATCTTACTGAGTGCTAGTGAAATCACTGGTTAGAAAAGGAGTCGATGAATTTTATGAAATTATTTTGAATTTGAATTAGTCAAACTGTTGTGTACAGAGCATACAGAGGTGGATGACTTTGCCCTGGCAGAGCCAAATTACTTTAATATACTGTGTTGGTTCTGAATTGGAGAGATGCGTAAGTAATGAGGGTCTATCCAGATTATGCTAAAAGTGATTGAATCAGCGCATAGCTCACATCATTAACAATGTACAGCGCCTCAAGGATTTAGCCTTGTAGATAAAGATGTCTCTCCCAGAGGAGAGATGAGTTATAATATCTTCACTTCAGCGAAGGTCTGGAGCAGTTTATGCCCAGTTTCCCCCCACTTTGTTTGCATTAAATATTTCAAATTCAACGGCTTAACAAGTGTCTTAAAGGATTAATGTGCCAGTGCTTGCCATGTGCAGCACAAAGACCCAAATGTCTCCTTTTTGTAACCGAAAACGCCGACGCCACGTCGTTTACTTCATGCTGGTTAACACAGGTGGACGACTATCCTTATATCACCCATAGCCAGCATTGAGTTTTATAGTTCAACGATAGGACACTTTTATTAACAGCCCTGACTTGCCATTCCTTTCCCTCCCAGTTTGGCGAGGCAGCCAAAAAATAAGGACTAAATAAAGCTATTACACAAAGAGATGGATGCCGGGGTGTCAGTCGGGACTGTAGTGTCTTTTAGGGAGCAGGGCTGATTGAGAGGGGAGCATTTGCATGTGTTCATTAGCGAGCTACGCTGGAGCTTATCACACTGAATGGCCTCGTTAGCGTCAGCAGATTTATATGCATCAGGTTGATTACAGGCGAAAGACAGAGGAGACAGAGATATGGGCTTTTTCGGGAATGACAAAACATTTCCCATTCGCTCGATTTCTTCGCAACAAATGCTGCGAGATAAGGCAAAATTGCCAAAATGCTAATCCAAAACATATCCATTATTGGTAATCACCATCAACATGGTAATTTATGGAAATTCTTACCATACAATGGTACGACCCTTCACCTCACCTCATTGTATGAAACATCCACAGTCAAGCAATAGTAATGACATCCCAGTGCCATCACAAAGACAAACATATTCATGAGTTTTTAAAGGACTGGACATTATGCATTCTTGAGCACTGAGTGTTCACTATAAATGGGTCCTTCAAAAACAAACCATATCTCACTCGAACAAATCTACAAAATGGCCACCTGAGTGGGTGGAAGTAGTAGAAAATTTGATCAATGTATAAGTGCACAGTTAATGAACTCCTCTGAGACAGAGCAGACATCTCCATCCATGAAACTGGATTATGAAGGCTTAAGGAGATTTAAGTGGACATGGGTAGGCTCTTTCTGGCAGTTGTGCTAACCTTTGGCGTGATTGCCAGACCAAAGCTTTATTATAAGATGAAGTGTTTTAATAAAGCCAGTTTCCAGGGCGCTACCCTGTTCCAGGAAAGATTTGTGCCCTACAGGCAAGGGCTTGTTACACTCACACAAGAGTGTAAAAACTGCCGAGGAAATCAGAAGACCGTGAGCACGGTGTCTCAGAACAGCTGTGAACACCGGCTAGCCATAATCAATCAAATGCCTATTCTCACCTGCCTGTGACACCGACTCAGCTCTCCGGGGAATGGAGAGGAAATTAACCTCCTTAAGGACAACAGTGGGCTGGCGAGACCACAGGCTCGCTCCTCAATCCTATAAGTACTTCTTGGTAAATCGTAATTGACCTTGGTTTCCCCGAAGTTACTGACTGTGAGCGACAAGGCAGTGATGCGTGTAAACACACTCTAGTTTCATTGCTATTCAGCATCACACGTTAACATCGTATGTTAATCCCGTTTTTTTTTTCTGTTACTATGATTAGTCTAAGAATATTGAGATTGAATTAATATTCAGATATTCAGGCACACGATTCACATGTTATTTTCTTGAATGTCACATTTTCACATGTTCTTTTCTGAATCCTTTAGCAGAGTAGCACGTGTTGGTATGAGCAAGATACAGTGTAAGACTGTGCCTATTCTATCAGTATGAAAGTAAGCCACAGGCAAACACCACTGCAGAGCCTTGAGGAAGGATCAGAGCAAGAGATGTGAGCATGCTGTGTGCGTGTGTGTGTGTGTGTGTGTGTGTGTGTGTGAGAGAGGGAGAGAGAGAGAGAGAGAGAAAAGAGAGAGGGTGTGTGTGTGTGAGAAAGAGAGAGCGACATACAGACAGAGAGAGGCAGATGACAGGCAGGGGAAAAGACAGACATATTTGACAAAGGCTATTTCCATACTCCGTTGTCTTCCTGCAGTTCCCCAGCTGCCGAACAGTGCTGTATTCCTGCCTTCCTGTAGGTGGCAGCAGAGCTCCCCCCCTGGTGTCTCCACACCAGAACATTAGTATTCACGGCTTGAGGAGGCTTTCAAAGCCCACTATTCATAATCTTGGCGACCGCCTCAACAACAAAATAATGGCACAAACAGGACGGGAGCTCAGACGGGAACCAAGCACCAGGCTGGCAATCCTGTCCCTCTGAGACCGCTCGCTTTTCACTCGCTCCGCTCTCCCCTCGTCACTGGGGGGCTCGTACCTGCTGCTATGTCTGAGGAGACCGTAATCCTCTGGCTATAGGAGGATCAGCTCCTGTGTTTGAAGGTACACAGAAGCACGGGGAGATTTGCAGAGTTCCCTAAACCGGTGCTAGCTGGGTTGCACTAATGCAGAAGTGACTTAGTGTCATTGTTGCTTCATATTGAAGTCAGTGTTTGGCAAAATAGAACACTTTTTTTTACCTCCCCTTATTTGTTTTATTGTCTTTTAGAGGGATTTACCAAAGTCCAAATAGAAAAGAAATGTTGGCCAACAAAAGTTTTACAAAGGTAGTTCTTTTGAATGTGATAGCAAGCAATGTGATATGTCATACATGCCAGATTTGTTTGTGATATAAACATGCATGTGTCTTCTGAATATATTGGCATTCGTATTTGCCTTAAACTCTTAGCTTTTTGCCTGCATTTGCATTTAACAAAATAAAGCATTTATTGCTAAGCACAGGATCCCAAGATAGTAGCTCAAATGTCCTTGCCCTAGGTTTCCGTCACAGTCAGCCGCAATTATCTAAACATATGAGATCTTAATGAATCTCCTAAAGGTTAAAAAAATGAATACTAGCCTAGCTCCCACTGATGGTAATGATTGTCCATGATCCATGTTCTTACCTGCTTTTTCCACCTGGCATCTGTCTCTGAATTGTGAATTTCTGTTAAATGGTTTGATTGGTGTGTGACCCACGTAAACATATTACCTCCATGCTGATGCTGATTTGTTTCGATTCTGGTTGGTAATAAACATGCTTAGGTGCTTCAATCTTCTTCCTGCATGCATGGATTCTTGGCAAAATAATTACTTTCTGACGACTTCAGTCTGAGTAATAACTCCATTTCTGCCCATAAAATGAGACACAAATAGATTTCCTTACATGAACTTGATTGAAATAAAATGTATTACATAGATAGAATAAAAATGCTGATTATCTTTTGGGTTACATCAGGTGAAATGTAATGGCTTTGCATATTTGGTGTATTCCCCATCTTTCCCCATGTTTTTGGAGGGCATGAATGAAGAAGCAACTTAGCCTGAATGATCTCATGCCTCTTGAGTGGGACAACCTCCATTAAGATATGAAATCTGTCTTTCAGTTTCCGAATGGTTTTCATCCTCCCCTGTAAAATCTTGAGACACTGAGATTGACTTATTTCAAGGTTGGAGGGTAATGTGTGTTTGTAATGTAAGCTTGTATTTGGCTGAGAGGTGATTTATGGTGTTAATTGTGTTGTGAGTTGTCATCTAGATGAATACAGCAGCCAGTTCCTCTGGTTCTCCATACAAGCAGCAGCATATTCAGCATCCTTGACTCTCTTTGTAGCTGATCAGGTTAATACCATCTTTGACGTGGGCTAATGCCATCACATTCAAATATTTTGATCAGGGTAATACCATCTTTGACATGGCCTGATGGTATCACATTTAAATATTTTGTCCTAATACCTTCTCAGGATGTCGCTGACTCATGCTGATTTAGGAGACTTTTCTTATGTCACCCTGGAGCAAAACACTTAACCTGGTTTGACCAGCGTTAGATGTGGTTCCGTATGACCTTGGTTCTTACCTTCCCCTTCCCTCACTGTGTGTGTCGTTTGCTGTCCTGAGGGATGTCCAGCTTCTACTGTGAGTCATCGTTAAAGTCCAATTATATGTGACCCAACCAGAGGCGGGATGCTGTGAGGTGTCCAGGCGGTTGACCGGTCTAAGATTGAAAGGATTACAGAGGAGAGGGTAAAGTTGTGCTCTTTTTCTAGCCACAGGAGAAATATATTGTAATCAGAATCATGCGATAGGGAGAGGCCATTTTGATGCTTTAGTTTTAACCTTGTTTATTAGCTAATGGAGCCTGGAATGGCAGCTGAACTAGCCCTGCCCACAACATTTGAGGTCGGGAAGTTTAGTCTGGAATTGTTCCGTTGTGCCCGAACCAGAGCTGTTCTTCTGGGCGGGCTTTGTACGATGATGGACAGATGAGCAACAGTGACTTGTCTATCACGTCATCTGAGCGCGCTTCGGTTGATTTTGTTTGCAACTAAAATGCTGTCGCTAGAAGCTAGACAGGTGGCTCCTAAGACCCCGTTCACACAGGAAAACTGCATATATTTCCAAACGGTTTGGCCTTTCATTTACACAAAAACGGCGATTTTATCACTGGAGATGTGGGAAAACTCTTTCACTTTTGTATGTGACATGTTTTTGCATTGTGACATGTTGCTCACTCATTTGTTTGAAATCTCTGATTGGCCACCTGTTTGCTCGAACAGTGCAAAACAGTGAAGTCTTTTGTGGAGAAGGGTGGTTTGGGTGTTCTTCCTATAGCTCACGATAAGCTATTTCATTGGTGTGATTGGTAGGGCAGAGGCACTTTCCCCGTAACGGTTGAAACATGCCCCATGATCACGTCCCAATAAAGCAGCATCAGACTCAAATTCTCCACTCGAATTGAGTGTGACGACATCAGGCTGTAGCTAATGACCTTTAGAATGTTTCTGTCAGAATGCTTGAAGGCAGATCAGAGTTCCTCAACTAGTTGTTGGTCTCTGGCACTTCCCCTCTATGAATCATGCCAGTGTCACTGTCAGATATAGTCTGCCATTATTTGTTTGATTTATCAAGAGGCATTCCAAGAAATGTGATTCTTGTTGTTGTAAATACCAATGCGAGGCTGTTGAGGTTTTGCAAGTTGATGGAAAAAATCACACTATACTCCCTCTGTGTGGGCTCAGCTGGCAATAGAAATGGCTCCTAGTGTCCTACTGCGCCCATTTGGAATCTGTAGTCATAGTATTTCCCTTTGTGGAAGGGCAGAATTCATTTAGCTGGTGGTGTCCAACTTGTTAGTATTATTTCCATCTTCCATTCAGTTTTATCATTTTTTTTTTTGTTATACGGAACACATGTAGATAATACTGTCCTCTGTCATTCTCAAAATATTAGGTTATTTTCAAAATATTGCAATATTGTGACTCTGCCCTGCACATTTAAAATGTGTTATTTGGCCCAAATTCCAGTATGCAGTTTCAGGTTAGCTGAGACCAAAGAGATAACAGAAGAGCCAGGTTGCCCCTCCCCTAGCCTCACACACTGAATCACCAAACCACTTTTTGTACAAGGCAATCAGTGTGGTTTCCATTTTGTTCTGTTCGCCTGAAAGACCTCTGCTCCTGCAGTGATGTTGAGATGAAGGCACCGGACCTGTTTGTTTTCCTAATATGCTCTCTCAGTTTGAGGCAGTTGTGGGTAGACCGCAAGATTCAGAGATTTTCAGTTAAAGGTGTGTCCGTTCCCTACATCTCGACTTGAAACAAGGTCTTTCTTGAAGATGGAATTACCTAGTCATTCACTGCGCCAGCACCTTCCTAGGAAACAAACAGCAGAGAAGTATTCACAAAAGTACATCTCTGTTTGACTGCGAGCAGTCTAGTAATACAGGGAAGAGATGGTGTTATTCGTGTCACTGATGCCATCGGCATATGTTCCATCTGAAAACTTTACATCTTGAAAGCTTAAAATGGCCTCATCAGTATTCAGGTGGTACTCATGGCCACTGATTGATTTAAAGGTCCCAGAGAATGGATGAATTGAGTATTGCACTGTGTTCTCTGATGTTAAAATAGTATATATTCAACTTTGATTTAAAAAAATAAACTCAATTGCAATTTTACAAGACTAATTAAAACCATATATTTAGGCTGGGTATTGAAATGGTCTGTTTGACTAAATAGCGCCCTCTTTGGCAACCCCAATTGAACTTCAATGGCTTTGCGAGGTCTGACATCACAAGCAAGCGGTTTTGCTGAATCGCCCGTTTTTTAGTGTCTATTTCTAAGTTCAAGATTTCCATATGAAGGAGGGCACAACCATGCCTCATGTTCATGATAGCTCTTTGTTTATGCACAACCTCTCATAATTCATGAAAACCAAGAAAAAAATTATTTCCATTCTCTGGGACCTTTAACCCTTCTATTGTAACCTTTTACAGTGCTCTAAGTACCTATTGTACTGGTTGGGCTTTTGACAGTGCAAGGTTGGCATTGGCATGGACACTCTGACCTGTCCATGGCACCATCCACAACATGATGCGCTGTGTGTTGTGACTCTTTAGCCACCAATACGCTTTTCTGTGATTCCTCGTTGAACCTTCCATTGGTTTGATACATTTTGATTACACACTGACCTTTCTGTTGATTCGATTAATTGCCATGAGCCATGCGTGCCCTTGCAAAACCAGATCATGGTGTGTCTTTCTCTGTTGACTGTTGGAACGTACTAGACTCTACTGACTAAGAGCAGCATTTCCAAAATGGTAGATCCATTCAGCCTGGATTTGGCTCTAAGCATGCTGTGGGTATTATATCCATTTCTCCCACTTCTAGCATATCAACTAATATATCCCCGACTTTGATAAGCAGTTGTTACAAGTTGATTAATGTTAGCCGCTACATCTCTGAGTGGTCATAATGTTGACCTCTCATGGATACTATCTGCTTGATGTTTTTCTAGCAGTGAGGAGTTTCTGCACATATCAAGAGCACTTCACTGACCTTTTCAGAAAGTGCCTCTGTGTTGGATATTGATTACCATTTTCCACGAGCTTGGCAAAACAATGAAATATTTGAAACCTGACATCCTATTTATCAACCGTTTTGGAGAACCCCATCAGTCATTAATCAAGTGTCTCCAGGTAACTGAAAAAATGAATTGGATTGAATATAGGATCTGTTTTTCCCCTGATTTTTCATTTGTGTTTTCTGTATGTAATTGGAAAAAGGTGACTGCAAAGCTGTTCCGCACGTGCACCTCACCCCCTGACACCTTGGGAGGATTGCTACTGGCTGACGCTAGCACCCATGGGTGTTAGCTTTGTGTCTAGCACACCTGCCTGTCAGCCTTGACATTTTAGCTTCTATCCTTGTGATTCTGTCTTCTCTCACAACGTTGAATTCATACAGATGCAGTCATTTCTATCTCGGCCCTGTGTTCATATTAAGGAGGCACCTTCCTGTGGTATCATTATTATGAAAGGCTTAATTCTTTGTTCACCCCTTGTGTTGCTCAGGATGTACTCCTGATAAGAACACCATCTCAGGTATGGGACAGTAATTAGTAAGCATTAAAGACTAGGCGAGATTTGACACCTCATACTGTATTATGAGGGCCTCATTCTGAAAGGAGCTACGCTTGCGTCTGTGTTCCCTGTTCTATCTGTGTGCTGTTAGTCATGCAGATGTTGTTTTGTGGTGTTTTGTTTATCTGTTATTACTTTTATTTGTTTACTGATTGTGCTTCTCTCCATATCCCTCACCTGTAACCTATTATCGCCTGATGTGTTTCCCCAGTTCCACACATTTGTTTTCTCACGATCGTGTATCTCCTCTTAACAGCAGACTCTAATATCAGACTAACATCAGGAACTGTTCAGTGCGAGATTGTGTTCTTTCTTCTGCCTTGTGTTTGCTATGTGCCTGTTGATGACCATGGTTTTTCTGCCTGATGTTTTGTATTTGCTTATATTGCTGGTTTTATACACTATCTGTTCCAGGATTTGGATCCTGTCTGTCACTTTAAGATTATTGCTTTGCTTTTGTGTTTTGACCTCTGCTTAGATTACCCTGCGCTTTTGCCTACCATGTGGGTCTGTTGATCCTACAAATCGGAATATTGTATTTTTTATTGCTACTGTACATTTCTGTGAAGGCTAAATAGTTGCAAGTGTTTGTCTGGGCACGCTGCTATGCAAACTTTAAGCATGCACTGATTTAAAAGGTTGTCTTCTGCAAATGAGCCTAATTTTGTTGTTTCTTCTGCAACAACAAAACTGGCTTCCACTTTAACTAAGTAACTGTTCCTTTATATAGAGTTTTTCATGCGCAGAGTGCAACACAAATCGCTTCAGACTGAGAGCCTTACTGCAGCTTCATGTGGTCAGGGCTTTGCTTATGTGAGCCTGGTCTGAAGAGGCTGTTACGGTTTCTTGTATTTACTGTCTAATGGGGTTTTGTCTCATCATGTCTCCACTCTTTTATCATGGCCACATGAGTTCCACATATAAGACAGAGAGGTTTATCCTTGTTCTGAGTGAGCATGTACAGTACATGACCTCGCTCCTGTTTTCACCATCCACTTTACATGTTTTATTTGGAATTAAATTGAATTGTAAATTGAATTTGATTGAACAGTGCAGTACGTCAGTTGGTCTACCTGTTCCCACAATGCTGACCGTGTGGGAGTATCAAGGCCGGTATTATTCGAACAATCTAAACCATTCCTGTCAAACTCAAGGCCTGTGAGCATGATGTTTAGATCCAGCCCATAGGCCTTGAGTTGGACATAGCATTCTCTTAATTGATCTACAGATCTACATTTTTTGTATCTTGACACATTCACCATTCAGCATTATGTGTACATTTAGTAACAAAAGCCTTTCCCTATCAAGACCACTGACTACCATGTGTGCTACATAATGGTTAAAGGGAGAAGTAGAAGCTGCTGAATCAGTTTTTCAGTAGGCTAGATAGCTGGCAACTTTAGTGCATCTTTCCTCATGTATCTAAACTGGTGTTCCATTAGAGCTGATTTCGACTGTTTGGAATAGTGTGTGAGTGGCTTCTTTGATGGAGGAACACCATCTTGGTTTGTGAATGTCCCCTCCTTTGTGTGGGTGGCATTTGGAGATAGACTTGAAAAAAATCATTAAATTGATTCACATTCAAAGCACGCGTGCTTTCCTGTTGCTGTTGTGTGTGTGTGCGCTTTGTTTTGTTGCATTTCCTGTAATAACAAGGGTGGAGAGGGGGACATTCAGTGTGTGTGACAAAACAATATGGGGGAGCTCTCCGAAATGCCAGACTTGGCGGTGTCCACGGAGGCACTGCCTTCCTTTGGACTGAACGATCAAAAGCAGAATCTGGCGCATTCGTCACAGTGAGCAAAGTCCCAGGTGAATATTGTTTGAAAGTTTCCAAACTCAAGAGATCAAACTCTGCACTCCGTGGCATGGAATAGAATATTCAATATCAGTCTGCATTCTGCCTTTTACAATGCACTGTATTAAAGAAAATTACAGCCGGTCATATTAAACTTGAATATCTCTGAATAATATACATTAGCCTCTTGCAAAAAAGAGTATTTGTGGTTGAAGATATTGGCATCATACTGTAGTGCTCATTAATTTACAGAAGAACAGTGTACATTTGAATGATGCATTAAGGAACTGTATGTGTGTTGCAGAGCAGCAAACAACCTAACAATGGAAACCTGTGCTTCTCTGTCATTAGACATTAGAAAGGAACAACACTATCAGCGAATCTAATTAAAATGTCATGTTAATGTGACATTTCCAAAAAACACAATTATGAGTGAACTTTATGGTGCAAGTTTGTTATTAAAAATTCCTTGAGGGAATAAAACAACACCCGCAGGTGAAATTAATTAACTGAAGGCTAATCCCTGAACAGACACTTATTAATTTGGGAGTAATTACTCCACTTCTGATCCACGTGAAGGAGACTTTCCATTCACCTTCTCTTTCTCACTGTTTATGGCTGCCTTGCCACCCTGTGTGATACAGTGTGCAGTCGGAAAATAATATCTCCGAGAGTGCAAGAGCAGGCTGACCTTAACAAGACTGGCAGGAATGATGGGGACTTATGCAGGCACTGGTTGGTGTTATTTGAACCAATTTGATCCACATTGCTGATACCTGCCCCCTCTGTCCTTGGCGATCTCATTAGCACAATAACTCACACCCCACACTCCCCCCCCCCCCCCCCCCCCCCACCCCCCCCCCCCCCACCCTCCATCCCCATATCTACTCACTGTTTATCTGATTCCTTCTTTTATTCCTGTTGAAAAGTACCCCCATGTTCTCTCTTTCTCCTCTCCACCACCTCTCGTCGTGCTTTTTTCAATTTACTCCTTTTTTTTGTCCTTTGAAAGGGTGTTATGGGCAACATTCAGACATCCATTCACACTGTTCACACTGAACTCACTGAACCATTCACATTTTCATATGAGCTTTTGTTCCACGGCCACTCTGTGGTAGCATGTGGATATTACTCTCGCCGTGTGGCCCAGAGACCAGTGGCCATTTGTGCTAACAGCGTACAGTAAAACACTCAGGCAATTGTTTCCGCCCAGCACACACTTTTATTTGTGCCGTTCACTAGGCGAGAACATAAGCAGCTCATCTCCTGAGAGCGATGCCAGTGTGCCCGACCAGACCCTCAGCACCGCCTCTATTGCCAGCCCCCCTCTCACACTCACTCACACTAAATTAAGCAGCACAATTATCGTAGGAGCCCTGTCTTTTCAAGTTAGATCTCCTTCCATGGTTAATATTTCGAGATGTGATTGCGTAAACGAGCCCCGTATCCCCCTGCCTCGTCGAGTAAGACATTATGGAGGCGGAGGAATTCTTAGACTCTGAGATTGTCTCTGTGCCCAAAGGATCCGTCTTGCGGAAGCGTCAGAGATGAGGCACTACACCCTCCCCCCCACCCCCCCCCCCCTGCACCACCACCACCACCAGGTTCCCTCTCCTCTCCCACCAGCACCCCGAGAGCTGTAGGAAATCAAAGAGGCCATTTTAAATGGATGTGTCAAAGCCATTACAAGGGGAACATTTGGAGGAGCTCGAGGCGGCCACGAGTGAACAGAGAGAGAGACGCTGAAGCCTTTTCTGGTGCATTACAGAGACGTGTCAGAGGAGCAGGAGGGGACCCGAGGAGAGGGCTCAAACCCCGGGTGGTGGGGGGGGGCTGGGGGTGGAATCAGTGGCGGAAATGGAAATGGAAGCCACGCTGGAGGTGAATGGACGGACGCCCCTCTTAGGGCATCAGAGTGCGGCTCAGTCACGGGAGAGGAAGCTGTGAGTGGAAATAAATGGAATCACCAGCTGGGCACTGCCCAGAGTGGGTCACGCACAGTGGCCATCTCCCGAGCTCGGTGTCAAACGACTCCGCACCGATCACATCTTCACCCTCGTGTCAAACGACTCAGAGCCCATCATATTCTCTCTGTGTCTTTTTGCCCCGTGGACCGCAGCGCTATACATCACAAGGATGCATACATGAGGCGGTGACTTAGGGCAAGTTTTAAATGCTTTAGGCTTAATGTAAAGGGGCGTGTGTGCTGGAGTCACATGGGCGCCCTGAGCATTGGGTCATTGGGTGTTCTGGATCACATGCACCCTGACATTCATTATACAGCAGCAGCAGCATGCCTCTCCCTTTGAGACCATCATCAATTGAGGAGTCATAATGAGGGTGCATCACAAACAGGGGAGTCAAACACATGGGCATTATGACTAGCAGACGTCCCGCTAAGGCTATGATGGGAGCTGATGGGGGTGTAATGAGAATCAAATGAAACTCGCTAGATGAAAAGACAGGCTTCAAACAAGCGGCTCGACTATTTGTAGAAACCAATGTCATCGTCTCCTTCAAATCTTTATTTTGCTGTTCCTTGGTCTGTTTGGAAATTGGCTCTCTGGTGTAAGAGTGCATTTCTGCGCACTATTGGATTTGGATTCTGGCTTGGGTGTTCAGATTTGAGCTACATTCCTCATTCCCACTCAAGCTCTGATGCTCTTGAGACTTGTGCATGCCTTGGAAACATTCACAATTTTGATGAGGCAATAAAACCGTTTTGATTGCATGCATATTCCAGAAAGTGAAAAAATTGGCCTTGAAAAGTTTGCCGAAAGTCTGTAATCAAGCTGCGTAAAAACACTTCCAGTCAGTGTTACCGCCTCTTGCTAACTTTTTTGTTTTTGTTTATGTGCCCCTTCACTGAACCCTATGTGTGAGTTTCTAAGTGTGTTTGTGTGAGTGTGTTAACTTGCCTGTGCTAATTATGGTGCTCAGGTGACTAAAGGCAATCTCTGGAGCAATCAAATCAGACTGTATTCACAGAGAACTGTATCAGGGAATCAGACTCCAGAGATCCCAAGTGGAGTTTTTGAAACCGCTAAAAGCTTGCCGGCTGCTGCTCTCTTTCATGAGCATCAAGCATAGTGCCCCCCTTACCCCATCTCACCACCACCACCGCCACCACCGCCGCCGCTGTCTCCAACACCAACTTGCTCATATCGCCCCATGTCAGTGAAAATGAGTTTCAGAGAGATGCACCATCACTGGTGCGTGGCAGCCTTTGATGGAGGACATAAATGCACAAATGCACAAACACAGACGAACGTGAGCCCATTACAAGCCCCGGGGGAGGTCCCCGGTCCCGGCGCCGCATCCATCTCATGGACCCGGCCCGGCCAGCCGACCCTCTGCAGAGACACTGCCCCCCACTGGCCATCGCCGAGAACCGAACAGATGGAAAGACAAATGAAGACACGACGCAGAGTAATGGAAGATGTCAGAAGTGCTTTAACAACAAAGATGGACTCCTACTCTGTGATGTGAATATCAAATAGCCCTTTTGAGCCTCCAGTGTCATGTTTAACTATGGTCACAGCTACAGTCCAACAGAAGAGAACAGAAGGCTGTGCGAGTATGCTACAAAAGCTTTGGTCAAGACGACAATAACTCGCCCACATATATTCTTTTTATCTCAACCCATTAATATTTATTCCACATCCTAGGTTTTTAATTTAGTAGGGTTGTGCCTGCTCAGACTTGTTGATTCCCTGTGTGTGTGTGTGTGTGTGTGTGTGTGTAAGTACTATGCATGAATAGATGTATGTGTGAGCACTGATATGCATAGCTAAGTACAGGTAATGTCCCTTGCTGTGATATATATGGCTTCTTAGTCCCAGAGACTTCCAGCTCTCTGCGCAGGCTATCTCCACTGCCACATTAGTAGGGAAGAGGAGCCCCGGCGCCTCATGTATAAACATAGCCGATACAATGCTATCTAAACAAGCCCTCCAGTCAGTTGCCTGATAAGAGCCTGATAGTGGCCTGTTGTGGGCTTAAACACAAACAGAAAAATGCGCCATGGGTGCGTTTGGCCTGCGTCGAGGGTTTATTTATCCTCCTCACACCTCAGCACACAAAAAGGCATGCCTGGGGACACCAGAGATTAGCGCCTAGGCACCGCAGATCCATTGCTCAGAATTATAACCACTTGCCCACCCAAGAAACTCCTCAGCATTGGAGAGAGGGGTGAATGCTGGAGTTCTTCAGACAACATGCCCCCTGGCATCAATGTTTCATAAGAGCGCACCCCGTTAGTCAAAAACCCCATTAAAAGGGTCCTAATCCTACTTGATCAGCAACATTACATAGCGTAATATCAAGCATTACAGACACGCATTGGCAACGTTGGAGACTTGGTTCTCAGTATTACCGGTATAAGTCAGGGTAGCATCAGAACAAGTTTTAGGCCATTATTTGAAGGTAAAAGAAGTGCATTTTGTTCTTTTAAGACAGGGGCAGCTTTCTTAGTATCCTATCTTGTAGTATAGTTCCAGCATCCAGAGATGTTTTTTATAGGTACAATGACATTTGAGCAGATAAACAATCAAAATTCTATGGAGGTCCAACCCACAAGGCATGTAAACATTCGGTGATTGATGTTATTTGTCTGTTCGCACAGAAACGTGTCTTGCCTTTAAAAAGTGCTCCTGACTGTGTACTTAGGCTATGCAAAAAACTGAATATATGCTCATCAGCCATCAAGCCTGCCTGAGAGAATTTCCTTGTGCGAGCGTATGTTCTGGTTTCAGATGTGCCAGCATACTTATGACAATGTGTAAAGCCTCGTCAGCTCCGCAGAAGGGTAGCTGTAAGACATTGCTGAAACATTAGTTTATTTTTCTCTGTTCCCATTGCCGTCTCTGTGGATTGGCATCTTAATAAACTCGTTTGCATTTTGTCTCGATGCTGCATTTTCACCCCTCGGTGCTCACAAAAGGACCTCGTTTTGGCCACATCACCCCACAATGCTTAGCTGAAACGCTTTTAAATCGGCCGGCAGAAGTGTGGGTTGTGCACTTCAAAGTTCATTCTATTTCCATATAAATGAACGGCTGCGTGTGCACTTTTGAGCAAATGTGACATTTTAGTTGGGTTAATGTATTGGGTATGTTTTTCAAAGCCATCATCTGTGAAATTACAAAAACTGTACAAGCTCCCGTGCAAGTGGTGATGGTGGTGGAGGTGTGTGCAGAAGCTCAATAATGTCATTACCAAACAAGTCAATTACCGGGCAGCCGCGTGAAGCTGCAGCGGTCGTCTCGGTGCTTAGCTGGCAGACAGTGGGTACAGTTTGGGTGGGATGTGTCAGGCGGAGGTGTGTCTGAAGTATTCCTGTGCCCTTGGCAACCGTTAGCATGTCGGATCTGTTAAGGAACTCGCAGTCTGCGGGAAAATGTTCACGGGAGGGTGCGAGGGAGGGAGGGAGAGAGAGCGAGCAAAAATCAGAGAGAGAGAGAGAGCAAAGCAGGGTTGTGGAAGGCAGAGAGATAGGAGAGCGAGAGTTTGACAGAGATTATTCATTCATGCAGGCGTGGTTATTTCTGCAGGTGTAATCAGGTGTAATGGATGGTCAGCCCAGACCCCTCCTTACTTCATCACTTGCTCTCATCAGTCATGTGGCGGGCACCGTGCAAGCCTGCCTTCAGGACTCTCTCTTACTGCTCCTCTGCTCCCCCTCCTCTGCTCCTTAGTTATTCCTCCACAACTCTTATTTTACACTTTTTTGCACCACATATCATCTGCCCACATTTCATTCATCCTCCTCCCTCCTCTCTCTCTCTCTCTCTCTCTCTCTCTCTCTCTCTCTCTCTTCCTCCCTGGCGTGTTCTTAGCTGGAATGCACCAGAGTGGGGACGCCACTCTTCCCCACCTGCCACAGCCCCCCCAAGAGGCACACTGTACTTTGAGCCAGAAATGATGTAGTATATGAGGGGCGCTTCTGAAGGGAGGAGAGGCAATGAAAAATTCAAAATAATGTGCTTTGAAAGTTATATTTCCTTCCCGACATATCAGAATTGCCATCGGTCCTTTCCCCCTCCTTCTATTAGGGCTGAGGAGGATGTCTGTGGATGGTTTCATCTGAAATCATTCGAGCAGCTCCTTTGTTGCTGGGAGACCATGGAATAAGGCATGATGCCTAAAGATAATGTGAAAGGGGTATGCTCTGACAGTGAACACATACGAGAGGTTACAGACCTGTTGGTTACACTGTTGTGACATACTCGGTGGTGTAAGATGCTTTACACAATACAGTGCATTCACACTTGGCTTATTAAATGTGGGATGAAATGTGGGATAAAAAGTGGCTAATGTTTATAGGGAGCATCATTTAGAGCGGCTGCATGTTGACCAAAATGCTAAAAGTGAAAAGGGGCTGTGATTAATCTGTAATGTACACTTAATTCTCAGTGCAACATGTAGGCTTAATAGCTCGCATCATTAGGATTAGGAGAAGCCATAAACGCTGAACTATTCATTACATGACCTCAGCGCTCTTCAATAAAACTCAACGGCGGTCTGAATGTGTGATGAGCCTGCGTCCCGGCTTCCTCTGCCTTTTTGTAATTGCGCTAATGAAACCCGTCGCACCATTATGTCCAACAAGGACAGACGTCACTTGCACTCCGGCGAGATGCATCACGCCAGGATGCACGATAATGGGGATTAATTAACAAATTCTTGTCATCTCGCTTCTGTGCGTGGCCTGTCTCAAACCAGTTTAATTGGCCCTTAGTAATCATGCGCTTTTCCCCCCGATGGGTAAAACAGTAGTGGCCCCATGTCCGGGCTTGTGAGGATTGGCCATGATGCATGGCATTCTGTCTATGCTTACAAGTGGCAGGAGGCTGGTTAGCAAAAGGCTGTTGAAGTTCCCAGTGTGAGATTAGAGTTGTGTTATCTGTGTCTACTGTTTGTGTGTGTGTGTGTGTGAGGCAAAAGTGGAACTGGGTGAGAGTTCTGTAATCTGTCTATGGGATGCCCATACGTGCACATGGAGAGTGTTATCATGATGTTTTCATTGCCATGGCAACTGGCTATTAACCTCAAATAGTCAAAGAGTAACAGTGATTGATGAGGGCAGTGTCTGAAGCATCAGAACGTGTGTGTGTGTGTGTGTGTATGTGTGTTGGCTCGCCCAGGCTGCCCGTGTTTAGCACTGAGATGTTCTCCCTCATCCGACATGCTTGACTCCGAGCACCTGACAGTCTCCCTGTGGTACGGCGCTGGCCGAATGCCAAAGCCCACAGCCACAGCTTTCCCCACATTGCCATAGCTTCCCCCATGTCACTGGTTTTAAATCTCTTCTAAAAACCTATTTATTCAGAGTTGCTTTTAACAGTCATCATACATTCCTGTGTAACAAATGGATGTTGATGCCACAAGTGTCCTTGTCTATAAGATTATATGTCTTTCTCTGTTGCTTTGGTTGTTGTCTGGAGGTGTAAGCTGTTGTTTGTGTTTGAATTATCTTTAATCTTTGTCTTTTTACCTGAGAAGCGCTGGTATGAAATGTGCTATACAAATTAAACGTACTTGCATATCACCATAGCTTCCCCACATCTCCACAGCTTCCCCCACATCTCTAGAGATTCCCTCACAGCTCCTCCACATCTCCACAGCTTCCTCCACATCTCCACAGCTTCCCCCACATCTCCACAGCTTCCCCCACATCTCCACAGCTTCCCCACATCTCCACAGCTTCCTCCACATCTCCACAGCTTCTGAGACATCTGAGGGATAAAGCATCTCAAGGAGAGCTGAACATTCCATCTGCTGGCTGCATCAGTTGGCTGGAGATTTCGAAGCGAGCTGTATTTGTATTGTCTGTGGTTAACTGAGACGTGATCGAACACTAATCAGAATGATTTCATCAACTATAATTTTTAACTGTACATTCAATCCTACTTTTATTATGGCTCAATAACTTGAACCACTTTTTTGAAGAGTGTGTCTGTGTGTGTGTGTGTCTGTGTGTGTGTAGGTTGCGTATGAAGGGTAAAGAGTGTACCACACAGTTCTGTTTGCAAATCTTTGCAATCTGGCCGCATGGTGAGTGTGAGGCCAGATTCACTACAGGCGCTCTCCAGCACACTCATGACCAGCCATCCACACTGGGGATGATGGCGGAAAGGTCAACACATCGACCTTGTTAAAACAACACACCAGGATAAAATCTACAGGGAGGGAAAGCACACATTCTCTCACACACACACACACACACACACACACACACACACACATACACAAACACAGAGAGAGCGAGGACTGCAGGACTGCATCACCTGGATGACTGTTGTACTTATTTCTGTATGTTTGTGTAACAATAGATGTTTGCCCATAAACATTCATACTGCGTGCCCTATTGCTCAGTGAATTCACTTATCATTCATTGTGACAGCACTGCAAATGACAATCAGGGTATATAAATATCTGATACATTGTAATGGCTTCCCTGAAAATCTCGACATTGTTTCGATCTTTCCTCTAAATCAAATACGGTGGACATAATTGTGTTTTTTTCGGGCGAGTTCTCTGGGAATCTAAATGTTTACTTGCCAGACCACGGCTATCTAATGTCTCTGCAGTGCTCCGTCCTGATCCCCAGTGCTTAAGAGCAGAGTGATGCATCAATCATGACAGAGTGGCCAGGCCATCCTCCCCTGGGCGCTAATGGCCTCTGTCCTCACCAGGATCACTGTTTACCGGCCCGGCTCTCACCCTGGCGTACAGTAATCACCGTATCCCCCCTAACCTGACAGCCGGCAAGCACTAAGTGGCACGGGGGCTTTGTAAAGAAGTCTGTGTCCTCCTCCCTGCCTCTCCCAGCATCTGCTGTCGTGTTTGTTGACAAACACCCTGTCAGTCATACGCCAGCCGCTGATCCCCAGTGTTTCCTGGGCGATGACAAGCGCTGCCAGGGGAGTGACATCCTGGCAATGTGCTCTGGCTCTCTTGCCCCTGTGAATGGTAATGCAGAGTTGGGGTGTGTGTGTGTGTGTGGGGGGGGGGGGGGGGGGGGTGCTGGTGTGCTGAAGATCTTCAGTTTATCTGCTATCTGCACAGTCCTTCTCACTCACTAGTTCTCTTGCTTTCTCTCACTCTCCAAGCAACACTGTAATAGCAGCTTTTTTATATTTAAAAAGAAACATAAAAAACTCTGAACATGAATGAGTCGCTAACAGTAGCACTTAAACGTGAGAAGAACAAGAGGCTGAGTGGAAATGGATGAGAATTATTGTAATCCGAGGGCTGCTATTCAGGCTGCTATTTGCACCCTCAAAGTGTGAAGCATATAATGTTTTAAGACTCTAAAGAGAATGGAGAAGGAATTGTGGTTGTTTCCCTGTCATTTCTAGCCTATTATTGAGGTGCATCCAAGGACCTATAACTACATCTCAAGGCCCACCGATTAAATCCATAATTCAGAGGCAAAGGCTAAACAAAGCTACACAGGCTGAATAAAAGGGAATGGAAGAGCTCTTGTCACAATTTTTTTTCTAGCTAGTTTTACAAAGAAAGACTGAGTGAATTGTTGCTGATGGTTTGTCTCCGGGCAGGTGTGCATTTGTGTTTCATATGTACACCCCCACACATGTTCACAGCCTTTCAACTTTTTTGCCCCATCACGTGATCGCGCTCGCCTATCCTCTCTGTGTTTCTAAGGACATTGTGTCTCCACCAGGAGCTCCTTGTACTTGTGTGCCCTTAGAGAAAGTGAGCCAGTACTAGAATGAGAAAAATGGAATACTGTCGCTATATCTAAACAAGCCAGAGGGTATTTAGAGAGCTATGCTGCGTTGAATTTAATTTCAACTAGTGCACAAGGCAGACTTCATCTCATAGCACTATTCACCTCACTCCCCTGTCATTGTTTTAGTATTGTATGTGTATATATACAGTGGGGAGCACATGTATTTGATACCATGCTAAAACAGGAATATAAAATCATCATTTGACAATTGACCTTAATGCCTTAATTCAAAAAATGAGTAAAAATCAAACTGCCAATTTTAAGACATTAAAGAGAAACTATGCAGGATTGGCGATTTCGTTTTCGCTCGTTTCATGCTTGCATATTTCTCTGCTTGCATATTTCTCTGCGGATAGGGACACTGGGGGCGGGAGGAAATATTACTGTTTTCGATAAAACTTTTTATGACTATGAAAAAGTTGCATAGGGTCTCTTTAAGATCAGTTGTCAAATGATGATTTTGTATTCCTCTTTTTAGGCAACTTTAGCGTGGTATCAAATACATTTTCTCCCCACTGTATAGCCATAAATGCTACAGGATTTGATACTCAACAGTATGTGTACCTATGTATGCTCATGCTGTTGTGAATAGGTTCCCATAGTTTCTCTGTGAATGAGAATGAAATGATTTGGTAATGAGGTAGGAGCATCGTCGCCTGTCTGTCAGTGTCCTCGTTATACGCTGCTTCGTTAGCTGCCACCTCGTTAGCCCCCTGGCTCGTTATTCCAGGGCTGCCATTCGACCTGATCTCCGGAGAGGTGGAGCGACACCTGTGGCCGTCTGTCTAAAGGGGCTGATCAGCGACCGTAGCACTTCTCCACATCTGTGCTTTAGCCTCTTACACACACACACACACACACACACACACACACACACATTCACAAACACATTCACACACACACATTCTCTCACACACACACATAAACAGGGCCTGTGATCTACACACTTGTCACAAACAGCACCTGTGCTTGGCCATCCACCTGTGTAGCGGCACAAGCAGTGGCACGCGTCTGACAGGTGAGTCCACGTTTGGCCAGCGAGCCTCCGTTAAACACCTGCCTGATCCATCTCCCCTGAGGGGCATCCAAGATGGCTCTGCGGATGCTGTGTTTCTCTCCTCCATAAGGGGGTTGGGGTGTTCTGCAACAGTGTTGTGCGTCGTAGTAATGATGGTTTTAAGTGCTTACCCCGATTTTCCTATTGTCCCCGGGGGCAAAACCATTTTGCTCGTTAATCCGGCCTGTGTGGTCGATCCGTCACGCCCCGTCTTCACAGGACATGCCGCCTGCTCAGATCCCTTTGATTCAAATCGGCCATAATGACATTACCCCTGCTCTGTATGGGAGCCCTGGCATTAAAAAAGAAGGATTTCCTTCAAATGTTCCCTCATTACCCCCCCTTTTCCATTTGCATTTTTATGAATCGTTACGTAGATTGATACATCAAAGTTCAGCCGAGTTCTCCTTCGCTCTCAATTACGCATCTGCTCACGGATGCAAATGCTGAGCTTAGTTTGCCAGCGTGCCCGGAAAACCCAGGTATTAGGAACTTTTAATGGCGTGCGTAATTGTGTTATTAGTCATGCGCCGGTCCATTCGCCGCGGCGGCCGGGGGAAAACGGAAACCCCCAGTTCACGTCCCTGGCTATTTCAGGCGATAAAATAATGCAACGGTGAGAGTGGAACCAATAAAAAAAGATTAACTCGCTTGCCTCCGTTAATTACGGGTGCTCTAATTCCACTGCAGACACATTTTACACCAAGGAAATTATTTGCAATTAATGGTTGGCAATTTGGGAGATAATTTCAAATAAATGTTGATGGAAAAACATGACTTGACCCAAATTACCGCACTCCCACAGTCTGTTTTAGCCGTACTCATGCGTTGCCGTCTATTTAGGTAAATATGCTGTGAAAGAACGTCAAAGGCGAGGATCAAAGAACCCTGCTTAAGACCTCATCTTAGCTATTAGTCAGAAACTGAATTAAAGGAATGGCTGTGACAATTAATACAAACGAGCTCAGGAGCGACTGAGCTGCTGGGTATTTGCTCTTTAATACCTCGCACAGAGCCATGTTCCAAGCTGCTACTACCAGATGCTGAGGTTGCTGTAATGTAATTTAGATGAATGAAACAGGTGTCTAAATGGTGAATTTGGTGAGTTTTGTAAGCTTCTCTTTTTCGATCCTGGGGAAAACCAGCAGTTTTCCAACTCTGATATTTCCTGTTGAGGCGCTTGTGTTGACTTAAAGTATACATGTGTTTTTGGATGGAGTTTCGCATACTGATGCTGCTGTGAAGCGTGGCGACTCTGGCAGCATCCTTCTCTGGCCTCCATGGTAGATCTGGTCAAGTGGGACAGATGGCATGGTAGCAGATGCAGCAGCCGAGAGAGAGTGTGTGTGTGTGTGTGTGTGTGTGTGTGTGTGTGTGTGTGTGTGTGTGTGTGTGTGTGTGTGCGCACGAGTGTCACCCAAGCTCTGTTTCCCCAGACATCTGTTGGACAAGCATGCCTGACATCGTCCCCTCATGTACAGCATTTCTCTCTGGGAAAGAATGGCTTGTCTGCTGCTTCCGCCACTCCCCCACCCTCAGACACGCTCCCGCGCAGTCATGGATACCACCCCCTGCACACCAGCACTGCCCTCCACCACACAAGACATCGCTCCTTCTAATTAAATCAAGTTCATATTTATTACGTTAATAGTTTGCGACAAGCCATTTTCAAGGCATTGGATGGGAAGGCTGACAGTGTGAAGAACTCGGCGATGAGTAATTAATGTGTTTTTTAATTGAAGTGGAAGGCACATACAAGAGGGTCTTTTTACGCGGGGTGGGGGAGAAATGTGGTGGAAAAATGTGGTGGAAGGGCTTTCCAGTCACAGTGTGTGTAAGAGAGATTGGTACTTTTCCCCAAACTGGACAGAAATGGCGGTCCCAGATTTTTATCTTTGACAGAAGAGATCACGCCCAGCCAAAAGACACTCATCTCAATTTCAGCCATTCTGGAACGCATTGGTGAATGATCGTATATGTTCAATGTCCTTCATGCGAAAGGTTCTTTTTTTTTTTTTTGCCTCCTCCAGACATTTGGCTGAGACATGTATGTGTCAAAGGAGAGACAACTGTGAGCGGGTGAACCCGTGCTAATCTCCTACACATGCCTTTGTACCGTCAGCGCACTTCAATCATCCTGAAGGTCAGCGCTCCGTGGCGCCGGCCGTCTGCCTGTGCCGCGCACGCGTTGTCTCACCCCTTTGATATCTGCGCTGGAAGGGGGCTTAATGCCATCTGATAAGGAGATCGGACCGGCCTCTTCCATGACAAACACGGGCCTCCGAGGGGGAGACCTCTGATAAGCGACTTAAGCCAATATGAAAGAGGATGGGGCACACACCCGCGGCACATGAGAAGTGGTGCAGATGAGCGGCCCAATACAGGTGAAGTCTTCCCCCGACAGACAGAGGACATGGTAACTACACTGTCGTAACATCTATGTTACCATGGTAACGACGCTGTCATAACACTTATGTTACCATGTAACAAGAAGTGTTTTATGTCTGCGCCCCAAAAAGTGGAACATGAAAACTGTATGACTCACTGCAGAAGCTTTGGGCCATCTGTGACCGTATTGAATGTTTTCATCTGTGCGTGTCTCATGTGAAATGTCTGAACTCCATTTTTCACTCAGCGGCACCAGGAGAGAGGGGGGTGGGGGTGGTTGTGGGGGGATGGGGGGTATCACAGAACCTGAGCACTGACTCATTTACACGGTGGAATGAAGTGAGAGCCTGTGGCCGGGAGACTCCTATGTGGGAGGGTTTCACTCTCCTCAGCAGTGCCAAAGAGTCCCATGAGACCTTTGAACCTGAGGTGAGAAACGTGTTTTATGAAACCTGTTCTCACACTTCCGTGCTCTCCCTCCCTTTCTCTCTCTCTCTCTCTCTCTCTCTCTCTCTCTCTCTCTCTCTCTCTCTCTGTCTGTCTGTCTGTACTTATTCCTCTCTCTCTCTTTCGCCCCTTCTGTGTCTCTCTGTACAGTCCTTCAACTCTGCCTCTAACTCTCTCCCTCACCTCTCTCTCTCTCTCTCTCTCTCTCTCATTCTCATTCTCTCTCTCTTTCACCTTTCGCTCACCTCCTTCAAAAGTCCCAAATGTGCGAGCGCTGGGAAGTCTCTGGAGGGGGCCAAGGCACATACAGGGTCTGAAGTGCTCCTGATGAGCCCTCTGAAGATCCCCTTCTCATTTCACACACATATGAGCCATTTCTCCACTCTGTCCACCAGGAATTGGCTGAGGCGAGAAGGCTGCCTAGAGCCGCTTTAATGAGACACTTGCTCCTGCCATTTGTCTGTGCAGGTCAGATTCCATATGACACATGCCTCTCTGGATGTATAATATGATGCCCTCTGTTTCTGGACGCAGTTTCTTACAAGTCAAATGTAACGCATTACCATAATACACATTAAGGACGTGTTCTGTGTGTGTGTGTGTGTGTGTGTGTGTGTGTGTGGGGGGGGGGGGGGTCTTTAGTCTGTTAATGTCTTTAGTCTGACAGTAGCCCCGTTTACATGGACACTTCTATTCCGATTAGAAACGGAAAAAACAGCTCAATCGGAATAAAAATCCTGATCCGATCAGAATTGTGATCGGAACAGAAGAGGTGGTGTAGTCCATTCCTATTCCGAATGAACGCTCATGTATACGGTCATTCGGATTGACCGTAATATCTTCCCAATGAAAAGTAGCAAACAACGGCTATTCCGATCAAAGATTCTAAAGCGCTTACAGACGTCTGATCGGAATAGAATGTAGCCCATGTAAACAGACGGCGCAAAAATGTTCAATCGGAATAGTTTAATCGGAATGACAAAAAACTGTCCATGTAAACGTGGCTAGTGTGACAGAGAGAGATGGGATGGGATTGAGGTATAATCTGGGTCAAACTCAAACCATGGCCCCCGTCACTGCAGCCAGTTATGTCAAAAGCACCCCCCAATTCCTTTGTGTTAGTGTTTACTTTACAGTAAAGCTATTTTGAGGTGAAGGTGAATAGAAAGTTCAATCAGTTTTACAGTTAATGAGCTATTGTAACTTTAGCTATGTACTTTTTTACTCCGGAATTTCAGTAGCCCCCATAGTCATATGAAAGAGCTTGATACTGTTCTTATTATAACCTGACACAATGGCATTCACAAATAGAACCATTTTATGAGGTCATGGGCACACTCATACTTGCTCACTCACACTCTGATTTAAGGGTCTGTTTTGGCAGTCAAAATGTCTGTAATGTTTTTAATCCTATAAAGTTGATTGTATTTTCCTATTAAGTGCCACTGCTATGCTATGCCCTGTCTACAGCAGGCTGTGGATGATTTACTGGTAATGCCTGCTCTGCCTAGCTATGGCTCTACAGTTCTGTTCTTATGCAAGAGCACTTTTGAATTTGTGGGCTTTGCAATTGTATCTGCATGAATCTAAAGTTTGTTTAAATTGGAAAAGAAAGTATTTGCGGACATGTCCATCATAAAACCTTCCCTTCCTCTTGGGCAAACGATTGTCGATTTAAATGAAAGACAGTAGTTTGTTTGAGACTACTTTTTAAAATATGCCCAAGGCCACTCACACTCCTCATTTGAATGAAATGAACCCCAGTGCCCGTCACCCAGAGCACAGAGTGTCCAGATGTTGCTGCCGATGGCCTCCGTTACAGGCCCACGCGTCACTTCCAAACTGAGATTGATTAGAGTCTCTGATGGAATGTGATTCACCTGGTGCCTTGCCATCTGCCGCATATCGTTTTTTTTTTTTTTTTGGACCCCCCCCCCTTTTGGCGGTTCAGACTGAGTGATCAGGTGCTTTACCCTTGCCTTGGCATCCACTCACAGCCCAACTCCGCTTCAAGATGGGCGCCAAAATAGCTTTGACCATTTTCACCAGCAGCCGCTTCACAGTTGTCTAAAAGCTGCACCCTGAGCTACATTTCTATCCAGACCTGCAGAAGGGAAGATGGCTGCCAGGAGTAAATTGCTTCCAGTGGGCGGAGGCGGTGTGGGCCCACCGCCTGGTTGTGGCGCGGCGGCTCCTCACGGCGAGGATGACACCTGGGTGGGTGTAGCGTGCGCGAGGAGCCCGGAGTCGGCTGCAGCGCTACAAAAATTACGGCTGAGGCAGCGGAGCGGCCACCAATTAGGGTGGTGGGACAGTGGGGCTGTCCAATTTCCCTTGCTGCTGTCAGGCGGGATAAACACACTTTGTTTTCCACTGGGCAGAGTTCCTCGTCAAGCTTTAGACAGTCACTTTGCATCCCACGCCACTAAGCTGAAGCCTCCTGCGCTGAGCAAAGAGCCGGAATGTGGAGGAACGTGAGGAAATGCAGCCTACACTGGTTATATAAATGTGCAGGTTCATAGTTGTCATTGAATGCACACTTACAGCTATGTCTCTCATATTGAGTAGTCATGTTGATAAGAACCACCCCTGCAAGTGGTGTCATACAGGAATTAAGAGGCTTGTAAATTGGTTGGTCTTATAAGTCACAAATATTCTTCATGTTATGCAACTAATCATTCTGAAGTGCAAGCCATCAAGCCTGTCTGTAACCCAAAATGCTTTCGTACATTTTGTGTCTGACCTTGTAAAATGAGCCCTTTGCAAAGTCCAACTGAATTAAATAGGTATTCCTCTTAACAAAAACAACCTGCTACTGATGACCGACGTGGTCGGGTTTCTTTTGTCGACATTGCTTACTCGCTTATTCATGCATTCATTCACTCACTCATTCACTCATTCATTCACTGCTCTACCTTTCATACAGTATATCAATCCGGGTTTATCCAAAGGTTGATACACTTGCCATTCTAATTCTGGTCAATCTTCCACATGCCGTCAGGTCTACAAATCACAGATGACAAGCGGACAGAATCTCAAGCTGGCACTTTCATTTTTGGGCAGGAGGATGTGGGGGCTACACATTGGCTGTAAATCTCCTGCTTTCCCTTGAAGTCACAGAATCACTCGGAGAGAGTCACTCAGCCATTGGGTTTTAGCGGCGCTGAATGCTTCAGAGCCACAGGGCTACAGACAGATAAAACAGGAGGAGATGTCACCCTCCTATTTCAGCCCAAGCTCCCCTGCTGTCTGGCCCAGGGTCGTGTCGTCGGGGAAGTCCTCACACACTCATCGCTCCTTTTAGAATGACATAAAAAAATATTGTTTCTTCATCGACGTGACCAGCAGAGGGTCAGTCAGGTTTATGCCACTGCAGAGGGGAAAAAAGAACTGAAATTGCCCAGGACTGGCACTGCCATGTCGTGTGTGATACACCCAAGGAATAGATTCTCCTCTCTCAGTGGGAGCATCATCACCCAGGCTACCAGCCCTTCCCAATGCAGCTATACTGTCCAGGTTTTCTCTGGAATGTTAACACACCTGTTCCCAATTTCATCACGGGCAATTACTTGAAATAGCTCATCTCACTTCGTATATAGAGCCAAGATTCACTCCATCACTGTGCCATTTAGGTTTTGTTACTGAGCTGAGCCAGTTTTTGTTTGCACATCTTCTTTTTTTCCCTGTTTCGAGATTGGTTTATACTTTGTCCTTAAACCAAATATGTAGGAATTTGTATAGTTTTCTGCTCTCTTATCAAGAGTACACACTCGTGTTGAGCTCAGTAGTGGAACTTAACAGTGTTAACAGCAGTGTTTCCCACAGAATTGAATTTCTGGTATTGGGGGTGTTCACAGTTTTGAACAAATTTGTTCAACGTAGTTATGATGCTAACCGGAATTAATCACCAGTTAGCCAAAATGTAGTCGTCTTCTATGCTTACAACGATCCTTGTAGGATTTGTATTGTTTTCCTTAAATGTGCATGCAGGTTCATTGAGGGACAGTCAAATCAAGTCAGGTCAGTTCAATTCAAGTTTCTTTATATAGAACATTTCATACCGAGGTCATTCATATGCTTTACATAAACAAAACCAAACAGTAATAGCAGATAAAAGCATAGATAGGCAAAGAATAATTAAGAAAAAGATCATGATAAAACATAAAAGGTAAAATAATTTTAAAAATAAAGATTAATTTACAAGAAGCATAAAAGACACAACGTGGAATAATTAAAAGACAAATACAGAACTTAGCAGAAAGTATCTGAGAACGGTTTGGTCTTAAGTCTAAATTTAAAACTGGCTACAGTTGGAGCGTTTTTAATGTCATCCGAAAGTTGATTCCAGAGCTAAGCCGCAGAGCAGCTAAAAGCTTGTATTATTTTTATTATAAATGGGAGCTTATAGAGGTTGAATAATAGTGGCCCCAAGATCGACCCCTGGTGGTAACCACAGGTGAAGGACGTTGTTGTTGAGGTACAGTTGCAAATGGCAACAAAGACCCAGTTGATAACTATGCCTGTAAATCCAACCCAGTGTTCTAGTCTGTGTAGTAAAATATTGTGACCGACAGTGTCAAATGCTGCACTAACATCCGGTAGCACTATGTTTGTGTTGAGGCGTATGCTATTGAAAACCTAAATGAGAGCTGTTTTAGTGCTGTGATTTGCCTTAAACCCAGACTGAAAGTAATCAAAATACCCATTTGATGTTAGGAAGGTGGTTAGTTGATTTAAGACTGCTTTTTGAATATTTTGGCATTGGGCCTGTAATTGTTTAGCATGGAGGCATCCAGGTTATTCCTCTTGAGCAGTTTTACAACAGCTGTTTTCAGTGACTTAGGAAAAGTGCCAGACAGCAGTGATACATTTACAATGCAAAGACATTTTCAGCTATGAGGTGAAAACTTTTTTTTTTAAAGAAATTTGTAGGCAGAGTGTCTAAGTCGGTGGTTCCCAAACTTTCCTGGCTCATGGTACCCCTAAACATATCTCTCTCTATCTACAGCATCTAAACATATCTCTCTCTATCCACAGCATCTAAACATGTCTCTCTCTATCCACAGCATCTAAACATGTCTCTCTCTATCCACAGCATCTAAACATGTCTCTATCCACAGCATCTAAACATGTCTCTCTCTATCCACAGCATCTAAACATATCTCTATCCACAGCATCTAAACATACAGCGCCCTCCACAATTATTGGCACCCCTGGTTAAGATGTGTTCTTCAGCTTCTAATAAATTCATTTTTTTCCAAATAGTATAGGACCACAATGAAAAAAATCGTAAAATCCAACCTTTAATACAAGTGCATTTATTTAGAAGGAAAAAAATCGAACATTAAGAAATAATTATTTTACATCAAATCATGTGTGCCACAAGTATTGGCACCCCTGATGTTAATGCTTTGTACAACCCCCTTTTGCTAATAAAACAGCACCTAATCTTGTCTTATAATGTTTCACAAGATTAGAGAAAACAGAAAGAGGGATCTTCGACCATTCCTCTTTGCACAAAATCTCCAAATCATCCAACGACCTGGGTTCTCTCCTCTGCACTCTCCTCTTCAACTCACCCCACAGGTTTTCAATGGGGTTGAGGTCTGGGAACTGAGATGGCCATGGTAGGAGCTTGATACGGTGTCTGGTGAACCATTTCTGTGTAGACTTGGCCATATGTTTAGGGTCATTATCTTGCTGAAAGACCCAGTGACGATCCATCTTAGCTTTTGGGCAGAGGCCACCAGATTTTGATTTAAAATGTCCTGGTATTTCAAAGCATTCATGATGCCATGCACCCTAACAAGGTTCCCAGGCCCTTTGGAAGAGAAACAGGCCCACAGCATCACCGATCCTCCCCCATACTTCACAGTGGGCATGAGGTGCTGTTCTGCATACTCATCTTTTTGTTCCGCCAGACCCACTTAGAGTGTTTGTTGCCAAAAAGCTCTAACTTTGTCTCATCTGACCAAAGCACATGGTCCCAGTTGAAGGCCCAGTACCGCTCCAGACGTTTGTGCTTATGATTTTGAGTGAGAAAGGTTTTTTTCCCTGCATGCCTCCCAAACAACTTGTTGGCATGTAGATAGCGCCTGATGGTTGTTTTGGAGACTTTGTGACCCCAAGATGCAACCATTTGATGCAATTCTGTAACAGTGAGTTTTGGAGATTTTTTTATTTCTCTTACCATCCTCCTCACTGTGCATGGTGGCAAAATAAACTAACTTGCATCCTCTTCCAGGCTTGTTTACCACTGTTCCAGTTGTTTTAAACTTCTTAACGATTCCTCTGACCATAGATATGGGCAGGTGTGCGAGTGGCTATTTTCTTATAGCCATTGCCTTACTTGAACAGTGTGTTCCTTTGTCTTTCCCATGTTGAAGAGATATGGCCTCTGTGTCACGTCATATTGATAGCCCAGGGAAACAGGATGTTAAGAATTACTAATTAAATGTTCCTACATACTCTGATTGACTTTTTAAACTACTGTAGAAATGACAGATATGACAGAAATACTTTAATTACATTTATTTCCTAGGAATTGTTAGGGGTGCCAAATTGTGGAACAGGTGATATTATGAAGAATAATTATTTCTTAATGTGGGATGTTTTTCCTTCTAAATAAATGCACTTGTATTAAAGGTTGTATTTTACACTTTTTTTCCATTGTGGTCCTATATTATTTGGAAAGAAAAAAGAATTTATTAGAAGCTAAAGAACACATCTTAAAGGTATACTACAGTATGCAACGTTTTTCAGTTAATCAATTCGTTCCATACTGTTATATATGATTAAATGAGTCATTACCGGTCGAACTGTGTTTTTTTTTGCCGCTCTAGTGGTCTGTAGCGGTAAAACCACACTTGCAACTTCAGGAGACACCGGGCACGCACCCATGCTCTACTCCAGGAAGTGTCATGTAAAGTCTCATGAAAAGGCACGGCAGACTGACCAATTGAGGAGTTTTGTCAAATATACACGCTAAAGCTGTAGGGGAAGCTCTGCAGAGAAATATGCAAGCATAAAACGAGCGAAAATGAAAAGTGAAAGCGAAACCGGCGATGAAATCGCCAATCCTGCATAGTATACCTTTAACCAGGGGTGCCAATAATTGTGGAGGGCGCTGTATCTCTCTCTATCCACAGCATCTAAACATATCTCTCTCTATCCACAGCATCTAAACATGTCTCTCTCTATCTACAGCATCTAAACATGTCTCTATCCACAGCATCTAAACATATCTCTCTCTACCCACAGCATCTAAACATATCTCTCTCTATCCACAGTATCCCTAAACATACAGTATCTCTCTCTATCCACAACATCTCTCCATCCACGGCACCCCTATTTTTTTACCTTTTACTCTCAACCTCCGTTGTGCATCATTTGTACTTCCATGCCATTTCATTTAACCTTGTGATATGTTGGATAGGCCTTAACTGCTTTGATTATAATAGCATTACTATGGGAAGGTGAGGTTTATCTCACTCTAGTTTTATTCAAATGAACCACTCTCTTTAATTCAACTTTTGAAAATATCTAATACACAAATGATATATGCCTTCACTAAAGTGCATAAAACGTACCTCTTTCACAACTGTATTTTAAAATTGATATTATGGCTTGATTGATATTATTCCTTTTTAAAAAACATTTGTCAATAAATGATGAAGCCTTGGACTATTCTGTGGCACCCCTGCATGCATTGTGGCATCCACAACATTGTTTGGGGTGCATCTGTTGTCAGACTGAAGTAAGTACCGGTAGATTATTTCTGGTAAATCTTGTCTTTGAGATTTTTCCTTGCAGCTGGAGGCCTTTGTAGTAGTAGCTCCGTAGTCAGGTAGGGTAAATGTTCAAAACCCATCTCATTCCAACAAACTTGGAAAGTTTGCAAATGATGTATTGTCAGTAATTCATGTTTGCACAGCACACTGGACTTAAACATAGGTTTAATCATAATTTGTTTGTGGACTTTCAGTGGATTCTTGTCAGATCTCCTTTGCAAAGGGAATCTGTTAAAGGTACACTATGCAGGCTTAGGTATGTTTGGCGACTGTAGAGCTCCTTCTAGAGTCGCAGTATATTTAGATTTTACTCTGCTGTTGTAGTAGCAAACTTCTGGTAACTTCTCTGCCCTACACAATGAAAAGGATTTTGTTGGGGAGGTGAAGGATTAACAGCAGACAAAATCTCTCCATAGAGCTATATAAGTTTCCGTTTACCATTGGTAATGTAAAGGTGAAAATGTTGCATACTGTACCTTTAACTTGTTTAATGATTTATCGTGTTGATTGATAGGTTGGATGGTGGTATATCCTTCATGTAAAGTGCAAAACATTAGCTATGCATGTGCCATTCAGTGAAATTCATGTATTTTTCATGGCCATTAATGGACATGACTCATTAATGGTATTAGCTATTAATGGTATTAGCTAAAGAGAGTTAAATGGAAGTCTTTACCAGTATCTGTTCATGCTTTTGAATGCCCGGCTGCCAGTGTTCAGGTTTGAACGTGAGGTGTGGGTGATATTACCTTGTTCTGCATCAGGCTAATCATCTGGCCCCGACCACCCCACCCCCAAACTCTGATGATGATGGTGTATGGTGCCCATCTCCCTGGTATAGTGTCCTGGTTTATTAATGCAAACAGACCATTGGTAACACTTTGCACGCATTACATAGCCCAAGAGAGACTCAGAAATAGTCCTAGATTTATTCATTTAGTTGAATTTGATCTGAAGTGACTGAAGTGACAGTATACAGTAAGGCTATACTGTATGTAAGATGTAATATGTAAGAGTATGGGCACTCCCTGGGAGCGGAAGTCATACTGTTGATGGCAACATTATGTTTTTGGAACATCTATTTTTATCATAGCTCTCAGATGTTAGTATTCCTGAACAGTTCTGCTACTGTAGGGCATATTACATATTTTACTGAAATGCAGTAGAAGAAGAGCATTGTGTTAATGCTGACTAAAGGCCGCTATCTATTTAAACATGCATGTTTACAGAATCTTAGCATCATATTTCATTCAGTCATATTTCCTGTTACCACTCAAATGTGAGAAAAGCGTTATATTAGGTGTTGTTCTATCGCTGTTCTCTTCAGCTTCGGTATCTCTGAGAGTGTTGAGTTAAAAACAGAAATGGCTACAAAAAAAACATCACCTGTTGCAGAGATTAGATTAGAATTTGTTTTCAGAAATTATATGTTCCATTCTGACACGCGCTTAACTGAGTGCTGCCTTGTTAGCCGTTGCCTAGGAACAGCGGCTGCCTGTGCGTATTGTGAGGCGCGTTGCGATGAGGCGGCTGTGGCAGCGGCGGAGAGAAGCCTCTTGTAGACTCAGACAGAGACAGGAGGCCCTTGGGAGCGCGCCTGTTTGAGAGTGACACAAAGTGACATGTGTGGCTCCAGATCCTACTGGCAGAGACACTGGTAATGACACAGGAAAAGAGAGAGGGGGGACAAAGACAGACGTAGGGAAGAGGGAGGAGAGGGGGATAAAGACAGACATAGAGAAGAGGAAGATGTGTGTGTGTATGTGTGTGTGTGTGTGTGAGAGAGAATGTTAAATGCAAAAAGTAAACATAGATGATACACAGATACACACAAGTTAACAAGACAAGGTGTCACGGTATGGAATTTGGCTCACTTGGGAAGCTGTCTAAAAGTTGTTATAAAAGATGGTGTTTCCTTTCCTTTCGTTCTGCACACCTCAGGTTTGTTTGTGCATTTAAATTAAGAATATTATCAATGATGGACAGTTTGACAGCCACACTAAGACACATTCTGCAGTTTTATTTAAATGTTTCTTTTGAAAATGCACTGTAGAATGTACAAGTAGACCTGAATGTGGGGATGTCAAAATCTGACAATCTAAACCATGATCTGTTGTCTATTCATTTAGCACAGGAATAACTTGTTCTTTGAGACAAATATAACCAAACCAATAACCCAATAACAACCAACAGGTACACATCTTGAAGTCCAACATTTGATTTTGTTGTTGACAGGATACCAGTGTTTTAGAGCTGCATTACCGGAAGCTTTTAAGGGGTTCTAAAAGCAGCTGAATGAATGTCAACTGAAAACCAATTTTACTTTTGGAGACTACTCACCATCTACTCACAGTTCAGCATATCAGATGCTATGCTGGGGTCCAGTGACTCACACTAGAGTCAGGCAGTTGCCACAGTGACGTACAGCTCTACTTGGATGAGGGTGGAGGTAACTACAGTAACTGGGCTGCTGGCTGCTGGCATGATTGAGCTGCCATTGTAAACCCAAGGTGTTGTCAGTTGAACTGGATTACAGGGTCCTTGTGCAGCTTTTCAGGCTTACATGTGTAACTGATTAAGGTGAAGGGCAGTGGTAATGATAACGGCACTTATGAGGCTATAATAATGTACAGAAGGAAAAAATCGCACTGAATCTCAGATGGGAAGACCCTTATTAAAACAATCAAATCCCATTTCCTTTTCTGGTAAAGTGGAAACAATAGTGTAGATAATTTATAAGGCATAGCACGGCACACACATGTTGGAATGTCACACTACAGTCATTACTTGCAGTGTATTAAAGGTGACATAAAATGGAAACCAATTTTGTCTTGGTTTTGATGAATTAAGAGAGGTTGTGCAATACCAAAGAGCTATCATGAACACGAGGCATGGTTGTGCCCTCCTTCATATGAAAATATTGAACTTAGAGAGAGCCACTAAAAAATGGACGAATTAGAACAAAGCCTGCTTGTGATGTCAAATATTGCAAAGCCATTGAAGTTCAATTAGGGTTGCCAAGGAGGGCGCCATTAGTCAAAAGGACCATTTCAATACCCAGCCTAAATATAAGGTCTAAATTGGGCTTGTAAAATTGCAATTGAGTTTATTTTCTATAAATCAAAGTTGAATATATATTGTTTTAACATCAGATAACACAGTACAATACTCGATTCATCCATTCTATGTCCTCTTTAAGGAATCTACTTTAATTTTAAAACTTGGCTAACTGAAACATTCAAATGTTGATGCTGATGGTGGTGATTCTCATGGCTTCTTCACTGGCACTAGACTGGGAATGGATCTTATTTTCTGCAGACCTTGGAGTCCCAGCTCTCAATATCAGGGCCTGTGATCTGTTCAACAGCCGGTCAATATTTGGGTTAGCTGTTCTACCTTACTTTTGTATGCACAACACATTATGATTGTCAACTCCGAATCACTTAGCAGCCTAAATTGCTCTGAAAAGATACATGTCTGGCAAAACACACGCCTTCTTATCGACTCTCTTTCATGGGGCACCGAGCGTTTTTTTTTTTTTTTTTTTTTTTGCTTTGTCAGATCGACGATAACCTCTCAGCCTGGCAGGCTGTGGCCCAGTGGACTTTGTCTGAGAGGAGCAGGAGCAGGGGAGGAAGAGGAAGAGGTTATGCTAAGTTCATATTTCACTTGCCCTTGAAGGTATTTGTTGAAAAGACAGTTAACATCTTTTCTTTTTTCCACCCTCTTTCAATTCCTCCATCATCATGCTCGTGCTCCTCTCCCCTCGCTCCCTCTTTATCTCTCTCCGTCTCCTTCTCTCTCTTACAAACACGCTCTTTCCCTCTCTGCCTCCCCCGCCTCTCCTCTCCTCTCTCCGCAGCCTGCATGTTCCTCTGACTTACTGGAATACTGGATCTGATAAGCGATGCCGTTACTAACTGGATATCCTCATCCAATTTTCCTCTCAAAAGCCTTGAACGTGGAGCGGTTGATGCTCACTGCTGCATCCTCCTGCCATGTACCCCCTCCACCGCCACCGGCCCAATGCTGCGCGATCACAGATCTGATAAGTTGAGCCTCATTTCCATTTGCGGTAGTTTTATTTCTTTTTTTTAAAGCATCATTAGCCACCCTTGGCTCTGAGGTATGTGAAGAACAAGCAAACAAACCCAAGCCACGGCAGAAACAATAGTCACCTCAAACGTCGGCAGAGGAGTCTCAGTGCTCTCAGTTTTCACACACCCACCCCCCCCTGTCCGCCCACCACCTTCTGCGTACACACACACACACACACACACACACACACACACACAAAGCACATCCGTATCCGTATCAGCTCCTCAGACATTGTAAAGTGATTAGTATGCTTAATGACCTGTGGATTTCCTGGCCGTCCCATCTTTAGAGGAACCCTAAGCCCCAAGTGTCCTCAAACTGAAGGTGAAAGAGAGTTAACATGGTGGGTAGCGTGCCATTACAATCTGTCCCTTATGCTAATAGTTTATATTTCAGATAGTGTGTTGAATTTAATTTGATGATAACTTTGATCAGGATGAAATCATTTGGTCTAAATGCTTGGTTAGGTGCAAGGCTGGATTTCAGAGAGCTGAGACTTGAATACCTCAGTTACTTTAGAAGCTGATGAGGCTCTTATTGTTTTCCCTGTTTTCCTTCAGAGTTTGCAGCACTTTGATCAGAACTGTTTTTCCTCTGTCATAACGCAATGCTTTGTTTTCTCAGTAAACAGCTCAAGGAAATGAGAGATTTTTGTCTTTGGCAGCGATGTAGTTTGGGTTACTTTATATATATGTGTGTGTGTGTGTGTGTGTGTGTGTGTGTTTCTTTCATGTACTGTACACACATGTGCACATGTGTGTTTATGCTTAGCTGGGTTTCTACTTGCCTACTGTGTGTGTTTGTGTGTATGTCCATGTCTTTCATGTACATGTGTGTGTGTGTGTGTGTGTGTGTGTGTGCTTCTGAAGTCTTTGTGACTGTTTATGGTGTATCTGAAATGAGTGAGCCGGTGGATGTGGAAGTACATTAGATCAGTCTTGGTGCCTGCAGTCATTATGGAGCTCTTTAGCATGTCATCGTGTGTGTGTGTGTGGGTGGGCATGATTTGAAGTAGGATGATAGCTGCCTTCATGAGCAGCAGGCCCACTGCCCCCTGGGTGAAATGTCACGGGAACACTGGCCCGCTAGATCATTGGTTTTACAACCCAGGTCCCGAAAAAGTTGGGACGCTTGAATTAAATTGTGAATAAAAAAGAATTCTATGATTTTCAAATCATGTCAACTCTATATTTTACGGAAGCCCTGAACCGCAAGTGAAGAAAAAAAATTGAGATGCTATCTTGTTATCTCGAGATCATATCTCGTTATTTCAAGATAATATCTCATAATTTCGAGATAATACACATTATGTAAAACAAAAAATAAGATTTTCTTTCTCTCGTAATTACGAGATACTATGTCGTTATTTTGAGATAACACACTTAGGTAAAAAAAAAAAAAATATATATATATATTTTTTTTTTACTTTCAGATATTATCTCGTTATTTTGAGATACTAAGTCGTTATTTCGAGATATTATCTCGTTATTTCGAGATATTATCTCGTTATTTCGAGATATTATCTCGTTATTTCGAGATGTTACTTTTATCTCGAAATAACGAGATAATATCTCGAAATAACAAGATAATATCTCGAAATAACGAGATAATATCTTGAAATAACGAGATAATATCTCAAAATAACGACTTAGTATCTCAAAATAACGAGATAATATCTGAAAGTAAAAATAAATAAATAAATAAATAATATTTTTGCAATAATACAAACCACCATGGTTATTTTCAAATGTATTTTATTAGTAGTAGTAGGCTACTGATCATATAAGTGCTCTGCAAATAATGTTTTTCTGGACATGAATCAGAGTGGAATTTCACATGACATTTTGACAACAAAAGTCCAATCCATTGAAGTGTCCACATTGTCAGTGGTATTGACAGAAATGGTCCATATCAGTTTCTCACATTTTCACCTGGCTAAAAAAAGCTTGTACAGACTGCATGTGACTCCCTAATATAGAAGTGGAATGACAACATGATCGCTGGTTGCTAGATGATGTGCTGGGATGTGGGAGGCTTGCGTGCCGTGGTCGGTTCACTCCAGCTGCGTTGTTAGGACTTTGCAGAAGAAAGTGCAGGTAAAATACATTTGGTAATGCATATCCCATGTAAAAAGAAAATTGACAAAGTTATGACTCAGACATTAAGGTTATCTTACTAGCTTTATGCTCAACATGGATAGGGCTGACTTGATGCTGCATTCACTCCATCCCCTTTTTATTTTCTGATGCAGTAGGGGGCAGAGAATGAGTCAGCATCTTCTACATAAAATAAATAACAGTGTGAAACAAAATCACATAAATCAGACAGCCACAGCCAAAGAGCAGTTTTGTTATATATGTACATGTAATATTGTTTTCTTTTAAGATGCAGGATACTTATGGTGACCACAATGTGAAATGGTGCCAACAACTTGTGAAAGATAAACTTGCAAATGAGACAAAATGAAATAGGATTTAAGCATAAAGCATTTAGCAAGTACACATCCGAACTTGGATAACTCCATGACAGTTAGGCTAGTGCATTTATTGAGCTAAATAGTCACCTAGCTTGACCTATTTTAGATCATTAATGCTACCTGGTTAAATTGAGTTACTTGGTAAAATTGAATAGGTTTGTCAGTTAGTGTCTTATAGCGTTTGGGAATGAGTATTATTTGGTCAAAATGTTTGGTTAGGTACACTACTGTATAACAAGCTGAATACGTTAGATAGTTGAATAGTCCCTCTCCTCTTTAGCCCAGAGAAATCCATGAGTACAAAAGAATTGTACATTTTGATTTATCTAGCCACAGTACCCTTTTCACTTTCCATGAGCTTTAGATGAGCTCAGGTTGAGATAAGATGGAAGCATTCTGTATTATGTGCTCATAGACGCTAGTTATCAGAAAAGTTTCTTTACAGAAAATGTTTAGTTTTAATGCAGTACTATCTGAGGTCCAAAAGACCACGGCCATCCAATATTTGTTTTCAGCTCTGTCCCTTGTTTTAAAGGTTTCTCTGGATTCACTAAATACAGTATTTTAATGATATTATGTAGATGATGAACTCCTCACATCCTTTGCAGTTTCATGATATGAAACATTATTCTTAGATTCATCATTTGCCCACACAGAGTCTCTCTGGCATGCTCCTTTTTTAATTTTTTTTATTTTTATTTATTTTAATTTGCCAGTTCACCTAATTACAGTAGTTGTGAAATGTTCCTCCTCATTACACAACTTTTTCAACCTTTTGTTGCCCCCATCCCAACTTTTTTTTAGATGTGTTTCTGGCATTAACTTCAAAATGTGCTTATAATTTCCAGTCAAATTTCTCTCCTTCAACTATTTTCACTTAATACTGTAGGGTTGACATGATCTGAAAGTGAACTTTTGATTATTCACAATTTACAACGTGTCCCAACTTTGACATTGTCCACAAATTTATATACCGTATTTGTGTATGTGAAATTATATTGAAGTGAATAGCGCTGACATATTAAGTACAAATGTAAAAAAACAATATTTTAAAAATATAATAATTCATATCTTTCAGCATATGCCATTTTGTGAAATGAGATATCAAAACGAGGGCTGAGAACCAAAGGGGCGTAAGTGACATTTTGGTCAAAATTGAGTTATACATATCACCTGAAAGCTCTTTCTAACTGACACAATTATAGAAGTAAAATATTTATAAATATAATGTTATTAAACAAAAAACAAGGGTCTTTAACTCTGAACATATAGAAGCAGTTAGATTTGTTTTGGCTCTCCTGTAAAGTTGGTGAAATGTCACTTACGCCCCTTTGGTTCTCAGCCCTCGAAAACAGGAAAATTCACTTCCTCCATGTTCAAAGAATAATAAATAGGCCCACATCTGATATCATTGAATGTGAAGAAAACCTCTTCTGTTTCAAGGTCCTAGTTATCATAAATGTTAATATTCAGTATGTGTGGTCGGTCTATGGTTGACACAAATTAGTGAACTTTCATCGATCTCTCTGGCTCAAGGGAGTTAATAAGAGGTTCAAAGACTTGCAAGGACATTAAAGAGAACATATTTGAAAAGCAACCATTACAAACTAGTTAGTGTGCAAACATTACTTAAGTCCAACTAAACTGAAAGCCTGATCAAAAGACTTTTCATGATTGAAAGAAGTCAATATTTCATAAGACATGGCTTTGGAAAAGAACACTATTAACATCAGTTTTTGTCTACCGGTTTCTGCATTTAAAACACAGAAGTGGACACGGTGTTCAGCACGTTCCCATATGTCTGAAGTGCTAGGGAAAATGAGTCCTACTCTAACTGTGGTTGAAAGGTGAAATGGGCTTAATGGCTGCAAAGTACAACGACTGCCTCCATATTTATTGCTTGAGATTGAAGAGTGGAGCTGGAGACAGGCATGGTTGCCTACTGTAGGCCATATACAGACACTGTGATTCACTGTGAGATGAGACAGAGTCCCAAGCCCCTGAGACAGGCAGGGAGAGACAGACAGTGAGAGAGAGAGAGAGAGAGAGAGAGAGAGAGAGAGAGAGAGAGAGCGCGAAGGCGATATGATTAAACTGTCATCGCTCTGAGAGGTTTAGTTCTGCATGACAATGTTGTCTTTTGAGGACGGAGCCCTTTGGATGTGCGGTCGGCTTGCCGGCGAACACTCCGGACGTCCACCCTGTCCTCTCTCTAACCCCTTGCTCAGCGCTTTATAGGCGCCTCATATAGTGCCTGCTTTAAAATCCACTTTACATTACAACTTAAAAATGGAAAGGCTTTTCTCTCTGTCTTAGTAGTGGGGCTGATCCAAGAGACGGCACATAAAAGCACTTACTCGAATAAAGCAGAGCTCGGGCTGAATGTAAAAGAGTGCCGAGATGAAACAAAAGCCCCCCTTCCCCGCGCATGCAGTCAAAAGGAGTATGCCATGGAAACTAATAAATGAGGAAGGAATGTTGGACGTGAAACACACAATGTGAAAAGTTGAAATGTGAAACCAATTCTTTGTTTTCAGAGGCAGCGCTATCACTCTCGTTCTCTCTGCTGGTGGAGCCAGTGGCCAAAGGTTTTGCTCCTGGGTCATTCCGTGTCAAATCAGGACACTTTCGGACCTCATCGGAACGGATTTCAACGAAACTTGGTATGCTGATTTAGTGATATGAGAAGGCCTCAGAAATGAACTTGCACGTTTCTTGCATCAATATTAAGGGAGATTCAGACTAAGAAAGTTTGCATAAATTGGGGTGGGGACTATACATTTGACTTATTGTATCTCCTTTACTGTAAGTCACACAGAAATGGTTCTGATGTCGTTTGAAAGCTCGTTTCCAGCTCTATATTTTACATAAATAACAAACAATACCCAAAATGAAAGGTAGCTGAGTTATCAGAGATTATAATATTAAAAATTGAATAGCAAAAAAACCTATATTTTAAATTTCTTCATTTTTCCCCTAAAGCTAGCCTGTAATGTCATTGACATCATCTGAAAATGTGGTCTGTGGTTTTTGAGGCATTGCAGAGATATTGTGACCTGTGAGGTGGCATCACATAGGTTACAGTCACTAATGGGCAGCTTTGACATGAAACTATTGCACAACACCGGCGTAACTAATTCAGTTAATTACGTTTTCAGCTATTCTGAATTTGCATTGATTCATTCAGACATAAAACATTATTTTATGCTTGGAATGACCCCTTCTTTATCCATTTTGTGTTAAATCACCTAGTGGCGGAAAGTCTCCAAAAAAATCTGAAAAAAATCACAGGTGTTTGTAGACTAAACCTATGCATAACTCTTAAATATTACAGCTGTATCACTTACAGTTCAAAAACTACAGCCCTTTGAAGATTCAAGTCATTTTAACCATTGTGGTGAACGATCCTTTTTGCAACATTATTGGCTCTTTTGGTATTTCACTCACATTAGTGAAACTATGGGAATACAAGGACATTTCCCTGTTGAATTAAGAAATCCAATCAGATGTGACGTATCTTGTGTAATTTCCCCTCTGCCAAGCTCTGAAAATGGCTATAAATTCATTATGTGAAAAGACTTCATCACTTTTGAAGGCTTCTCATGCGAAAAGTATGTGCCATAAATGTATCAGATTATTTTTGCCACTCATAAATGGACTACAAGGTCATGTCCATGCATTAACTTTGGTTGTAATCATTATCATATTGTCAGGGCATTTTGATTTAATTGGGCTTGAATTTCAAAAAGCCCATTTTCGTCTTCTCATTTCACCAAGTGAACAGTTAACAGGATTTTTTATAAAAATACCATATGTCAATCTGTATGTGAGGATCATCTCTCCAAAATTTGGGCTTGTTGCTGAGTTTCTTTTGATTTTTGGAAAATATTCTTTATGGGTGATTCCGTGTTAAATCAGGACACTTTCGGACCTCATCGGAACGGATTTTAACGAAACTTGGTATGCTGATTCAGTCATATGAGAAAGCCTCAGAAATTAATTTGCACGTTTCTTGCATCAATATTAAGGGAGATTCAGACTAAGAAAGTTTGCATAAATTGGGGCGGGGACTATACCTTTGACTTATTGTATCTCCTTTACTGTAGGTCACACATACATGGTTCATATGTCATTGAACTTCAGCATGACATAACATAGCCAATTATGTCACTTAGTTGTAGGTAATACAAGTGATGGAATTTTGTATGTGTGACCTACAGTAAAGGAGATACAATAAGTCAAAGGTATAGTCCCCGCCCCAATTTATGCAAACTTTCTTAGTCTGAATCTCCCTTAATATTGATGCAAGAAACGTGCAAATTAATTTCTGAGGCTTTCTCATATGACTGAATCAGCATACCAAGTTTCGTTAAAATCCGTTCCGATGAGGTCCGAAAGTGTCCTGATTTAACACGGAATCACCCATAAAGAATATTTTCCAAAAATCATAAGAAACTCAGCAACAAGCCCACATTTTGGAGAGACGATCCTCACATACAGATTGACATATGGTATTTTTTTAAAAAATCCTGTTAACTGTTCACTTGGTGAAATGAGAAGACGAAAATGGGCTTTTTGAAATTCAAGCCCAATTAAATCAAAATGCCCTGACAATATGATAATGATTACAACCAAAGTTAATGCATGGACATGACCTTGTAGTCCATTTATGAGTGGCAAAAATAATCTGATACATTTATGGCACATACTTTTCGCATGAGAAGCCTTCAAAAGTGATGAAGTCTTTTCACATAATGAATTTATAGCCATTTTCAGAGCTTGGCAGAGGGGAAATTACACAAGATACGTCACATCTGATTGGATTTCTTAATTCAACAGGGAAATGTCCTTGTATTCCCATAGTTTCACTAATGTGAGTGAAATACCAAAAGAGCCAATAATGTTGCAAAAAGGATCGTTCACCACAATGGTTAAAATGACTTGAATCTTCAAAGGGCTGTAGTTTTTGAACTGTAAGTGATACAGCTGTAATATTTAAGAGTTATGCATAGGTTTAGTCTACAAACACCTGTGATTTTTTTCAGATTTTTTTGGAGACTTTCCGCCACTAGGTGATTTAACACAAAATGGATAAAGAAGGGGTCATTCCAAGCATAAAATAATGTTTTATGTCTGAATGAATCAATGCAAATTCAGAATAGCTGAAAACGTAATTAACTGAATTAGTTACGCCGGTGTTGTGCAATAGTTTCATGTCAAAGCTGCCCATTAGTGACTGTAACCTATGTGATGCCACCTCACAGGTCACAATATCTCTGCAATGCCTCAAAAACCACAGACCACATTTTCAGATGATGTCAATGACATTACAGGCTAGCTTTAGGGGAAAAATGAAGAAATTTAAAATATAGGTTTTTTTGCTATTCAATTTTTAATATTATAATCTCTGATAACTCAGCTACCTTTCATTTTGGGTATTGTTTGTTATTTATGTAAAATATAGAGCTGGAAACGAGCTTTCAAACGACATCAGAACCATTTCTGTGTGACTTACAGTAAAGGAGATACAATAAGTCAAATGTATAGTCCCCACCCCAATTTATGCAAACTTTCTTAGTCTGAATCTCCCTTAATATTGATGCAAGAAACGTGCAAGTTCATTTCTGAGGCCTTCTCATATCACTAAATCAGCATACCAAGTTTCGTTGAAATCCGTTCCGATGAGGTCCGAAAGTGTCCTGATTTGACACGGAATGACCCTCCTGAGGGGGGCTGCATGGGGGAAGGATGTAGAGAAAATGTAAGGTCTTAATATATCTCCACTTAAATACGTATGCTTGCTAAATAAACAATAAATAATGCTGTTCCTCTGGCCTTGCTCTGTACTACTAACTCCCCTTTTCACTTGGTGAAATATGCAACGAGCAGGAGTGAATTGCACAAGGACATCTCACTGCGCTGAACATAAACCAACAACAGAAAAACAGTTAATACAAAATGCATCATAAATTCACACAAACATCAATCCACCCTATGCTATCTTCATGAGGATGATAAAGACACCCTCTTGACAACCTAATCTGTACTACATGGTGAAGTGGAGGTAACAGTTCAACAATCCGTCAGAGGTATACATAGACATCCCTGCATTAATATTCACTCCCTACTCACGGATAATCGATTATAAAATATGAAGGATCTGCCTCGGAAATGCCAACATACTCTGGGTTCATGAGTAGGGAGTTGTTGACAATTATATTATTAATAATTATTGATATGCGCAATGTATTGTACTGTATACATTTAACTAGAACTATTGTCTGTTATTATAGACAACACTTCTATTCATCCTGTTTTATTATCCCAATTTTTGTGCAAAAAAGGCATTTTCAAAAAGAATGGCAGAGAATGTCTGAGGCAGAATGGCAGAGATTGTTTACAGAGTTTAAAAAGAATGGCCAAGTTTGATGATCTGAGGCGTTCTCTAAAGGCCAAATGTGCTGCCCCTTCCAACACCCCCAACTCTTCCACTGTTTGTGATTCCCACAACCTCCCGGCTCCACGTTGATATGGAACTCCTTCCTGTTCGCTCGCTGTTGTGGGACACTCAGAGAGGTTTGGGGGTTATGGCCAAGAATAAAGGTTGTTTGATTAAAAACTTGTCAGCTGGGTGAAGCAGTGGGAAGCAGCCTCCCTGCCTCATGTCCAAGCCTACTCCCCCACTCCCACCCCAACCCGCCCTCTCACCTCACCCTACCAACTCCCACTTCCACCACCCACTGTCCCACCCCTGCACCCCCCCCCCCCCCCCCCACCCCTTCTCCAGGGTGGCCCGCCATCATCACAGACAGCCAGTGCTTCCTGGAGAGGAGAGGTCCAGACATTAAATTGTGATTTATTCCTCTAATATCCCCCCAGGTCACTGGAACCACAGGCAAGGTCAGCCCGTTAAAAAACAGCCGCCCGCTGAGACTTTTTAATGCTGTCTGATTCACAGAGAGTGCCTCCAGCCTGGCTCTCTCTCTCTCACTCTCACTCTCACTCGCTCACACCTTCTCTCACCCTCTCTCCCGACGGGCTGTTGGACACACTCCTGCCTCTGAGCAGTGGTCTCCTCGCCGTCTGGCCTTGTGTGTGCGGTTAGCATGACGAAGCATAGAATGTTTCTCAGCCTTGTGTAGTCATCTCTTACAGAGAGTTGGTGAGAGGAAAGAAATGGTAAAAAAAACACTCTTTTCTGGCCCCTGAGCAACTTCAGCTTGTCTCCCCCGAGAATGCACAGCGGTGTGTCGAACATGCTGTGTGTGCATGCCTTCAAGGGATATTTGATTTGACAGTGCTTACAGCATTTTGGAATCATATCCATGCCTGTTGCTGCCTCCACTGCAAGATTGTGTTATGAATGTCACCGAAGGGCCACCTGATGAATAATAAGTATTCATTGAAGCCTCTATCTAAACTTTCTCTCAAGTTGAAAAAATCAAGTGTGTGTCTCTCTCTCTCTCTCTCTCTCTCGATGTTTTTTAATGACACTGGTTAGATTGAGATGCGTCCCAAACACAGGGCCCTGTGTTGTTTCCACAGACGCGGCGGTAGGTCACTCAGCCCTGCGTAGCAGAGAGTGTGCGATATCGGAGTATGAGATAAATGGCCACCTTTCTGCCAGCTGGTGGGGGGTCCTCTGCAGAATGTATATAATTAAGCTGGGAAGAGCAAACAGCCATTATTTAGCTGTCAGAGCATCATTTCCAAATGGATGGAGGACCGAGAGAGGGGAACGATTAGTGACATCACCACCAGTCCACTGTCTCTCTCTCTCTCTCACTCACACACACACACACACACACACACACACACACAAATGCCTCGTCAGTGGCCAGATTGAGTCAATGCTGGTGCGATACCCACAGACACATTTGTGGCATACACAAGCAGTTCCCCAGAGGCAGACGTGCCAGGGCAAATGCTGTAGGTGTTTTTGAAGTAGATTTTTGGGGATTTTTACCTTTTTTGATGTGCCTTTTTTTGACAGTGAGTGACAGGAAATGACTGGGAGACAGAGATGGGGTGGGATCGGAAATGGCCGGGGTCAGCCTTGAACCTGGATCCCCGTGGGTCCCTGTGGGTCCCCGTATATGGTATGGGTGCTGTAGCCCTCCGCAAATGCTGTAGGTTAAGGGCTTGTCTTGGTCTTGGGCCACCTGAAGGATATTTGGTAACACTTTACTTGACGGGTTCATTCATAACACATTCATAACAGCTGTGATGAACTGCACATGAAGCATTCATGACTGATTCATGAAACATGACTCAACATTCATACCAACACTTTCATGAATGTGGAAGACAAAACGACGAAAACGTATAAAAGTCTGATAAAAACTGATAAAAGTCCAACAATCTAGTAATCCATATACAGGGTATTATGAATCCTCTCCAGTGTTTGTAAACATCTCATGAATATTTTATGAAGTCTACTTCAAATGTCACTTTTCTATACGAGTTGTGAAGTATTCATCATACTGAGAAGTGAACTACTGACCATCTGTGGACATCTGAATGGTTGGATATTCCTGTTTTATATATCTATACAGTCATTGGTGTAGACAATTATGCATTCTTCTGAGGTTACTATCATAACATAAACAAACAGACAAACAAAAAACTAAATTCTTCTGGACTTCCCCGTTGACTAAGATGTGACATGATCAGGTTGGCTAAAACAAAAAAGACAGCAATGCTGCTTTGCGATAGTTGGACTTTTATTTTTACAAGTTTTTGACGTTTTGTCTTCCACATTCATGAAAGGGTTGGTATGAATGTTGAGTCATGTTTCATGAAACAGTCATGAATGCTTCATGTGCAGTTCATGACAGCTGTTATGAATGTGTTATGAACGAACCTGTCAAGTAAAGTGTTACCGGATATTTTAATAGAATTAAATGAACATCAGCATCTTGTGCTGTGAACTGACAGAAGTTTGCTGATTATTTAGTTATAAAATATAGTTTGCTATTTTGACAAAATGTCATGATTGATGAAATTTGCTAATTTTGTAGCAGAGACTGAAAAGAACACATAACAGCATGTGTCAAATAATAAGAAAATAAACATCATCATTCATATGACTATTGTATAATATTTTTTTTGTTTATGGTCATTTCTCTCATCTTTTCTGTCTTTGTTTTTCATAAGCAAATTAATCGTATTTGGGCAAACAAAAGATTACCATGTTCAAAGCTTCTTGATCCCAATGTGATCAAAACTAGCGAGCAGCTTGTCTGTGACCAAACGAAGTGAATGGTTGATACTGGTCGGGTGAGACGTGAAGCAGAGCAGTTAAGATTCATTTGTCACGGTCAAATTATATGAGATTTGCAGGCGAAATTACATGGATTGTGATGTGGTCTTTGTTAAGAAGGCAGTGTATTGATTATAATCTTTTTCATTTCACCAGGGCATGCACATTGGATGAACATGGGCTGCAATATACTGAACAATAGAAAATGGACTGGGCATTGCTCCATTCTGGTTAACTCGTATATCCATCTTTGGTTCATTGTTAAGACTGTCAGGACCTACATTTCCTGTACAAAAGCACAGTACAACTGAGAGAGGTATTGTTGAGCCGGAGGTGACTATTGAGATTTGGTGCTGGATATGCTCTGACAGGCTGACTGGAAATCCCTGTGTGCCACCATGCCCCTCCCATCTCTTTTAGAGCCGTCAAAAATGTTTTCAGCTTCAGAACCTTACATATATCACTGATCTCTCTCTCTCACACACTCACACGGACACGCGCACACACACAAACCTGTCATTTTCTTTCGGTCCTATATATCACAGAAAAACAAAAAACAAAGAAATATGCAAGAATAAAGACACATTCAGTCTCCTCCATCCACATTTTCCTTCCTCCCTCTCTCTCTCTCTCTCCCCCCCCCCTCTCTCTCTCTCTCTCCCTCTCCATCTCCACAGACAGAAACATTCACAGAAACACACAAAGACACATGGGCAGACACGCAAGCACAAGACAACAATAGTTTATTTTTTTTATCACAATGATTCCCACATCCCTCCCCACAACACAACACTGTGTGCCACACCATGCTGGTGCGAGGGGTCTGTTAGTGACGGCGTTGGGCTGGTCTGCGGCCAAAGCCACCCAGCGCCGCCGCCTCCTACGGCGCTGCCGCCCACCGCTCGCTCTGAATGGCTCCCCCAGCACCGGCCGCTGTCCGCGGGCTCTCGTGTTTACTTACACCTGGGCGATGTTTTTGCGTCCGGCGCCTCTAAACGGCCATGAAAGACTGCTCCCAGCAGCCAAGCGCTCCCCACAGGGCGGCCGCGGAACAAACGCCAGAGCGATAATAACAAACCATGCCTGACAATCCTATTAGCCCATCTTTAATTATTTATCCAGGTTTGTGCGGATTGCCAACCCCTGGGGAGGAATTAAAAAGTTAACAAGCGGCTTGAAAGCCGATGTCTCCTGCGAAACACTGCCCACCCCCTCACACATACACACACACACACACACACACATACATAGACATACTCAACCACAACACAACACAAGTAATATTTTGTAATTAAGCACAGTGTTGTTGTGATAAAAGCAATGAATGATGAATAGGGTACACTGTTGTCTGGAGACTGCGGCTGGTCTGTAAAATCTGAAGAGTCACACATGATAATCTCCCTGACATGCAGCAGCCCCACTCAACAATATCTCCTATTCATGGAGCAAGACACAGCAGGTTTGTGTGCTCCAGCAGTAAGGCTTCGGAGCAGAAACTGTGCAAGTCACATGTGCACTGCTGTGACTTCTGCAGTGGCTTCTGGTGATTTTGAATGTCCTTCAGAAATAACACGCTTGTTGTTTTCGCAGCAATATCACTAAACGTCGTAATGCTAACCTTGTTCGCGGTCGAGTTGATTTCGTACACACAATCGCTAAGGACAAGTGAAGCAGTTACAGCATGCGTGTACGTGTCTGTGTATGCACTGTGCATAATAACAATAATATTCATGATAATATTCATAATAATCATAATCATTTTTTATTTATAAAATGCCTTTCATGTCAAGTATATAAACTGTTTTTTTTTTAAATTTTCTCTGTATTTCTGTTTGATTGAAGGCTAATGTCGGAATGTATGAAAATACATCAGGGAGCATCTCTTTCATGTTTCCCAGGTTGATTAATGAGCCTGGATTACAGATGCCTTCAGGGAGCTTTCATATTTGCGTTAACTAATCACATTGTGTAGCTTTGAGCAATTTAGCACTCCTCCATCAGAAATGAATGGCTCTGCTTTAGGCTCTGTGTGCTTAACTGGCTCAATTAAAGCCACAGAAAAGTACTTTACTTGGACCCCAACAATAGTGCATGTCTTGCTATGTCCACCACACAGCGAATGGTGACATGCCAGTGCAGGGGGTATTGAGCTGAGATAAGGCTGTTTAGGACTTCCTGTGTGAAGGTCTCATTGTGAGTGCTCTGTATGGTGATATATTGAGTGCCAATGTCAATAGAGAATGTCTAGCACTGGCTGGGGTGCAGGGTTGGGATGCGCTGTGATCCAACACAACCATAGTCAAGCAACACATCTGCAGTGTGTCGAAATCTCAGATTAAATATTATGATACTGAAAAGGTTAAAGGATAGAAGTGTCACAATTAAATATTACAATTTATTGTTTTCTTAAATGTTCAGTCATTTTGCAAAGCCCACTGGTTCTAATTTTAAGACTTTGGAAGCTTCAAAATCTTGCCTGTCAATGACTTTGTCAATGTTTCCACTCTGACAGTAGAAAGCATGCCTGGTTATTTATGGTAAATACATCTGTCAGTAATTTACTGCAAGGACACTGTTGGCAACCCCACCACAATCTTTCTCTCTCTCACACACACACACACACACACACACACACACACACACGCATAAGCACACACACACACACACACACACACACACACACACACACACACACACACACACACACACACACGCATACGCATAAGCACAAACACACAAAAGCACAAGCGCACACACACAGAGAGCCATTCCAGCGCTAATAATGCCTACTCAACCAGACCTATCTGTCTCTGCCCATGCATGGCGGCCCTTGCTCTGGGCCTCTAGCAGATACTGTGCGGGCCCCCCTGCAGAGGCGTGCGACCTCTCACTCTCCTCCATGAGACTGTGCAAATGGACAGGCAGGCTCGGAGTCTAGCCTCCAAGGCTATCCAAGAGGGACAGTTTTATTTTTCACCATTTTCATAATTTACCGCTACATTTACAAAGTATTTAGCTTCTTATGAGTTTTAACCAAAGAGCATTTGCTGTATACGTTGTCCTTGTTTTTGTTGTTGAGAACAAATAGAGTTCACACTGTTTTGTTCACGTGGCGCTAAATGGCACCGATGACTGACAGGTAACCGCTAAGCTACTTTTGTACGCAGTCATGGTTCAGGACTAATTGGAACAGAAGCATTTGGTTCAAAGCTTACCACTGTGACTGCCCTGAAGGTCTCATATGTAAATGCATTTTCCTCAGAAAAGGACACACATTTTTCTAAGCATTGTCTGAAAAATAGACAAAATAGAAGCCATAGTAGTTAGGTATAGTAGTTCCTTTAAAGCAGTCAGAGCTGTTATGTTTTTTTTATTATTATTATTATTTGTATTTTTTAAATCCGCCCATTCCCCACAAAGTGCATTTGGCCAATGGCGGACAAAAACATGACCTTTGCAGTAGGTCAGGCGAAAACACAGCCTTGTGTGAACCATCAGCACAGACGGCAAGAGCATCACCTGGGGGACACCATCACCAATCACCAGGAGTGATCTGAATGTGCTGTCAGTGACTACGACATCCAAACACATTATCATCTACTAATAGGAAAGCAATTCCCCTGCGCTACAGCCCAAATGGGTTCTGTTTCATATTATGCAACCCGCAGTCTGGGGACCTGTAAAGGTTAAGATGAGCTAAGAAACCTGCATACTTATACAACTGTCGTGGGAATACATGAATTGAAAGCATTGTGTACACAGTATATAGTAACACTTTTGCTGTCATCCATCATACATTTAATATTTGAAGACGATGTGATTTTATATGTCTTGAGAGCTCTTACTAATAGTACTTTTATTGCATTGAAAGCCCCGTCTCCCCCTAAGGTATTTGGGAAGCACACAGAGGATGAGGCGCCAGCTTTACCTTATATGCCCTCTACACGGAAAGACATTGGTGTTGTGCTGCATGTGTATACTGCAGTGAAAATCTTTTGATCAAATGCCAGGGTTGTCCTTGAGTTCCTGAAATCAGCACTCACCTGCCATAGTCCTTGGTTTTCCTATGCAGAGGATGTTCTACGGGGAAGAATAGCAAATGGATTTCCTCTGGACCCCGGGTGCTACAGCCCCGTTCAATATCCCACCCTGCAGTCCTCCTCCACCTGCAGCAGCACCATCCCCTCTCTCTCTCCCTCACTCCTCTCCTCTCCTCTCCTTCACTTCTGCATACCCTTTCACACTCCGTCTCTCTGCTGCCCTCTCTCCCTCCATCTCCCCCAGCCCTCTCTCTGGAGACATGCAGATACAAGTCAGTGTGGCCCCTACTCGTCTCAGCAGGATTCCAGCTCCTCTCCTCCTTGACTGTCGCTGCCCGTGTCAGGCCCTGTGGACTGGACAGACTGGACGCTGCGGTGTGTGAAGGAGCCAGCTCCTCGGATCGGTTGGGAAGGGGGGAGGTGGATGGAAGGACAGCCAAGAGCTCAGCCATGACGGCGCCCCCTTCAAAGGAGTCTTCAAAAGGGGGGTGGGAGGGGGGTAGGGGAAAGGCAGAGACGGGGAGCTTTGTCTGGAGCGTAATTTGTTTCCCTTAATTGGCTGCTCATCCTCCGCCTCTCCATCCCTTGTCTTAATGACTCAGACTTCTGACAGTTCGACAGGAACGCGGCACAGAGACGGAAGCGGGCGATGGAGGGATGGAGGGGGGGGATGAAAAATGGCCGGAGCATTTACAGAAGCACAATGGGGTCACTTCTGCTCAAAGCTATTAGCATTGTTTCAGACGCGGTGAGGACTGCATGCTAAGAGGGAAACATATCACAGATGCGGACGCTGAGAGAGCGAGAGAAAGAGAGAGTCAAGAGAAATGATCGATCGCTTTGAGCATCCTCTTGCGTCTCCCAATGCCACACTCCCATAATGCCTTCCTCTCCTCCCTGTCAATAGAGGAACTCAAAGAACAGGCTTTAAATGGAATAGCCAGACAGGGGGGTAAAATAATGAGACAGGCTGCCTTTACCCTCTTGTTTTTTTTATTGTCATCCTGGTAATATCCCTCTCCAAACCATAAAGCTCACTATTAACTTCTGTTGTCAAAGCTGGAGGTGCTGAGAGGAAAGTGGTGTGAAGGTAAGAAGGGTTCACCACACGCATACACATAGACATTGTATACACACATTACTCATGTACACACACACACACACACACACACACACACACACACACACACACGCACACATACATGGAGGTGTGCACTCAAGGACACACATGGCCTGACACTTGAGTTCAAGCACACGCATATGCGCACACTTTGTGTGCTTATAGCTATCTCCATTAAAACCATATCGCCACTTGATGAAATTGGAGGTCGTAATGGCTCCAGTTATCACTTGGATGGAGCCTTTTTCCTTGGCAACTCTGAAAACAGTGCTTTCATTCCGCCAGTGCTTCGGCAAGTGGATTTAAATGTGAGCCATTCTGACTTAATATTCTGCTTCCTGCTAATTCGTCATCCTAGTGTGAGGGTGCTCAAAAGTCATATACTTTCCAATTCATTGCTGCCTCATTGAAATTTCCCGCTAAGTGGGAAGGGGTTTAAAATCCATTTTTGGGTGCAGTGCTTAGATATTTGCTTCTTCTATCTTACGTCTTTAGCATATTGAAGAGATTTGGAAAAGATACTTCTGCTATTAAGTTATTTGAGTATCGTGGAATGTGCTGAGAAGTGTTTTGATCGTCCCATCAGATTCGGTAAAGAGGGTGTAATTGCAATGGTAATGTACATCTATTGCCTCTGGAAGCCCACAGAGGTTGGATGTCTGTGTGTGTGTGTGTGGGAGAGTGAGTGCGTGTGTGTGTGTGTGTGTGTGTGTGTGTGTGTGTGTGCATGTTTATAAAAGTCTTATGAGTTCCTCTGAAGTTTTCTGAACTTTTTGTTCTTCCATATAAACGATATATCATTTCTGAATGCTTACGTCCTCAGATTTTCTTTTCCATTTCTTTTGGCAGTGTATCTTTATCTATGCAATCCTCTCCTATTTAATCTACTGCCATGGTCCTTGGAGCCATCGCTTAGCTCTCCTCATTTGTTTCCTGCACTTAATGTCCATGGACACCTATCCATGTTAATGGACTGTGTTTCCCTGCTGTTTCAGTGAAAAAAAAGGGAGAGAGCAGCAATCCATGGGTCGCGCAATTTAACAGGTCCAACATTTTTAACGCTTGCATCAGTAAATTAATTTTGACCCGGGCGCACCGTAAATCATCCACCCTGCCAGAGCGTTCCTTAACTAGCCATGTCCGTGAGGGATGGAGTATTGATCCGACCGCCACTACTTCAATAAGCGCTTTGCTTAAAATGTGTTTTTCTTATCCATAAATCATGAGGAGGAGGGGGTGACCTATCACACCGGATGGTGGCTAGTGGGCTCGAGCCGTGTGAGTTAACGAAGTCAGCCCTTAGAGAGAGCAGTAGGCCGAAGACTGGAGAGAAGAAGCATTATGCCATTATCAAGATTACACCAGCACGGTTAACGCCATTGGTGCAGTGTAATACCGTTAACAGGGTTGTTTGTATGTGTGTGTGTGTGCATAGTCGTCTGCAAATACTTATCAACAGGTGTGACAACAAGTGTGCCAGTAGTACAGCAGACTTTTTTTTTTATTTCATCCATTTCAAATATTTGCCACGTGGGATTTTCACGAACCAAAAAGTGTACTTTGATAACCATGATAAAGGCAACTGCTTCAGCTAGGTAATGTCACAGTCAGAGGTTATTTCTGTTACAAGAATTGTCTACGAATGAAAGACTGAGGACTGAAAATGCTTTCACGTCCCGAGGCATTAAGCCACTTGAAGACATCTCACCTCTTGTGGTTCTCCTCCCACCTTTTCCCAGAATGCCTCTAGTGTTGTTGTGTTCTTACAGTGGAAACCAGCGCCCCAGCAGCCTTCCTTTATATTCACCGTAGTGTTGTACAGCTGCAGGTAGCGGAGGTAGCAGCGGCAGGCTGCCCCCCCCCGCCCCCCTCCCCCCGTGACCTCCCAGGTGTCATGGTATAATTCACATCTTCATTGCTGAGTGCAGCAGGTATAGCTTCTCCTGACTGGGATTATTTCCCTCTGGACTGCACCCCCCCCCCCCTCCCTGCGCCTGCTTCCCTCCACACCTCTCTCTTTCTTTCTCTCGTTCAGTCTCTCCCTTTCTCATTCTCACTTTCTCTTTTTTTTTCTCTCCTCCTAGTCTGTCACTCTCGTTCTTTCTCTTCCTCCTGTGCTCTCTCGCCCACTCTCAGTCTCTCCCTCTGTCTTTCTTTCTCCCTCTCTATTTATTTGTACCGGTCTCGCTCATTCTTTTTTTTTTGCTCTTATTTCCGTCCCTCGCTCATTCTGGCCCCCTCTCTCTGACTCTAACTCCCTCTCTCTCTCTCTCTCTCTCTCTCTCTCTCTCTCTCTCTCTCTCTCTCTCTAGCTCCCTCTCTCTGGTGCTCTGCTGGTTCTGTATGAAGAATGACTGAGGAGGAGGACAAGGCTCAGAGGGCTGTATCTCATCGCCATAGCGTTCCAAGTTCTTGTCCAGGCAGGTAAGGTGAGGGGCATTATGGGTAAAAAAGTGCTTCCCCATCCTCCCCTCTCAACCCCTCTGTGACTGCAGCATGCATCAATAACGCCACCTTATTTCTGTCATGCCGAAACATGGAAGAGTGTCAGGACAAGATTGATTACTGTCATAAATCAATGCCTTGTGTTTGCGTGGACACACACAGGTATACGTTCGTATGTGTGGGTGTGTGTGTGAGCAAGTTGCCCTGTTTGTGTGTGTGCATTCAACCTGGAAATAAATATTATTCAAGTAAACTTTACACACACACACACACACACACACACACACGTGCACACGTGCACACGCGCGCATAAATACAATATGCCACTCAGTCGCTCTCTCATAGTCACCAATGCACTCATTGCTAATAAAAATTATAGCAATTTACATACCGATGTCAAAACATGCCATATGAAGTGACAAGCAATGAGTGCTCCTCTTTTATTTATGGATTTGCAGTCATGCAGTGACAAGATTACAGGGACACCAGCAATAACGCTCCCCTGTGCCACACTTTTGTTTACTTGTTTACTTTTTCTGAAATATTTTTGACACAACGTTTAAAAGATTAGTCTCCATACTGCCCAAAATAGGAATACATTAGTTTATGGTTTAAACATCATGCCTCTTCAAAGTCAGGTCAACTTTCATTTCTCCTCTCCTATGCATATTGACCCCCCCTCTCACTCTCTCTCTCTCTGCCCGTCTTTCCTCCTCCTAAACTCCATCCCTTCCTCTCCCTCCTCCCCATCACATCAATCTATTCTGTCTGCTCCAGCGACATGAAGGAAATTTCAGTTTCGACTTCAGAAGGCTGCAGATAGAAACACTGTGGTTATCGGCCCTGCGTGCGGCAGATAAGATAAGCGTCAGCTGTGAATGCAGCTGCGCAGACGAAAGGTCGCGTCGAGCGGCTGAGCCGCCACCCCCGCCGTGAAGGTCACGCAGATTGGAGCGGTGATGCTTTTTCGACGGTGACACCTGCGCCGCACTCTTTAATTAGGTACTATAGATTCTGGGCAGCGCCCCTCCCGTATCAATGCTAAGGATCTCGTGTCAATTTCAAAGACGCACGCGCGCATGGCGCTGGAAAACATTGCAGCGGCTGTCATCACATGCAGTTGTAAATACATCTGTCTCTGACTCCCATCTGGAGATGCGCATTTAGGCGCCGACTCTGGGGAATACTGCACCACCTCATTGCTCATTTGCCTTGACACATCATCTCCTCCATCCACATTTTCCCATCTCTCTCTCTTTCTCTCTCTCTCCCTTTGTCTCTCGCTCCCCCTCTCTGTCTCTCTCTTTCTCTCACTCTATCTCTCTCTCTTCCTTTCTCACTCCATCTCTTCCTCTCTCGCTCCATCTCTCTCTCTCTTTCTGTCTTGCTCCATCTCTCTCTCTTTCTCTCTTGCTCTATCTCTCTCTTTCTTGCTCCATCTCTCTCTCTCTCATTCTCTCGCTCCATCTCTCTTTCTCGCTCCATCTCTCTCTCTCTCTCTCATTCTTTCGCTCCATCTCTCTCTCTCATTCTCTCGCTCCATCTCTCTCTCTCTCTCCGTCTCTCCTCTGCTGTTTGCCAGCCACGTCCTTCTCCTCTCCGCCTCCCCTCATGCGTCATCTGTCACTCCTCTCTGTCCTAGGCGAGTCTGCGCCGCCGACAGCCATCAATCAGAGCTGATGCCTCATCATCGGCAGGCGCCCAGGCTAATAAACAATTAGCAGCCGCCTCCAGTGACCTGTGAAGAGGTCACACACACTCAGCACTCTGGGGAAGGGAAGGGAAGGCAAGGGAAGGGGAGAGAGGAGCCCCCTGGCCTTGCATGGGCATGGACACGAGGCCAGTTCCTCAGGTGGTCTGCACCCTCTACAGCTTATAGCAGTTGCTTTTGAATAGGATAGGATATGCATGTAAAAGCGGTGTGTTTTTGAGTCGGTAATAAACTTCAGGCGTCATAGACTTCATAGGCTGGAAGAGATTAGTGTCAGAGCTTCAAGGGCAAGATGGTGTGTTTATTTTTTTATGTGACACTTTTCTCAGCATTTTACAGCAGATTTCTTCTCCAGCCAAACCTTACTGCGAGCGTTCGGTGTCTGCTAAATTATTCCTCCGCTCTCTGCTTGTGGGGCCCCGGCATCTGCCCTCTGCTCTCCTACAGTGAGAATGTGGAAGTGAATGTGAGGTTGGCTCTGCAGCACCTCCCTGGCCGTTTCCCCCCTCCTCGCGTCTCCCCGCTCTCCCGCACCCTCACGCGCTGGGGGCCCGTAATCTGACGCGTGGCTAATTGACGCGATCTCACGGCCGCCCTCCGGCTCCTCCCGCCACACAGGGCCTCAACTCCCCCGAAGGCCGCGTCGCGTCGCGCCGCATCACGTTGTTTTCAGCGCACGGGAGATGTCGTGCTCGGGGAGGAAATAAACGGCTTTGTCGCCCGGCAGACGCGGGGTCCAGGTCGCGACCTTGCGACACTGGCACAGTGCGTGCGCAACGTGCGCACACACACACACACACTAGAGACAGCTTTGACTACAGCTTCCACTTTCCCTTGCTACAGAATTAGCTCTGCTGGCTTCGCCTTGACACCAGTAATTTAACAAATCCGCTGCCGGAACATTAAAGTGATGCATTAAGAAGCCCAACATCTGGTCCAGTGTTAATTACACATCAGACGGATCGAGAACGAGCGGCCTGCGCGGTTTGGCCCCCCGAGAGATGGATGAGGGACGGAGGAGTCAGCTGGGACACGCCAGGCACCCAGGGACCCCAGGCGGACTGCACAGGGCATTATGGAGACATCATCCCCTCATGATGATGAGGCGAAGCCAGGGGGGACAAAAGAGGAGGGAGGAGTGAAAAATGTGAGGGCAGTTACAAAGGGGAAAGAGCTACTTTAAAGACTGACCTCCAGCAAGTCCCCCAAAAAGTAGCCAAGTTAAAAAGATGGACGTCGAAGTTCAGAAGTCCACAGAAGATATATTTAAAAGAGCACATTTGGGAGGCAAAGTGTATTCTTTTGGATTACTGGAATGTTTTTTTTCCGCTTTGTTCAGTGTCTTCTCTTTCTATCAAGGCCGTCTGTCAGTCTTGGACCCCTGATACAGATTACTGGCAAATCCTATAGAATGAGGCAAGCGGAAAAGCCTGGCATGAGAACTCCACCAGAGTAAGCTCATAACCTCCCGGTGACCTTAACTCAGCAATCACAAAGAGTAATCACTGAGCCATGGTGTCCGATTTCATCCGCTCTTAACGGAGCCGCGCCCTAACACCTCGCAGACGCAGGGTTAAATGAGTGTGATGTTAATCCAGCACTCCGTCGAGGGATTATCTGGCTCAGGAGATGATGGGACGACTGTCCGTGCCACCCCTACCCGCCCGCCACCCTTCTGAGAATGCCAAGGGGCTGCGACATGGGATGGACTGAGGTCTCATTGCTTCGAGAACCATGACCTGGACCATGTCTGTGCAAGACAAACCAGAATGCCACAGGTCCCAGAGGTGTCTTTTTATTGGACAGCCCATCATACATTTGCGACTGTAAACGCTTGGTTACTTTTACTACCTCCGTAGCATCCAATCAAATCAAAGAGCGTGGTAAATGGTGGGCACAGCGGTAGATGAGCCGGGGTGAGGCCCAGACAGCACTGGGCAAACCCAGAGGCTCATAGTCTCGCTCCTCGCTTGGGCCTTAACGGCAACGGGAGGTGAGACAGTGCACCAGCGATAGCTGGGAAAAGGTGTAAACAGCGAGGGGGTCCCTGCTGTTTTAATTATGTATTTGAGGAGTTCAAATTGCTGGATAGCTGAGCGTGGCTCCGTGGCTTCTTTTGTTATTGTTTGCACCTACCTCTCCCCCTTATAGAGAATGGACAATTATCCTGCCATTTCACCCAGGCGGTAGTAAAGACATTCCATTTGCCATGTTTTGGTGTTGCTGACGTTCTTTGTCTCTGTCTTCATGCTGGGCTTAATGATCGGCTGCACAGCTGTGCTTGAGTGAACAGTGGAATTCCATGACATTTCAGAGGCAACTATGGATTCTTGCAGTGGCATTGCAAACGGTGGATTGCGTTTTGGGGGTGTGCATGCATTAGTTTGTTTGTTTGTTTTAATCTTCCCATTATTGGCAGTTTCACCAGCCTTTGAACTGAAAGTGCGCTTTTCAGTGCTTCAACGCTCAGAGTTTGCGTCTCAAACTAAAGATTTAAATATTTTGTTCAGGGGTTGCTAATTGCCGAGTTGTTAGGAACAATCAGTGGAAAACGAGAGACTGATTGGCTGTTTCTGTGAACAATAAGACCTGCCTGCTCTGTGTTTTTACTGAGCTTTTGATCGAGTAATCACACGAAAGAAAAGTAGGAAAGGAAGCATTGAGTACTGTGAGAGATGGAAGGAAGACATCAGAAGACTGAAAGGTCATTTTGATCTCTCTCTTACAAAGATCCCAAGAAGCTGTCACTAGCAAGAAAAAGTACTGCTTTATAGGAAGGACAGGTCAAGGATGCCCATCAGGGGCCTGTACTACGAAGGGAGCTCAACCTACCCAGATGTAACCCAGGGTTACTTTGCTAAACCGGGGTTGACAAAACCTGGTTATCTTCATTGGTGTTAATCGGTACTACGACGCTGAGTAAGAAGTTGATTTGTTGAACTGGGGTTAACCTCATCGGAGTTGGTGCGCGTTCACATAAAATGGGCGGGTTGCTGCGCAAATCATCACTTTTAATGATGACGCGATCACGTTATTTTACGGATAACCAATGCGCAATGATTATAAAAAGTTGCGAGGAATTAAAACCCACTTTACGATACATCAAATACGTCGGCAGCAAACAAAGCAAGACAAGGCTGTTGGCACGTAGGCTATTGCAGATCGGATATATGAAAGTAAAGTTTTATTTCATGTTCCTTAAATAGCCTATGTGTTACGGAGGATTAATAGCTTGCAGAATGTCTGAAATGTGTTGAAATAAATAGCCTACATTTTGAGTTCATAAGAGTCCTACAGATGCAACACAATTCATGCCATGTATATTAATAAATATTAATACAGGATAATTGAATGTTTAGCCCCATTGCCTGATTTAGTGTATGCCTATCTTGTGAACGTTTTAGATGCAACGGCAGTGCCGCTGGCAGCAGGTGAAAATGAAACTCAAAAACATTCAGAAGGTTTATGGGCCTAGCTTGCATTAATATTTCTTAATTATGAAAATATGTTATATTGCCAATGCTTATAGCCTCCACTTTGCCTCGATCAGCTGACAAATGCAACGAATTCCCTCGGCTGAGAATGTATAGGCTATCTTTCATAGAGAATATTATATGGAGAAAGATTCTGGCGGTCTTTAAAAACCCTCGCCTTGCGAAGAGAGGCGCTTACAATTTGCGCTCCAATAATGTATCTTCAAAGTAGCCTACGTCGACATTGTGGGGTGTGGTTAACCGCAAACCTCGGGTTAACCAAGATCATAACCTGCTCGGAGCAGGTTTGAGATGCAGCGTAAATTGCCATGGCAGCATACCTAGGTTAAAACCTATCCACCTTTCGTAGTACGGGTTAACCGGGAAGTTACGCCACACGTGATCAACTTACTCTCGAAGTTACCCAGCTAAGCCAGTAACCCCGCTTCGTAGTACAGGCCCCAGGTGTCTGTGTGTGTGTGTTTGTATCCGTGTGTGTGTGTTTGTATCCGTGTGTATGTATCCGGCCTTCACCTATCTATCAAACTGGCACAAGGCAGTGCAGTATTGAGTTTGACGTTTTGGGATTATACATGCGAAATGTCTCGCCTTTCTTGCTACTCCCTTCCTCTACATGGCATTCAGTCGCTGTGCAACTGTAGACAGTAGTACGGTGTTGAGTCTTTAAAAAGACAATGTTAATGCAGATAATTAATTCCATGTCAAAGACATGATGTCGGAGTTCAACAATACAGACACTGCCTCTGGCTGCGTTTTGCTTACGTGCATAAATGCATTCAGCAGATCATGACCTCAAAACCCAGCCGACCAACTCTGGGATGTTGTGTCCATTCAAAATGAGATGAAAACAAATGTGTTCAGAAACAGCCTCTCCTAGCCACCGTGCATACTGTAGGAAATCGCACGCTGTACCTGCCCATGCCAAGTGGAATTTACAAAGCATTCACTTAGTCGGGTAAACACTTGTAAGTACATCATAGTACAGTTGTATTGAGTCAACTGACAACAGCATTAAAAGTAATCAAAAGTTTAGAGATAGTATGACAACAAGATGTCAAGAAACTGCAAGTTAATGTACTGTAGGGCAGTAACTCAACTCCACTGCTGATGTGAAAAAGCAATAACGCATTTTAAGGTAAACAGAAGTTGAAGTTGCTTTCCACTTGGTTCAAAGAAGCAGAACTGGTACTGCTTAATGCTGGTTCTGTTGTTCTGCTATTGAACCGCAATCTGGATTACACCTGCTTCTATAAGGCGGAAGATCTTCACTGCAAGATAGACATGTGCTATTTTCATACATTTGCCAGAATACTCTCAATAACAATCACTCTAAGCAGCTCTCCTCCCATTTTTTGGTGAGATACTCCCACCTTTTTGCATATGTATGAAGAAGAAGAGTTTATATTGCCTGACAGCTGTCCTGTGCCCTGGCAAAATGTGCTTTCATTCATATTCCATCTGTGTGTACACGATGATGCCATGTTTTAACATGCAAATCAAGTATATGAACAAGGTGCCCATGTCTTAATACATCCGCTCCAGTGTGTCACGCTCTTGAAGAGTATTCAGAGGTAGGATGGGCACTTGAGGAGACAGAGAGGCAGAGTGTGACAGCACTTAGACTGGATATTATGCCAGAGAAAGTTAGGCAGTTTACAGACTCGGAGGCCTAATTAATTATTCCACTTAATGGTGCGCATCATCTTCTCTAATTCAAGTGCTTGATGACAGAAATAGCCTAAACCCTATGTTAAAACAGCTGCTGGTGTTATGCCCACTTTGATTTGTACAAAAATGTTTGCTAATTTGTAGAGCAATTGAATACTAATATGGTTTTTCCAACTACCCAGCCTCATCTCATTTTTAAAGTACTATGACCCCAGGAAGTATCAGTAACGGGCATGGTGTGTACGGGCACTGCACTAGATGAGTGCCAGTGGTCTGATTTCTAAACACTTACGAGATGAGGTAGCACATCAATTAAACTCCCACTACCTGAGAGCTGAAACTGAGAAGAGGCTGGGTGATCTGACCGAAGATCCTCCGTGACATTAACCATTTCACAATTAATGAATAGACTGCTATGTATTGCATCTTTGCACATTCTTATTCTCGCACACTTATCCAGAACAAGAACAGAATTTTAAGGCTTACCTTAAAACGACCGCAAAAGTTGTATTGCAGAATTCAGGCCCCTATGCCTATACTGTACTATACAACAAAACAACGACTGCCAGTGTCCTGAAACCAGGGGTCTCAAAGCGGAATGACATTTTTGAAAAAGTCAGCTGCAGTTACGAACAGGACTCATAGAACGGAAAAAAATCTTTACAATGACCAAACGGCCTTTGAAAATCTCGTAAACCATTTTGGTATTGATTTACCAGGATGAATGGCTGCCACACCTTCTCCTGCTTTCACCTCCTACAAGGAGGATAATCCACAGCTTATCCCCCTTAAAACAGATGAAACTAAAAGTGTCAGAAGGGCCTAAAGTTAAGACAAGAACATACACTAAACTTTAAGGGTCTGGCTTAGTGATTTGGACATACTGAGAGCACACAACAACATAATTTCTTGAGACAAACCAGGTTTGATGAATCATTGTTTGCTTGCTCAACCTTCCCAGAGCTTGAGGAAGAACCACCTCAGCAGATCCACTCCTGCCAGGGAACAGTGCCGCCATGATTAAATGCGCTTCGTCGACAAAGACTCTAGATGGACCTGGCTCGTCAGTCTCGTCCAATCGGTTAAAAATTGCTGGCCACTGATCCATTTCAGTTGAAATTGATATTGGACAGCGAGGCACAGTATCTTATCAGTCTGTATTTGGTGGTTCACGGCTTGTTTTTCTCAACACAATTTGAAGGGGCTGCAGTTATGCTTATCGGGCTTTCCACTGCCTGATGTTTTTTTTTCCCTCCTCAAATGTCAGGCCTGACAACGGAAACATCAAAACAGGAGTTCCTCTTCTAAGTCCTTCACTTCAAAAACAAATTGTTTGCCCTCGCAAAAGGTCTGAAATTCAGCCTTTGAGAGATCAACCTTTAAAATCCATTGAAATAAACATGAAAAAGAACTGCAAAACTGACGCTGAGATATGTAAATAAACACCTTCCAAATCCAGTTTATCTCTATTTCAAAGACAAGGATGTACACATTTAGGATTGTTTAATAACATTCCCCTTGGATAATGTTTAGTCAAGATCTGTTTTCTCAGAACAGAAAATGTACTCTGCAGGTTTTTGTATACCCTTCCAATATGATTGCCAAACCTTGGCAATGCATTTTCTTGAAGGACACAAATGGTAAATTAAGAGGAAGCTCTCTTTATAGAGGGCAACTGGAGTCTGTTTAATTTGGAAGTCATCTCTGAGAAAACATTTTGAAGCCAAATTTTAAAAAAAAGATAATGCATTCTGCAGTAGACTACATTCACATAGTTTTGAGCACTTTGCGATCAGAAGAAATACCCAAATCCCTATCAGCAGACTACATTCCAAAATGTGTGTAAATGTCTGCGACTGCAGTAACTTAAAGATTTGACTTCATGGGCACAGTCGACGGCGTAGTTACACAGCCACATAATAATAATAGCTGGGATGATGACACAGACAGTAACCGTTACATCTGAATCATTCATGAATGACACCAGCATGAAGGTCTCATCTCTGTGGAGTTCAGGGGGGTTGGGGAAGCACATGTTAAATATGCCCTGATAAAAATATTACCTTGCAATTACCGAGTCCTAGTGGCTGAGAGGCAATCGTGAAAGTGTGATAATTAAATGTAATCATCTGGGAAAATGTCATCATAATTGGTCTGTGAAACTGCCACCACCTTCCTTTTTTAATTCACAGCTCACAGATAATTGGGCATTATTATATTCTGTAAAACTTACTACTTCAAATAATGCAGAATAATACAGAAAAAAAATCCATTACTTAAGTTAGACACCTGTATGTAAGGAACAATGTATAGAACGCTGGTCATTATCGGAAAATAAGTCCGGACAGGACCCCAGCGTACCAGCTTTTTTTTTGCTGAGAAACAAATAGTTTGCAACACACATTGCACTTGAATCAAGCATTCTTTAGAACACAGCTGTTCGACTGTTTGCTTTCACTTTTGAATGAAGCTCCTTTGCAAGAAGTGACTACTTGCGAAGTGATATGAAAAACATGAATAAGAAGCGCAAAAGCTATTTTCTTTAACAGTGGTCATTATGCTGCAACGGTCTGTAATCGAGAAATGTCAGATCTCTGGACATTGGGAAGACCCATTCAAGTGAATGGAGCATTCTGCATCAGTGTGAAGAGCAGTGTAATGAGAATGCTTATTCATTTTCAATGTTCTGTTTATTGTATCTTGTAGAGCTTCTATGTTTGTGAATGGTCTCCCAAAGTGTATGAACCATCTTGTCTGGCCGCATTTAGGTTTTACGGCACCCTGCTCCCAGTCTCACCTTGAGAAAAACAACAGCGCCGCTCTCATCGGTGTTCCTGATCTCCTAACAGATGCTCCGATCAGTCCGCTGGACACGAACATCAAGCCTCTTGCGCACGCACCTCCTCTCGCCCGGCTCCTGCTAATGGCTTATTGATAAAAACGTCTCCTCCTCAGTCTCAGCTCTCTGCCCACATCTGCACAAACAGGCCCCATTTGGGTGCCAACGGCGGCAGGAAGGCTGCCGTTGAACTCGCTGAGAGCCGTTAGCATTGAAGCTGATGGTGCGTGAAGTGGAGAGCGTGTGCGGAAGGCTGGTCAAGGTGGGGGGGTGGGGGTGCCAAAACATTCTGGAGGTGCCAGTGAAGACTGAGGAAGAAGTGAACATGATGAATGTGTTGTGCTCTCCACGGGTGTAAAATTAAATAGTCTGAAATAGATTGAATTATCTGAAATAGTCACCATCGATTACACGTCTTTTAGCGTATTATAGGGTAGAGCCAAATAAACCAACCAACCAATCAAGAGATACAAATATGATTTGGACCAAGTTTCAGTTTTAAGTCAACTCTCAGCCAATAGAAAACAAATACATTCTGTTCCCTCTGTAACCTCCCTGGAGCCCTGTAATATGTAAATCAGAACTGTGATACAGAATGTGGACAAAGACATTTCCAGCTGTCCAACAGAATTGGTATCGTATCACACATCACACCATGTCTATCTTCAGTTATCTGATGTAAATAATATAAAACGTAATTGTCGGATTTAATCTTGCGGTTCTACATTACTTGCATCATCCTGCAGAGAGTAAGTAACTGTAAAAACAGAAATCCCCCCACCCCTCTGGTATCTTCCTGTTGTCACCATATCTGGGAACAGAGGTAGCAGACAGTCCTTTTGTGTTTATCGCTTTCTCATTTCATATCACAGCTCCTGTCAAAGTTTGCTTGACTGAAGCGTGATACGCTTTAATCCTAAATGAACGTTTGGTCTGTGGTCTTTGATCCTTCAGTCTGTGTGCAGTCAACATCCGGAGTCAACAAAATTCCGGGGCTGTAGACTTGCACCCTGGAAAGTGATCAGTGGGTGTGAACTGTGATGTCTTTTTACAATTCATGTTCGATGCTTTGGTCACAATCTGTAGCATTCTTGGTATGAGAAAAGTTATTTGAATGAAGTACTCTGAGTAAGGCATCGTCAATAAACCGCATTAGTCCAATGATTAATTGAGAGCGCTCTACCCCTGCTCTCATTACTCTGCACTATGGCCATGTGTGACTGTGAGAATACATCTGCCAACTACACAGGCAGCCACATTCAAAACTGCATTTTGATGGCTATTATGTAAACTGCTCGGCAGCACATTCTGGTGACACCTGGTTCTATTCACCCTGATGTACAGTTCAGCCATAGATCTACTGCCCTACAGTACTGGTACAGTATGTTCTCCTGAGTTAAGGTGAGAGGTGTTCAGTGCTGTTACTGTATGTTCTCCTGAATTAAGGTGAGAGGTGTTCAGTGCTGTTATGTTCTCCTGAATTAAGGTTAGAGGTATTCATACCTGTTGATGCCATCTTAAACCTGTGCTTAATTGAATTGAATTTATGAATTGTAAATTACATTGGATTATGAAGTTAAATATTTTAACCAAGGACCAGATGATAGCTCACCCCCGCTTCACTATTCCCAGCGAAACGCCACACAGGGTTTTGCTTTGGTTTGGGGGACAGGCTGCCCCCACGTTGTGTCCAGGTTTTTAGAAGGCTGAGACCGCTTATTTTCACAGTGTACTCACGGAATGGGCAGCAAGTGGGTCGTCAGGAAATGATTGTTGAATGTGACAAAACATTTTTTGGGCTTGAAATCATGTACTGTACAATCGCTGCCTCCACCTTTAGGCGCAATTAAATGAGCTACATAAATAAGGAAGGTTCATTGGCCCAACTGCTGGCTTTTATAGGTTTCCTCAAACCTTTGTCATTGACTTGATTGTTCTGTTGCATTTAAGTTGTTTTGTAAGTTATGGCACTGTGTAGACACTGGTCTAAGTCTTTGCTTACAGTGGGAAGTGCATTACTTCTGGCAAGGTAGACCAGTGAGTTATTTAGATCTATGTTGTTGTGAATCTTTGAACAAGGTGTGGAAGAACTTGTTGAAGAACTGTAAAATAACCTTCAGCATTTCATCAGTGACAACTGCTGCTAGTGTTTGGGATCATTGGTATGCAGAAACATTTAATGCCCAGATTCTTGAAAAAAAGAATGAGTTCCATATTTATAAGAAATATGTTTAATTATATATCTAGGCGTTTTCAATTTAACAGAAATAATGTACATTGTTCTATTGATATGCATTTTATCTGATCATGTAAACCGCTCACAAAAAGTAAGGAAACTTGACTTTGGCCCATTATATCTCCCCTTTAGTAATACCAACCAGTAAAGTGTTTCATATCATTTTTATCGTTGATTTGTCACCTTTACAATGAGGTATAGCTTGTAAGCATAGGGCAATCATGGAATGAGCAACACAAGCAAACGTGTAAGTAGTGCCAACAAAAAATGTGCCAAAATGGCCTGTTATGCTATTGGAATTCACCTTTGTTACTTCAAGTATTGACGATTGCACTCTCCCACAGAAACGAGGAAAACAAAACATGTTAGGCATACATTTGTTCATTTTATACTCAGTGTCAGGGTCCTCAGTAGCGTGTAGAGGATCCATATGCAGCCACAACAGCTTGGCACCTTCTTCTCATGCAGGTCACCAACCTGGCTACATTCTGCTGTGGAGTGACATCTCCCTAACTCGAAAGACAGACCTTGTTATCATTGAAGGCAATCATCATGCAGTTAGATACTGGGATGAGATTCTGGAGCCAGTGGCAATTCCATATCTCCAGAATATGGGACCAAGGATGCCATCCTCCAGGATGACAACGCTCGCCCCCATAGAGCTGGGATCATCAGAGAGTACCTCCAGAATTTGGGAGTGGAGAGGATCTAATGGCCTACCGTGAACACTTGTGGGATCAGCTTGGGCATGCTGTACGTGCCAGAGTCACCAACAAAACCAGGTTGGCTGACTTACAACAGATCCTTATCGAGGAATGGAATGCCATCCCACAGCAGAATGTAGCCAGGTTGGTGACCAGCATGAGAAGAAGGTGCCAAGCTGTTGTGGCTGCATATGGATCCTCTACACGCTACTGAGGACCCTGACACGGAGTATAAAATGAACAAATGTATGCCTAACATGTTTTGTTTTCCTCATTTCTGTGGGAGAGTGCAATCGTCAATGCTTGAAGTAACAAAAGTGAATTCCAACAGCATAACAGGCTATTTTGGCAAATTTTTCGTTGGCACTACTTACACGTTTGCTTGTGTTGCTCATTCCATGATTGCCCTATGCTTACCAGCTATACCTCATTGTAAAGGTGACAAATCAACGATAAAAATGATATGAAACACTTTACTGGTTGGTATTACTAAAGGGGAGATATAATGGGCCAAAGTCAAGTTTCCTTACTTTTTGTGAGCAGTTTATAATGTAATAAAATAATGAAAACCTCTAAATATTTTGAAAGTCTTTTACAGACAAGGCTAAACTGTCTCTAATCAAAAGAAATAAATCAGGTGTAGCTACAGTTATTTTTGAGCATTTTCTTCATGTACTGTGTGTCCCTGAAGGTACAGTATCTTCCACCCTGTTAGTATGCCTTCTCGCCCGCAATTTCATTGTGACCCTTTTCAGGAGGTGAGAGCATTATTTTTCAATGGGAATTGTACTGTGCAAACTTAGTTAAGCTTCAGCACCCCTCCTGCATTTTTGCTGCAAAATGCTATCCATCTTGAGACACTCTTAAAGTTTCACCCTGTTTAGTTATGGCATGGAGAATGTTTGTCCAATCAAAAACAAAAGCAAATTTCTGGCATAATTATACAAGTTCTGTTTATTTCTCAAGGAATAGCTTGTTAAAAGTTGATGACTCAAACAGTTATGGCGTATAAAGATAAAAATGCCACCCTGTTAGATTAAACCCTGTTAGATTTTACATCAGATTCTGTGGGTCTTGCAAGGTCAACACATTTAACAGTTAATAATTGTGTATTTTTGAGTCAATGAGCTAGCCAACATGTCTTCTTGAAGATGGGTAGCTGGCTCATTTAGACTAAATCTCGACCAAGCTTCTGTATATATTTCCAACACGGTTTGTTATGTGTCTACACAGTTGGCTTCTGATGTGTGGCAGCTTCCAGATATATTCAGGCGTAGTGAAACATCATTGTCCTAATCTGGGATTACACCTCCCCAGTCCTTATTCAAAATGTATGTGCTCTTACTATTGGGAAAAAGCACTCTGCTACGAAACACATAAAAAGAGGTCCTGGAAACTTGTGAAAATGAACATGTTCTGAACAAGTCCCGCAGGATGTTCATGTGCGCTAGCAATTCTCATCGGGCTGTCTTGCTCTCAAAAGAAGTGCCTGAGTCACTGTGCAACAATACTGTGATTGATATCTTCATTTGGCACACAGTGAAATTAAACAGTTTGTTCATGGCCTAGGCGACATCTTCGTTTCGTCATCTCACCCGCAGCAATGAAATATAAATTTGAAAGTCTCAGCCCACCAAGCACATGATGACTTGGCAGAGCTGGTGCTCCTGCCTCCCCCGAGCGATCCGGGGCACTTTTAAGGCACTTTTGTCTGAACTTTCCATGTCCCATGGTGTCCTATGCAACACAGGAGCGTGGGAGTCAGAGCTTTTGTGCATGCTCTGTTTTTGAAGGCGTCATTGATATTTGGTGTCATGTGCCCCCCAGAGAGCCGTGGCCTTTCCGGACCAGAGACAGAAGAGGGAAGAAGGGAAGAAGGGAAGAAGGGAAGGCCTCTGTGCTCCGGCTGCCCCTCCAGCTCCAAACACTCTGGATCTGATCTGAGGCTGAGGAAGCCAACCGCCAGGCTGGGAGGGCTGAAAACATGTATAATCACAGCCCTACACATCTCTGTATGCACCATTAGTCTGTTTGCTGTGTCACTTTCTCTCTCTCTCTCTCTCTCGCTCTCTCTCTCTCTCACACGCACACACACACACACACACACATGCACTATTGAATGAGTATGTGGTTCATATTTTAAGCTTCTTTTCATGTGTTTGCCGTGCCCTTTTGCTTATCTCTGACATGGAATTCATTAGATGTATTATCACTGGTGATGGTATCAGGAGAGTCACAAAGTGTTGCGGCTGTCAGGAGCGCGGGGCTTTTATGTCCTCCATTCTGGGCTCTGGCTAATAGGCATCACTTAATTCAACAATTACTGACAGGATATTGTATTTCACTTCAGGGCTCTCTCTCTGGTGACCTTCCACCGAACACCGCTTCCCACTCACTCCCAGTTCCTGGCCCCTGGAGGAGAGCAGAGGAGAGGAGAGGAAGAGGAGGAGGAGAGGAGTGGAGGGAAGGAGGAGAGTAAAGGAGGTGACGAGGACTGGAGACTGTTCAGTCTTTGGCTGTTTTATGTGTCCCTATTAACCCAAAAGGTCTGCATGATGGCACAAGCCATTAAAGATAAGGTCACATAGTGTGACAAACAATTTCTAATGGAAGGTAAACATTGAAGCCTTCAGGCAAGAAGCAATGAAATGGAGCAATACTGAAGAGTCAGGGGGAGCATGTTTATTAAATCAGACGCACGTGCACAGAAAATGTGAGGCGCATAATGGAGGGGTGTACAACACAACGTGGGTTAATCCTGCATGCCACATCTCCCAGAGACAGAACAAGTCATTGCCATCTATGGAGTGCATGTGATTGGGCAAATGCGATAAGTGTTGGAGCAGGTATCAAATGCTCAATGTGTATTTCTGTTATGCAGAGTCACTTACAGGTAATCTCAAACAGATGGCTTTGGCAGCTTTGAGTACTTTTCTGGTCTTGCTCGCTATTTTTGCTTTCCTCGCCTCACCTACTGTTCAGACACACACACTCACACGGCATTTTCTTTCTGCAGGATGGTACCAAGGTGAAGGCATCTCTTAGAGGGTGTGGAATGACCTTGAGAAAAGTAGAGAGCCGATCACATCTGATTCTATCTGTAAAGAGTAAACAGCATCTGCAATTCAGTCAATCAACAGCAGCAGCAGAATGAGAAATAGTACATCAGACAGTGCCATCTTTTCATGTTTCCTCTTTGGGAATGTTTTTAAATCGGCAGATCTGTCATAAATTGGCCCCTATTTACTTCTGTATGTTCAGCAGTTAAGCTGTTTTTTTTCTCTGTTCAGGCAGTACCTTCAAGCATGAGAAAAATAACTTAAAACAGATGGGACAATTTGCTTGAGAAAACAAAACAGAAAATAAATAAGCCAGCTATATGCAGACATTACACACACTATTAGAATGAAGCTATGGTTATGTTTATTCATAAGAAGAACAGGAGACTTGAGCGCTGCACCACCAAACCCAGAACTCTGAAAAAGAAAGACTTGTAGGCACCTTGTTTGCATTAGAGGTACCAGCCATAACATCCTAAGCGTACTGTAAGTAGACCTCAAGCCAACATGAAAGAGAGGGGCAGATAGAGAAAGGGAGACAGATGGATGCCCGCTGTCTTAACATGCCCTCTGTGTGTGCCCTCAGCGCTTCGGCATGCGACATACGTGAGGTCGTTCAGGAGAGGTCTCGCACAGCGGCGGACCCGGCAAGGCCGTGTGAAGGGTGACGTGGAGCGGGCACAGCCACAGCGGCGCACGATTCCTCACTGGTCTCCACCGAGTGTTACCAAGGAGACCAACATTTTCCAGTGAGTGTTTTAAGTGCAGAATCTGTTCTGTTCAGGGATGGTGTTATCCGACATCGGTTTTCATATTCTTGTTGTGTGCGGATCCCAGCGCTGCTGCGGAAAGGGGGGAATGGTTTATGGGAGAGTTCTGTGATGCACATCACTTCCTTGGGCCGGGTTTCTGCCTCGGCTCCGAGAGCCAGGGCTTTTAACTCACAGTGTTTGTCAGCTGAGAAAACAGTACAGGAATCCATCTCCGTGATTGCCCGATGTGTCTGTGTAAAACCAATTAAACTGAAGTCAGCAATGTCAATACGGCGCATGATGATGGACCCTTCTCAACTATTTACTTGGCTGGGTATACTCTAGCCCTCTGACAAGACCCTCTGGAATGTATGACACCTGCCACACTGGGCACCACGCACTGGCGGCCAGTGACAGGATGGAGTGGCCATCACCTCTGCGAGAGCCGATCGTGCCGTGGCGAGTTGACCCAGCCTCTTTTGCTCGACCGCCCGCCGACTCCGGTGCTCAGCGGCCAGTGCCGCCCCTGATGCTTCCCCTCGAGTCAACAAACAGCGCAAATCTCTCCATAAACCTTAAGTCAATAGCACAGCACCTCACAAATGCCTTGGCTAAATATGGCGGTGCTTGGGGGGGTCAAGGTTTTTGCTTCCCTTTCCCTTAGCGTGTGTGTTTGTAGAGTGCATTACTTTTTTGGAGGTCTCTGTTAAAGCTCTGCAAGGTTCAAAAGCTGCCAACGAGGCTGAGTGCATTGAGGTTCACAACTGGCATCGTTTCGGGGAAGTGGACAACATTTCTGGTACCCAAAGATAGATATAAAGCCATGGTACAAACATAATGCTTTACCAGAAACGTTAACAAATGGTATTAGTCATGTATGAATTCAAAAATACTGCAAATGGTAAAGCTTATTTTGTGATAATGCACAATAACAACAAGTTTACAAAGGATATTCATGATGTTTTAAAGAGTGCACTGACTCATGGGAAAATGTTTTAGAGGCGCAGACATTTTTAAATCTCACCGCATGTCTGGACATTTCATTATGCATTGTTGAGAGGCGAATTCAATAGCCACACTATCAGAAACATAATTTGAATGGTGATGAAGGTGATGCGATGTTATTTACTAATTAACATCTATTGTCTTTTGGGATTCTTCATAACAGTACTAGTAATACAACATTACAGATAACATAAAATGTGTGAGCCTCCACTTATATTGATATACTTGCCACATTCATTATGCAGAACCCCTACATTTCAGCCATCAGCAAGCTGCAGTTTATGCCTCAGCTGTTTGCATTGTTTTCATTGCGCAGGCTGGACATGCTTGATTATTCAGTAATTAGTATGAGTTTGAAGTTCACCTGTCCTTCTGTTGTTGCTCTCCGCTGCTGTTGGATGTGGTTCAGGGAAGGTTCATGTGGGCTCTGGAGTCAACATGTCTGCTTATTATGGCACACATGCATGTCTGATGAACCACAGACTGTAGCCATGCTACACTCTGGAGCACTTGAGGAGCGAAGCCTGAGCACAACTACTGTACCTAAAGGTCCCTTGTATACTGTAGCTGCAGTAGGAGATATCTGTGTCATATAGTTGCCACTGTGGTAAACACTGCAGCTTTGTGGTGACGTAAGATTTCGTTCTTTGATTGAATGAAAAGTGGGTGCTAATTCTGAGTTTTTGTAACTGTGTGAAGGTACAGTAGTAGGGTGTGTGTGTGTGTGTGTTTTGTGTTTGTGTAGGGGCGTGCACGAGTATTAGGAAGAGCCAGTGTGAACTTCTATCTTCAAGGGTTTCCCACTTGCATTAATAATAAAAAAGGCTACAAAGATCTGTATTTGTGCGACAGACTTTAAACATCTTGGAGAAACAACTTGGGATTTGCACTTCCAGCAGAGGGCTATTGGTTTATAACGGGCTTGTTGCTGCGCCCGGAGAGTTGTCAGGCTCAGCGCGTTTGGAAGATTGCTGCATTGAGGGAGCCGAACGCGCTCCTAGCCACAGTCTGTCCGTAGTGGACAGTGAGCGAGTGAGCTGTGAGCGAGCGGGTGCGCGCCACAAACGGACACGAAAAGCGAGCGAAAGAGAAAAAAACGAGGGAGAGGGAGCGAAGGAACGAGAGCGGAACGACTTCTGCTGTTGCCTTTTCGTACATTCACAGTGAATTCAACTCGCTCTCAACATTGTGAGCTGTCCGTCAGCACGACCTGCTGCAAAATGATCGGAAAACTCATCTTTCTCATCGGATTGCTTATCCGCAGTACTGAAGGTAGGATGGCACAATAACGGTGTGTGATGGTGTGAGCAAACTTGCATGAGAACATCCTATAGTTGTTCATGTCGCCACAACGACCCGGTGTGCAGGTTGTTCGGGGAATCTATGGATAAAAAACGGCAGAGTAGGGGCGGATTTGTTTTGCAGTGTTTTGTAGTTTAGGCACGTCCTTTTGAGAGGTTGAGCACTTCTTTTTAAAAGATGGTTCTTGATAATTACTTGTCGCTTTTGATATTTTTCCACATTTGTTCACGAAGTTTTACAGACAAAACTCCTGGTTTCATATTGGTTGGTTATTTTCTTGTAGAAGGCTTTACTGCTGTGTATCTCTAAATTGATGTTTTGAACATGACACAACAAGCACTGTCCATTCAGTGCGTTTTGGCAGGGAAACAAACGGGCTCTTGGCGCTTGGACTATTTGGCCTAAAATATGCGTTTGGAATTGGTAAATAACGAATTTGCTTATCTGAATATGAATAATTGCTTTGCTCTACACCCAATTATTACTAATTGGTTAAGAGGACTGTAAAAGCTCCACATTTGAATATGATCAGTGGGAAATAATACAAAGTTTTAATTACATTTTTTAAAAAGAAAAAAACATAAATAAATCAATAAATACGAAATATGGGGTGACAAAGTTAAGTTGTCTTGATATGAATTTTATTGCGTAATGTTCTATGTCGAAAGGATGCTGTATTGGAGGTTCATGTTTGCTCTTCAGTGGATGTACAATCCACATTGAAGAGGTTACTCGCCGTTGTGCAGTTGAGTGCCATGAGACGTATCGGGCGAGTCTGAAGTTGGTACCGCTGCACAGACTCGCAAGCTGAAAGACAGACCGCTTCCGAGGGGACGACGGCGATCAATATTGAATGCTCGGACAGAGCAGGTTCTTTAGGCGGAACGGCAGGTGGGGGTAGAGTGCTATATACTGACCCGCCCAGGTGTGTGTTTGTGTGCGTGCGTGCGTGCGTGTGTGTGTGCGCGCGCTTCTCTCTCTCTCTCTCTCTCTCTCTCTCTCTCTCTCTCTCTCTCTCTCTGTGTCTGTCTGTCTGTCGATTTCTTTCTATGTGTATGTTTATCTCTCTCCTCTCTCTCCCTCTCTGTGGGTGTGTGAGGTGGTGGGGGTGGTGAATCAGAGCGAGCATGTACCTGCGTTTATGTTGGGGCACGCAGGATAGCGAAATGAAAATCAGTAGCACGGTACTGCATGAGTGATTTCAGTGGCTCTTTGCATTAGTTTTTTGCTTTTCAAATGATATTACTGCCATTGTAAAATAGGTTGCTGATGGTGTTCCCGATATTATCTCCACCAGCACCAACAAGTGCACCTTTTGAACACTGTCAGCCATTTCAGAAAGCCTCATTTCGTCTGACATTACCATTATGCATGGTTCATCATGACAGTATACTGTATCACCTGATGAATAACTTTAATGCGTTAAAATACTGTATACTGTGCACGTATTTGCTCTCTGAAGAGATCAGTCCAGTTGTTCAGTACTGATGAATCTTGCTTCACAACGTTGGCTGGCTGGCAATATGCAATTCATTTAACCAGCCGTGTGCCATATCATATTGAAGTTGCACTGCAGCTCAGTGATTGGAATCAGACGAGGGGAATAAGCGTATAAGTAGTGAAACATTAACTTCATTGCCCTTAACTACCATTTAAATATATCATAGAAATCATTGTTACAGACTCTGCGCAATGACTAGGCCTATCCACATTGGGAAAGGTTCCTCACGTCCAGTTCTGGATACATGGGCTGGGAGTTGTTTTGATTCTTGTGTACCCTTTATTCACGGAGAGACGGGCCAGTGTGCATGAGAGATGAGACACTGCAGGTTAGCGCGAGGTCATTGAGAGGAGCACGATTGTTCATGTGTCTCAGTGTGTCGTAGTTCATGTGTCATGTGTAATCATGCTGTTATTCCTCGTGTAGCGTGCAGACGTGAGCGAGTGTTTTAACAGTTGGCGCTTTCAAAATGTAAAGCCTGAGAAAGTTACAGTGGAGGATGTTTCTGCACATATGCTCACTCACGCATACACACACACACACACACACACAAATGCACACACACACACACACACAGAGCCGCTCGAGAGACATACTGTATGCACCACGCCCACACAGTGTTCACTCTCACCTCTCTGTAAGTCTTGCCTCAGTCCACCAAAGGACATTATCATCAGAGGAGTCCAGCGAGCTCCCTGTGCGGCCCCAGTCCATGTTAGTGAGGGGGAGTGTGTAATTATGCCTGAGCTTAGTGTGATGAGCTATGCGCTGTGCGGGTCTCTAAGGAGATGTGTTAACCCTCAGAGATGCCCACAGGAGCTGAGAAAGGGGGAACGGGAAATATAAATATCAGCAGAGGAGTAGCCCTTAGTAGTTTACCATAACCCTTGTGCAGGCACCCTCTAGAGGTAGTGTGTGTAGGTGTGTGAGGGAGAGAGGGTGTGTGTGTGAGAGAGAGAGAGAGAGAGAGAGAGAGAGAGAGAGAGTCTTTATCTCCTTAGTGCATTTCCCTAAGATATTCTACTACTTTCAGAATTAACTCTATCACACATTTGTACGCACACGCACACACACACACACACACACACACTCACACACACGCACACACACACAGAGAGAGAGAGATTAACAAGATGCACACACATATGCTCAGTGCATAGCTCAGCCTAGTGTAGCGATAATGAGATTGTTGTTGGTGGGGTCTCCTCATATCCCTGCCATCTCAACCATAACAGCTTTGCCCAGATGACAGTGCATGTGTTAGCTCCCCTCCGTATAGGCACCGCACTCCCCCGCACCCGCGCCCATGCCAAGGCCATGAGAGGCACAGCTCTTCAATAGGCGCTCAGCGCATTCAGCCAGCATCTGTCACCCCCAACCATCTCCGCTCCGCCCATGCAGGGGCGCTCTCCTTTGCCCACCCCCTCCCTCCATCCATGCCCCCCCTCTGCTCCCGCATCCCGTGGTTCCATCCCTGGCCTCATATCGTTTTTATTTGCCTCGTGCGCTCAAAGACAATGGCTCTGCGAGAGGCGTGCGCGCGGCGTTCAAGCGGCGCTCGAGGCGATGCGATGCAATTTCCAGTACGCATCGGGCCTCCTGGTGGCACATATGGCGCGCGCCGGAGACAGCCTGTCATTCTCCTGCCCAACAGATATACACACAGGCACTTCTCTTTTAATAGGTTATGTAATAGAACTCCCAACGCCCCATAAAAGACATGCTAAGTTGTTCATACGGGGAAATTGCTTGTGCATGTCTTTTTTTCTCCTCTCTCTCTCTCTCGCTCACCATTCCTCTCTCTCCCTCTCTCTCGTTCTCTTCCTCTCTCTCCCTCTCTTTTCTAATGGAGGAATTGATCGTATCGTGTGATTAATTGAGTGAATGGTGTGCGCTATGCAAGGCTCCTATGAAAATGGAATAGCCCCCCCAAGGGAGCCTCTATATGAAAATCAATTTAAAGAACGCCAGGAGTCAGCGGGGCCCTCCATTGTGGGGAGGGCAATTTCAGTGTTAGACAGATATGCGGCTCATTTTAATGAGACTTCTCCTTTCTCCGCTTCCGCCGCTCTTTATGAATGCCCACCAGCAGCAGCTGGGATTGGGGATGTTCTACGCGGTGGGAACTTTACACCCATACCACACACACACACACACATACACACACACACACACACACACACACACACTCCCCGCATGGGAGGGCCCTGGGGGCATGGTGCTAACACACACCAGCGACCGCACTCACCACCGCACACACACACCGCACACACACACCAGCGGGTAAAAGTCATGAAATCTGCGCTGTGTCTATATTGCATTTTTTCCCCTTCCCACAGTTAAATGCTTTGATATTGCATTTCATTTTCTTTATATAGCCATGCTTTGGCAATTTCACAGCAAGTTAATATATGTGGTGTGATATCATTGCTGTCATGCTATGGTGCTGGAGACATGCTGTTTCTTCCATTTTAACTCCCCTTCCACCTTTTTTAACACACCCACACAGTTACAGTGTGTGACTTTTCACACACACGCACACACATGCACACACTCTATACTTTTAAGTCGCCACCCTACTGCCAGAGACAAAAACAAAACATTAAAGTATGTGTTTTGTATGTGTGTGTGTGGGGGGTGTGTGGATGCACTCGACGCGGTGATGGGAAGGAGCAGAGTGGCGTCTGCCTGCGCAGAGAGAGAGAGAGAGAGAGAGAGAGAAAGTGAGAGAGAGAGAAAGAGAGAGAGAGGGAGGGAGAGAGAGAGAGAGGAGCTGACAGAAGAGCCGGGCTATCGATCGCTTTCTCTCGCAGCGTCGTGCCAGCCTCACCACCCACCGTCTCTCACTGCACAGCCCCTCCACAGCGCTCGCCCCGCCACACACACACACACACACACACACACACACACACACACACACACACACACACCGCAGAGAGAGCAGCCACGCAGCCAGGGAGAGACAGAGCAGACAGATGAAAAACAGAATGAAGACTGAAGAAGATTAGGAGGGAAGAGAGGACCACAGAAATTGAGGGAAAGAGTGCGAGAGAGAGAGAGAGAGTTTAGTGAAGACCAAAGGAAGCTCTAGCTTCTTACTACTGTGTGATGGCACTCTTCACTTACTGCTCTGAGGTTCGGTAATGGCTGTTTTTAACTTGCATATTTCTCTCCTCCCCGCAGTGGCGGGCCAGAGCTCTTTCTTTCTCTCTCTTTCTCTTTCTCTCTTTCTCCCTCTTTCTCTTTCTCTTTCACGCTCTCTCGTTCTCTCTTGTAACAGTGGTTTAATGGGTACTGCAGGGACACCCCCCCCCCCCCCAGCCTCCCCACATGAGAGGAGCTCACAGTGGAGAAAATGACACGCCTCAAGGCCTCACATCCTCATGACGGATGTCTCTCTGCAAATATGGTCAAAACCAGTTCGGAGTAGGATGACCCTTACAAGTGGCAAACATGCTCACACACACACACACACACACAGAATTTCATGTGGAAATTTCAACTCACACTAGCGTTATCCCAAGGTAACCCCCCCCCCCCCATCTCACTCACTACACCCATGAGTACAGGCTGCATGCTGAGGTTCTCTTCCTGCCCGTTCCAGCCAGCACAGGCTGAGGTTGCGGTTCTGTTTGGCCTTTGAGGAAGTAGACTGGCCATGAGTAAATTATGCACTTAGGGAGGGAGGACACACACACACACACACACACACACTCACACACACACACACTCCTCGGTAGCCCGCCTACAGGGCCCAGTGGACTGATATGCATTTTTGATCAGTGGGTTGATGTGGGGGAAGGAGGCAGGCAGCGTAGAGTTTGGTCTGCGCCAGGTTTCTTGTGTCGAGATATTAATGATCTGCCACTGGGCTTGGGGGCCCCGTGAGCATCAGGAAGCAGCCTGTAATGGAGCCGGGAAAGGAAAGTTGGGGGACCTCAGACGTAAAGGGATATGGGAATAGAGAGGGCACTCAGGGGTCAGCTGAATTCTTGCGGAGTTGGGCTAACTGTGGAGAGACGCTCTGAGAATGCATTTGCGTCAAACCCCCCTCGTTTTTGGCCTAAGTGGAGTTGAAATGCTTACTGATACAGTTTGGCCCATGTTCTCAGGCGGAGGTGTAGCATTACGGTTAACCTTCCGTAATACAACTCCTTCGTTGAGTTACGTTTCTTCTTCTTTTGTTGTTTTTGATTGTGATGATATTTCCTCTCTGCTCAGAAATATTCTCGAGTGACCTTTTTAAGCGGCGACAATAGATGTTCACTCATTGTCTTTCATGGGAGGGAGACAGAGAGTCTGAGAGCACAAGATAGAGACAGAAAGAAAGAGTCTGACAGAAGAAGAGAGAGATGGAAGGAGGGAGAGAGAAAGAGGGAGGGAGGGAGAGAGAAAGAGGGAGTTAGAGGTGATGGATAGGATGTTAAAAACATCTAGATTTATGAGGTTTGGAGGTGACTCACGCGGGAGACACTGCTGTTGTTTTTCTCCTCCATCTGCAGCTTCGGCCCGCACACTTCCAGACTGTGCCATAATGAAGGCTTCTGGGAGCCTTTTTAACTGGTCCCAAATCAGTGGCAACCCACAACAACCCTGGCAAGATGTTAAGCAAACAAAAAAACACCCCCGCCCACAACCACAACATTCCTGCAGCAGGAGGGGCCTGAGCGTGTCCTCTCTCAGGGTCAGCAGCCCTCTGAGGACGTGTTGACCGATGAAGCTCATCTCAGGGTGTTGGGGTCGCAGCTTGCAAGTGCAAATAGGCTTCCCGCGAAAAGCACTCCTATCTGTCTTTCTTTCTCACTTTGAAACAGTTCAGTCTTTTTTTTTTGCTGGCCATGTGTACCGTTAGCACAGTGTACCGTGTACCGTTAACACCCCACTGCGGTTAACCCCCCCCCCACCACCACCCAACATCCCCCCCTCAGCCTCAAAGACTAAACAACATGGAGCTGGGGCTGGTGGCGGTTGACGTCAGCTGCTTGTCATCCGTCAGTGGCAGGCAGTGCGGTTTGCCTTTGGGGAAGTGACCCCTGTATCCTTCGCCCGGGTCTGCAGTGGCTAACTGCTGCGGATGACATCCGAGAAAAACATCAATTGTGCCTTAATGGACTGAATGTGATATGTATGAGTGAATGGAGAGGGGTAAATGAATGAGAGATAAGGTCGGTTTGCCAGAGAGGTGGTGAAACAGACAGATAGAGAGAGAGAGAGAGAGAGAGAGAGAGAGAGAGAAGAGAGATCTCTTCATCATGGTGATGGTGAAAGCTATAATGGTCACCCGTTTCTTGTTTGTGCACTAGCATGAAAGCTAAGCATCTCGGTGCGGACCACCATTAGTCACTGCCCAGATAAGAGATATCATGTGACGTGGCTTGTGTTCATGATTGCGTGTTAATGTGCACATTCGATATTTTGGCAAGCATAGAACAAAACAAAAAAAAAGCCCATCTGAATAATTCATCTGCTGATGATGGAAAGCGTAATACGTATATATATATACAGTATATATCACCTCCGGGCTGCTTGATGGATGTGACCATACCTAGAGGGGCCCATTATCATCACTTATGAACAAAAACAAATAAAAATGAAAAATGCATACATTTAAAAAGGACTGTCCATACGTATAGTGTATCACCCTCATGACTTTCCCAGCTGGGCCTGTATGTCCATATGCATCATGCATGACCTGGATGTGGCTTTTGAAACCACAGGAATGTTCCCAGAATTTGGGTAATTGTGTGAGATTGGAGAGGGAGAGAGAGAGAATGTCTGATTGTGTGTGTGTGTGTGTGTGTGTGTGTGTGATGTTGACTTGTGTTCTTTTTATGCATAATCCTTTTGTCAGCAGAGCAGCTATCCTGGCACTCTGTCTCTCTCTCTTTTCTCTTCCTCTCTCCCTCTTTCCCCCTCTCCCTTTCTCTCTTCTACAATTTTAATTTGCAACCTGAAGCAACGTGAAGTCTCTCCATCCAAATATTGTCTTGCTCCTCTTCCTCTAGTACCCATGGCAGGTCTTTGCAGTTTGATATGGAGGTATCAACAGGTGGCAAATAAGCTTACGGATGTGTGTGCTAGCTTTGTGTGGTCTGTACCTGTTATCAGTCCATGTATTCATGGGTTTCAACCGGTCCCTTTCCACAGGTGTATTAATCAAGTACCATGCATGTCTGCATTGATAATCAAGGTTCTTGATTTTATTCACCTGTGGAAAGGGACCTGACGAAATCCATGAAAATATAAAAATGACTTTATAAGAAGCACTGTCCAAACTACTGTACAGTGTTGATATATGTGTATATATTGGTCAGAAGCACATGCAAAAGGTTGAATATACATATATATATATATATATTGTGTGTGTGTATGTGTGTGTGTGTGTGTGTGCATCCATGTGTGTGTGTGTGTGTGTGTGTGTGTAAGAGAGAGAGCGGGAGATGAGAGAGGTAGAGACAGAGGCCTGGTCATCTCTCTGATGGCCATTCATATTAGGGCAGTAGCCCTCCGCCTGTCCGGTGTCTATATTTAGGTGGCCCATGTGGTGTGGCCGGTGTGTTTGAGGAGTGCGCCTGCTGCTCTCCCCGGCGCTGGCCTGGTGCTAATGATGTTGATTTGGGGGGTTAATGGACGTGGCCCGGGGGTTCCCCACGTCTGGGTCACGTGCGGCCGAGAGGAGAGGAGAGGACGGGGCCACACAGCTCATTACGGAGAGATGAACAGAGCCAGAGAGACAAAGAGAAAGAGGGAGAGAAGAGGGAAAGAGGACAGGAGAGATGGAGAGAATAATCAAAATGGGGTTCCTTTCATTAACCTTGACCCTAGACAGACGTAGGTGCAAATGGCAGGTCTCTCTCTGTGTGTGTGTGTATGTGTGTGTATGTGTGTGTGTGTGTGTATGTGTGTGTGTGCGTGCATGTGTTTGTGTGCGTGCGCGTGTCCGTTTGTGTGTGTGTGTGTGTACGAAAGAGAGAAAGAGAGAAAAAAAGAGAGGAAGAGAGAAAATAATCATAATCTGTCGGTGAAAGGCACCGTAGGTGTTCTATTCCGCCAGTATGGTGATTAGCCCACACAGGGCTTGGAGGACCTCCAGACTGCGCTAGCCTACACGCTGTTGCAGTACCGCTCTCCTCAAATGGGCCACTCCATCACAATACAAGTAATAGACCTGTTGACCAGTGAAAGGCTATACGTCAGTCCCTCTATGCACATATGTGCTGTATATCTCTTTACGCGCGCGCGCGCGTGTGTGTGTGTGTGTGTGTGTGTGTGTGTGTGTGTGTGTGTGTGTGTGTGTGTGTGTGTGTGTACGTGCGGGTAATGGTGCGCATGTGCACAGGTGTGTGTGTGATGGCTCTATCGAGGGTGTGTGTGTGTGTGAGCGGTGTGCGCGGAGTGATTTATGGCACTCTTTTAATCAGTGCGCTGAAAACGCAATTAGACGGTGCTCCCGCCGCGCGCAAATGAGACGGCCCAAAGGCACTCTGGGACACGCGGTGTTAATTAGGCAGGTAGGACACCTGTTACTGAGCCTCGCCAGCCCTCTCTCCACACACACACACACACACACACACAGAAGGTAAGAGAGAGAGAGAGAGCGATTGGGAGGATATGAAGAGAGGTGTCTGGGGACAGAGGGGAGAGAGGAGAGAGGAGGTCAGAGGGTGGCTGTGGGCTCATCGGGAAACGTTTGATACCAATTCAGAGGTGGACGAGGGGAGAGATAAGACTGAAAATGTGCTGTGATGCTCACAAGGCTGGTGTGTGTGTGTGTGTGTGTGTGTTTGTGCGTGTGCGTGTGTTTGTGTCCACGCAGATTCATACATGGACACACACACACACACACACACACACACACATATAAATATCTGAGACAGGAGTGTGTACATTTATGATAGCCTGCCTGACTTACTGGGTACTCTGTAGTGATGGCACACTTATCATGCAGCACTCTCTCTCTCTCTCTCTCTCTCTCTCTCTCTCTCTCTCTCTCTCTCTCTCTCTCCCTCCCTCTCTCCCCAACCCTCACTCTCCCTCTCCACCCTCCCTCTTTCCCCAACCCTCTCTCTCTCCCTCTGAGGGGCTGCACAGGTGAGTACACTTCTCTAATTGAAGCAACGAGAGAGAGATCTCATTTAGAGAACAAATTGTTTCTCTCTTTAGGCGCGCTGCTCTCCTCTCCTCTCGTCTCCTGGCACTGCCGGGCTGGCCCTGAATTTGAAAAGAGCACACACTTTTCCTCTCTCCCTCTTCCTCTCTCTGCCTTTCTCTCCCTCTCTCCCTCTTTCTCTCTCCCCTCATCCCTCATGCTCTCTCTCCTCCCCGTCCCCCTCCCTTCTCACCACTCTCACAATTCATCTCTTCCTGTCTCTCTATATCTATGTCTTTCTTCCTCTCCTCTGTCTTTCTTCCTCTCTCGATCCCTCCCTCTATCCCTCTCTCTTTATCCCCTTCTCTCTCTCTGATTCCCTGTGATTATGCATCACTAGATGAATGCGAGAAGTGTAATGAGTTGGCTCTGGCACACACACACACACACACACACACACACACACAGAGAGAGAGCCCTCCGCCCAGTGGCCTGCTGTAGCTGGGCCTCCCAGGCCTGGTCCTCCTGGGCTCTCTCCCCTCAGCAGCTCCCCTCGGCTGGATGAGGATGATTACGACCCCGCCGCTGAGGCGCTGATGAAGATACAGATCATTATGACAGCAGAATTATGACACAGTGACGACGGCTTGGGTAATAGCGGTGGATTGATGAGGAGGAGGATGTGGTGGCGGAAGCCAACGACAGGGGATTGTGATCAGCCCGGTTTATTATGATGATGTTTTTCTCCCGGCGATGATGATTGACAGCCACTAGTAGGAAATTGTTTTGGTCCTTTGGTGGGTGACTGACATGAGGAACCCAAACAATGTGGGAAGGAAGGCGGGGGTGTTGACAGCCGAGGTTTGGTTTCACCTTGGAGGCTGTCTGTCGATAAAGTGAACGTATCCCATAATCACAGCCTCAGCTGTTTGCTCTTCTGTTGCCATGGAGCCTGATTTCATATCAGACGGGAGTGAAAGACTCCTCAGCTTCTCGACTGACCGTCCAGGAGAAACACTATTAAATATTTACAGCTCTGTCTGAAGGCACTGAGGGTGTGAGAGCGTGTGTGTGTGTGTGTGTGTGTGTGAGTGTGTGTGTGTGTGGGCGGGCAGGCGCAAGTGTGTGTGTCAGTCTGTCTTTCTTCACACTTCACTTGCCCAAGTCCTGTTCTAACTTTTACAGACGGATTAAGATGTCATGCATGACGCAATAGCAGTTAAAAGTGCACTGCACTCTCTTCAGTCTGGCCGCTACATTTACTGGAAGCCCAAATGAATTTTTGCAAATGCATGTCCACCAATATCTCTGGTAGTCTCAGTCTGTGCTGTAGAGATTGCATGGCTGAGTGTTGTGTTAGTACGTGCTGTATGTGTGTGTGCTGCAGAATGGGTCTGTGAAAGCACTCCGTCTCCATCTGTTTTGGGCCTATATGAGGACATCTCTTGAGCTTACGTAGACACACACTGCCTCTGTCACTCACAGGCGTCTCCAGACTGCAGAAATGAAAGCGTTGACTCAGCAGCTGTCTGTGCAGTGTGTGGGAGTTGCTCCATATGCCTTCATGTGTTTGGCCTTGTGTGGTAACTCATGTAGATGCATAATCCAAAACACATGAATGAATTTGTTGGTTGGAATGGGAGGAGCAGACTTTACAATGTTTGTTTGTATGTGTGTGTGTGTGTGTCTTTCTCTGTGTGTGTGTGTGTGTGTGTGTGTGTGTGTGTGTGCGCGCGGCCCCCTACAGTATGTCCTGGTGTTCTATTTTGGATCTTGTCCCACTAAGTAATCATGTAATCAAGTTAGCCCTGAGTAAATAAACAACATAAAGCCAACAGAATAAACACACATGCGTGTGAGCTAGGATTCCTACTTTTCTTTTCTAGCAACCTTGATACCCACATTCACTACCCATTAGTGTACCCTAACCTGCGCTTCTGAGCTTACCAAACCGCACCACCATGTAAGGACCCTGAGGACTTTCAGCACGGCTCTTGGATGCCATTTCAAAACTGTTTTGGCTCGCCTCGAGGCAAAGCCATTTCCTAATGAAGCCTCCTCTCGAAAGGCACTTTTTGATAAAATCACAATTCTTATCAAAGCATAAGTGTCTCAAACTGTTCTGAGATCCATGTACTTCAGCTGGTTGGCTTTTCAAGGGCTTTTTCTCATGTATTAGCATGTGTGGCACTGACTTTAACATCACTTAACTTTCTTTCCATACTTTTTCTTCCGTGCATTTCTACAGCACTTGATTTTGAAGTTCAGGGACAAAGCTTTAGACACTATGGCTCCAAATTAGCCTTCAGTTCTTTAAAGAAAATGCGGTGTTGGTTATGTCATCTGTGTATGAATTCATATCGGAGCTGGTGAGGATCATTTGTATAAATAGACACAAATGAAAGGGACATGACACAGCCTTCAGGCGCACTGTTGTTCAAAACAAAGCAATTTGACAGCTCGACTGATGCCGGTCCTTTGAGGGTTGTTTGAAAGAGACTCTCTAGTCAAAAGTGTGGCACTGACCCGAGATCTAGGAGACACTGCCGCAGAATATGAGCCTTCTGTGGATAAAACACTAAATAATGAACATTAAAAATCCCAGGCGTTTCTGCCTTCGAATGCCTAAGGCTTTTTGAGCCGCTTTGGAGGATGTCGGGGAGGCAGAGGCAGTAATTCATAGAAGATTTAAAATGCTTGTTTCATGTTGTCCTTAGTCTTTCACAACATGGATGTTGGAAACCCATCAGCTTGTCATTGAAAGACCGTAAGAGTTGCTACTTCAGCCCTAGGCACCACAAAAGAAACAATCGATATGCCACAACACAACTTCTCCGACTCAGCAACAAAAACTTGCCCATCAGCTCATCAGAAACTTTGTTCATTCTTGTTCTCTTTATTGTATCTTCTACCGTTTTTGCAGTGGCCATTTTGTGGTTCCCCATATTGGATGTATTACTGAAAGTGGATGTGGACTGGATGTGAACTGAATAGTGAACGGCCTACGGTCATCACATAGCCTAACAAAGAATTGACTTAAAACAAAATATCACTTTTGCTCTGAAGTTTGTTTTTATAAAGAATCAATACGTGTGTAGATTCATAATTTAAAACTCCCTGTTGAGAAAGAAAGTTTCAATGCCAGTTTCGTCTCATAATATCAATTTATGTATGCTAACTTATCTTTCTTCTTTGTTTTTTCTTGTTCTCTTTATTGTGTCCTCTACCGTTTTTTGTAGTGGCCATTTTGTGGTTCTAAATATCGGATGTGTTATGTTAGTGTCTGTCTAACTGTGGTGTATAAGTGCACATGCTTTTTGGGTATCAGATTCCCTGTGATGGTGGACCCCCCACTTAACTTTACTGCAGCGCTATGTTCAAGAAAGACGCCTCATTTAGCACAAAACAGTGATTAGCACTTCCACAGCTGCAAGACTACACTCTTTAAACATTGCCGCGGGCTGTGAAAGCAACTGTTTAAAAAAAAAAAAAAAAAAAAAAAAGATCTTTGTTGAGTTCCTTCCTAAGAGCGAAAGCTTTTCGCAAAAATTCCACTTTTTTTCCTATCAAGAGCTCACGACTGCAAATGGCTGTGAAGCTAATCATCAAGGGAGCCCACACTACACCAGAGAGTTGTAAGAGGAGCCTGTAAAGTACGGCTGATTGGGACACCCTCCCACAGCTCCCATGATGCCGCAGCGGGCTCCCCAGTGCCCCTTCGCCATATGCAACCGCACAGACGTCTGAGTCACAGTGCGTTGATATGCAACAGTCCACACACACACACTCAAACACCCACACACACACACCAAAGCCTTGGGGAAGGGGACTGCAGGTTGTCGGATATAACTACCTGCTTTTAAGGGCCATCCTGCTAAAATGATGTCTAAGCTGATTCATTTTTGGACAGCTGCCTGACCAGAACTTTCCCTTCATCAGGCCTCTCTCGTCGACGAGACCTTGTTTTCTCTCATCCTGTGTGTTCCACCACTTCACAGTGTCGCCTGGCTCTGTGTCCTTTTTTGGGCGTGTGTAGAAGCAGCTGTGCGGCTCCTCTTCAGGACTCTGTGGGGGTGCGATATCGAACGAGCAGGCGTCGGTATCACTCTCTCACCTCCACCGTTGTGACGTCGGACCTGAGTGGCGTTCGCCACCTGAGAGTAACGGCTGGAGGGCTGTCATGCAAAGCGATTTCTCTTTTCCCCCTCCATCTCTCTCTCTCTCCCTCCCTCCTTTATCTCTCTCTATCCCTCTCTCTGGCGCCTGCTGATTTAATTTTGCCCTGTTTGTCGCAGCTCTCTCTGTTCCCTTATTAAATGTGATAAGACTGTAATGGCATCAGTACCCTCCGCTCACTCGCTGCTGCCAAGGGATAGGACCCGCTCCAAAAAACACTCTGCCACTTTCACAATGTGTTTTGGTGTGTGTGTGGGTGTGTGTGTGTGTGTGTGTGTTTTGGTGTGTTTGTGTGTGTGTTGAATGCATTAAGCGGGGATATCGTTGGTTTCTCACTGAAATATGCATTTCTGCCGGCTGGCTCAGCTCTAATGAGTATATTGTACGAGGCACACTCGTGGTTTGTTGGCACAGTAGGGGCCAGCGCGTCTAATTGTTCCAGGAGCGCTGATGTGCGTGGCATTGTTCTGGGTGCGTGAGGGTGGTGAATACGGCGGCGCGGGCGCGGGTGCGGGTGCGGGCGCGGGTGCGGGCGCCAGTGTGTCTAATTGTTAAGGAAGCTAATGAGCTCTTTGTGCTGTTGTTTGCGGCGGCTGGCCGTGTTGAGGATGCGGGGAGGGGGGGATTAGCTGTGATGCTAGGAAGACGCGGGGCCGCGGGTTTGTGTCTGTATTAGGTAACAAGACCTCCGCCCACACACAAGTAGGCTAGATTAAGCTGCTGAGCTGCCTAAGAAACGCATACACACAAACACACAAACACACATGCACACACACACTCAAACACACACACACACACACACACACACACTCACTCACACACATTCCCCATTGGTAAACACGTCTCACACCCACCATGAACCATTTTCTCCTTGATTAAAGCACTTGCTCAAATCTCAGGGCCCGGCCCTCCAACTGAGATTTCTGTTCATTAATTAAACCCCTTAATGCAGTTAATTTCCATCTAAATGGGAATGCATGAGTTGTTTGGGTAAAACCAGGCAAACTGAAAGTCTTTGCTACAATAGTTTATTATAGAGGCTCTTCAATGGAAGAGTAAGCATTGAGGCAAACACACAGATTCCTTTGGCTCTATAGACCTTTCCTGTCTGAATGAATACATGAAAGATTATAACAAGCAAACACTTGAAAGCCTCGCGAAAAAGCCTTGATAAATGCAATTGATAATAAGTCCCCTCTATCCAATACGGATGTCTTAAAGGAATGTGTCCAGAAAAGTGACCTTTTGTTCGGAAACAAGCTGTTAGCTCCCTGCTGCAAATATTTACGGTTTAAATTGACTGGTAGTGCCTGCCAAGGCGAGGAGTGCCCTGTCTGTTGAGGGTTAAGTCTCTGACGAGGACCGTTTGGGAGACCCAAAGGGAAAAAGAGACAGAGTAGATTTGTTTTGTTACCGCCGACCGGGAAACGAGCGGCAGTGCCAACGCGGCCTCATTAGGAGCGCTCCGTTGCGGCCGTGCCAACGCGTCCGGCGGGCTGCCACTCCGGCTCAGCGGGTAGTGCCCGCGGCATGGGCGGTGACTGGGGGGGGCGACAGCGCTGCGGGCGGCGCTGTCCGTCTGAATGGGATTAGGCGGGCGCGGAGACAGGTGCGATCGCATCCTAACAGCGCCAGATTACAGCCATCAATAAGGCAGCCGACGGGAGAGCCGCGGTGGTGCTGGTGCTGGTGGTGGTGGGGGTGGCAGGCAGCGCATCAATACTCGCCCGGCTGCTGCTGCGCTTACACCTGTAGGCCTGGGGTGCAGCATGCACAACGCACACACACACACACACACACACACACACACACACAACCACAACCACACTCCATGCACAGGTAGCACACTCTCATGAAAGCACACACCAAACACACACACATGCACACATGAACTGCGTGTGCAAACACGCAACATACCTCACACCACACGCACGTGCACACACACACACACACACACACACACATACACATACTGTATGTGTTCATTTCCATTCACACAAACATCCTCCCTGATGCCTCCACTCTTTATCAGCACCCTGGCTGTGCATGAAAAGTGTGCATCCAAGCGGCCATGCGAGCAGGATCAGTCAGGAGTGGGCTGCCACACTCCGTCTGCCTCCGCTAAAGCCACTAAGACCTGTCAATCACTCCTCTACCGCTATGATCGCGCCGATATCAGCAAGCTGCTCCCCAGGGCGTGTGTGTGTGTGTGTGTGTGTGTGTGTGTGTGTGTGTGTGTGTGTGTGTGTGTGTGTGTGTGTGTGTGTGTGTGTGTGTGTGTGTGTGTGTGTGTGTGTGTGTGTGTGTGTGTGTGTGTGTGTGTGTGTGTGTGTGTGTGTGTGTGACCAAAGATCTTTCCAATCTCAATGTGCTGCTCCCATGGGCGTGTTATGCTCCCCTGAGCGTGGATATTTGTTTATATGTGTGTGTGGGTGTATAAAGATCTTTCCAATATCAACGTGCTGCTACCCTGGGTGTGCCTACGTGCTCCCTCCACATTGTGCTGTCACAGTATCCCCCCCACCGTCATATATTGGCACTTAGCACCCTGAACCTCCGTCAAAGCCAATGTGTCAAAGTCAAATGCACACCACCCCACTCACCACCACTACCACCACCACCATCACCACCACCAACACCACCACCATCTCCACCACCACCAACACCACCACCAACACCACCACCACTGAAGGCGGTGATCCGGCCGCGCTGGTCCCATCGGTGCCGTAGCGGAGAGGTGAGAGCGAGGTACCGTAGCCTGCCAGCCAGCACCGGTAAACAAGCGCTTCCACGAGCCTCTCAGAGGATCAGCAAACAAGCGGAGGCGTGGGCCTAATGCGCCCCCCTGGCGGGGCCAAGATGCCCCCTCTCTCTCTCTCTCTCTCTCTCTCTCTCTCTCTCTCTCTCTCTCTCTCTCTCTCTCTCTCTCTCTCTCTCTCTCCTCGCGCTCGTCTGTGGTCCGCTCCGCTCTGATCAGGGGGCCGCTGTGTACATTGCGTGCTGATAGCACTGGAGGCCTGTGCTGCGCTGCATTTGTATGCGTGTCAGTGGAGCAGAGATGTCGGCTGCCTACCAAGTGTGGAGCGAGAGAGAGAGGGAGAGGGAGATGGTCTCAGATTGATGCTGGTGACCTGGTCAGTTGTAGCCTGTTATTATATTAAACAAATAGTTGAATTAAATGTTGCTTTTATATTTATTTATACAGCAGATGATGCGTGTAAACTAAGGCACTTGCCATGACATGGCTGTTCTGGTGGTGAAAATTCGTTTTCTCTTCATTTCTTCCGTCTTTTTTGTGCTTTGCTAGACATCCTTTAAAATTTGATATCATTGTGCTCTGTGTTGACAGAAACCTGGCAAAAGATGACAGCATGTCAAGCAAATATCAATAAACAAAACCCACACTCAGTCTGAATATTGCAAGAAAACCTTGCAATAGAGAACAGTTCTTCTGTTTAGATGGCCCACCATAGACAGCCAAGCACCCTTCAGCTAACATAAATGTCAGAATGTCAAATTTGCTGACACCAAGGAATATGAATGGGCATTAATCTTGGTCTAGGGTCAGGACCAGGCTATCACACAGCTTCCCCTAAGTGTCCTCTGTTCCCTTACATGGAATATTGTACATGAAGATATGTACATTTACTGTATATTCTTACATGCACATACACATTTCCATACACGTATCTCCATTTGCACCCAGAGCAGCTATTTCTAGCGTGCATTAGGTCTCTGTGCACCTCTTGGTCTCGGGGACCTCTGTCGTGTTCGCTGTGCCAGTGGGCCCTGGCTGCCATCTGCCATCTGACCCCTGCTGGCCTCCCGTGGCGTCTCCCCTCCTCGCTCGGCCCCTCGGGTGTCTGATGGCACACCTGCCCTCACCTGTCCTCCGCAGCCCAACTCGCCTCATCTGCACACCCCCCCCCCCCCCCTTAACCGGCCGCCTTTCAGCCAGAGACTACTTACAGTACGTTGGAGTAGTCTGTGGCAAAGGTGGTTACATTATGCATACTTCACTGTGTGTATGATCTATGATTGTATTAGTGTGTGTGTGTGTGTGATGGTGTGTGTGTGTGTGTCCTCCGCTGTGTGTGTGACGGTGTGTGTGCGTGTGTGTGTGTGTGTGTGTGTGCACACATGCACTCATGTAATGAATATGAATGACTTAATCACGGCGGTGCCTAATGAATGATTGAGTCTCAGCAGGGGTTCCTCTCAGTGAGACCTGAGCCGTATCTGCGTGTGTGATCTCCGTAGCGGGGGTCTGTTTGGACGCGGCTGGACGGTGATTGACTGGGCGCCCGCCACACGGATGAGTCATCCGTTCCCCCCGCTCCTCTGACGCCGCCGTGTTATGAAAACCATTTCCTGCGTCTCCGCCGCTGGCTCGCACCGCAACCTACCAATCAGCTCTCGGGCTCTGAGCCCGCCAGGGCACACTATAAACAGTTCCCGGTGAATTGTCTCTCTCTCTCTCTCGCTCTCTCTCTCTCTCTCTCTCTCTCTCTCTCTCTCTCTCTCTCTCTCTCTCTCTCTTGCTCTCTGTGTGTGTGTCTGTTGAAGACTGTGTTTTGTGCCCCTGTATGGTGCATGCCTAGACAGGTCATTTCATGTGAGCAGGAGTGTGGAGGTTGACTGTGTGGTGCCGGGGCGTGTGTGTATGCTAGTGTGATGTGGTGCCGGAGGCCTGTCTGAGCCGCGGTGACAGTCGAAGCATCCCAGTCTGCTCCTCTGGCCCTCCACCGCCTAATGATCAGCCAAGCCTGGCAGGCCACCAGAGGTGCAACACACCAACGCTATGTGTGTGTGTGTGAGAGAGAGAGAGAGAGAGAGAGAGGGAGAGAGGGAGGGAGAGAGAGAGGGAGGGAGGGAGAGAGGGAGAGAGTGAGCTTGAGTGAATGGAATGAGGGCATATGAGTGTGTGTTAAGTATACGTGTGTGTGCAGTCAGTGTGAGAGTGTGTGTATGTGAGGGAATAGTTAAAATAAAAAAAAAAGCTGCTTCATTAAGGCTTGCTTCTAGTGTGTGCGATTCCCAGCCCAGAGTCCTGGCAGCCCCGCGCTGGCCGATGTCCCAAGTGTATGTATTAATGCTAACGGCCTACAAATGAGAGTGCACTCGGAGATGGAGCTTTTCTCGACCGCCGCACTCTTTCACAGCAGATCGCTCGCTACAGGGGTTTTAGCTCTAAATGAGAGGGGTTTTTGACCCCCCCCTCCTCTGCTTCTATTCCCCTCACTCTTCCATTTCTCTTCCCTCTCTCTTTCTCCTTCTTAACCTCTCTCTCTCGTTCCTCTCTCTTCTCTCTCTCCCTCTCTTTTCCATATCGGAACCTATTCTCTCAATGCCAAATATAGCCCATTCTGTGTAACTGCAGTAAATGCTCTTGCACTGTTAACCTTAACTCTCGGTGTCTGCTTTTACATTAAAGTACTCTCTGCACACTACTGTTAAAGCCATAGCAATCTTAACCTTCACATCCTCTTTGGCTCTCTCTCTCTCTCTGTCTGACTCTCTCTCTCTCTCTCTCTCTCTGTCTGATTCTCTCTCTCTCTCTCTCTCTCTCTCTCTCTCTGTCCCACTCCCACTCCCTCTGTCAGCTCAATCACATAAAGTGGGTTTCCACGCTGTCAACAAATATGAATTAAACTCCAAGGTTAATGCTAATTCTACCATCTCATTGTCTCTGTACTTTACACCTCACTGTTAAAGGCCTTTTCAGCAAATAGCACAATTTACTCTTCCCCTCCCTCTGTGCTTTAGTCTTTCTCTCTGTTGCTCCAGATTTACACCATACTACATTACCCACATTCTCTGGGAGACTGCCAGCTCCTCCCCTTTTTAATTATCATCCAATCACAAGGTCAGCATAGGACACCTGCCTCCTGCCTTGGCAGTCTTGGTATCCATGGTGATAGAGTACCACTTGCGGCTCCTCTCCAAAGCAAGATATAAACTTCAAAGGGGAACAAAGTTTCATCCTGAATCTTTCCATGAAATATTGTGGAATATATAAGCTGAGAGGTAGAACAGTAAAGGTCCTTTCACACCAGGATCAGCCAATCAACCATAACGGTGAAAAATATCGCTGTAGGTACAACATGGAGAACGATATCGTTGGGGATCACTTTCAGAGCGATTTTGAGAATGATAAAAAGCTGATGACCAGTCAGAATTCATCAAATCACATTCATCAACACTTGTGGTGTAATTTTTATCCAAATTCCATGTCCAATGAAAATGTAAAAGATTTGGCGGGATTACTCGCACACTCCCACGTTCTAAGAAAGATTATTTATTTGTCCAGTTGCAGTTATAAAAAGGCAAATGAAAAGTTGTTGTAAATCAAATCAGCAATAAAAGGCATGAGAAGTACATTGAGTGAGTGGAGTGAGGTTAAAACGCTACCCCACGGCTCAGTTTTCCATCGACCCAGTTCAAATATGACCTACATCATATATAGGCCACCTTTGGCCTCACGTCAGTTAACATAAAACGCCATGAAACACAAACGTAATCAAAGATTCCGTCAAAACCTTTCCATTACCCAAACCCCTATTTCAAACCAAAATATGAATTAAATTTCCATACAAAAAAACAAGTAATAGCGGTAACAACACAAGAAGAGACTTATCGTTGGTTAGTGTGGACACTTTTATCGTTATAGTTGCAGCTATCTTTATAGTTATTGTTGCTGGTGTGAACGACCCGTAACTCCTCTGCAAAGTTATTTGCCGAATGTATTAAAACTAGATGAGAAAAACTGACACCATGTTTTGCTCTTAAACACATTTTGCTCTCCCACACAGACACAAACAGACACATTTTTATATTCATGCGGTTATGTTCCTGCTAACCTATTCAGCTGTCTTTAAGTCGCACCACACACGGGGGCTTATGTGTTCCCTGTTTGATAAGGTTTGTGAGTGTGAAATTGCACTTTTACCCTTGACAGCCTGTGATGTGTTTAAATGCCATCCTGATTACAGTCGGCAGGCTTCAAAACCATCAGGACCAGATTGTGAAACATCAAGTAATGAATACTGTGTGTGTGTGTGTGTGTGTGTGTGTGTGTGTGTGTGTGTGTGTGTGTGTGTGTGTGTGTGTGTGTGTGTGTGTGTGTGTGTGTGTATGTGTGAATATGTTTTAGTGTGTGTGCTTTATGTGTGTGTGTATGTGACCAAATATGAAATGTACACAAACCTAAGTTTGAGTCAGATTTGACTAACAGCGTGGAAGCTGTGCCTGCTGCTGTAGTCGCTTGTAATGCACGCGGTGGGTTCTGACGACTGCTCGACAGGGAGCGGCGTGGCTGCACACAGCTTCCAGTTGCCAGAGAAACCCCAATCAGAGCGTGCACCTCTTCTGACAAGTACACAGCAAGATATGTGTGAGCTCACAAATAATTAATCACTGGAGTTTGTGTTTTCATGTTTATTTGATACACACTCACACATTGTTGACATGTTCACACACAAGTACACACACACACACACACACACACACACACACACACACACACACATACTGTATACACACACTTACTGTGCACACATACTGTACACACACGCACACACACACACAAAGAAGCACAGAGAGAAAATATACCCTCACATCGAACACACATCTGGAATGTTCACGCCAACACTTGCTGAAGACAATGAATGAGCTGATTGCCACAGGGGATCATTAACCGATTTGATCACTTTTGCTGCATAATTGAGATCTAAATGGAGAGAGAGGAAATGTGGTAATCATCCTCTAAACATCTGGTGACCTGTCTTTTGTGTTCGCCCCTCACCGCTCCCTTCACCGCCAATGAGCGCAGCCAAGTGCAAACACATCGCACGACATGCATTTAAACTCCAGATATTAAGGACATTTCCCAATATGCAATTTAACGAGTCATTAATAGGTTACTTTTTCAGCTGTTCTTGTGGTAATTTTGAACACGCCATAAGGCAGCAAGGGAAGCAATGGATGGGCCACCTTGTGTGCTATGTTTCTAGGAACTAGCCGTTGGTAATTTAAAGTGGGACTTTTAATTATTAGAGCCTATGTAGGCTAGCTGAGAAGATTAATTGCCAACTCCGATTTTTAATCTTCACACCACGAGGTATAAATCAGATGTGATTTGCAGCGTTTTACAAATACTGTAGGAGTCCAAGTGTTATAATTAACCAGAAGCCCTCTCACTAATATAATTGGGTGGCCTTCAATGTGCTCGCATTAACTCCACAGATACACAAGACAGAGCACATGTGCGCACACAAACACACACACACACACACACACACACACATATCTACACACACACCCTCAGAGACTCACACTATGCTACGTGCCCATGTAATTTTGCGTCTGTATGCCGTTGGTATCCAGGACCTGTCAGACGGTCCTCCCTGCTCTGCTGAGAGCCCTGCTGGGGGACCGGAGGAGCAGGCCGTGGGGGATGTGTGGACCTGCATGCATGGAGACCCAGGAAGAGAGAGCAATAGGTTTCCTGTAGATGTCCTGTAGTGTGTGTGTGTGTGTGTGTGTGTGTGTGTGTGTGTGTGTGTGTGTGTGTGTGTGTGTGTGTGTGTGTGTGTGTGTGTGTGTGTGTGTGTGTGTGTGTGTGTGTGCGCGCTGTTCACTGGGTAGGCCATCAGTGTGTCTTCTCTAGAGAGTGATTGACAGGAGGGGGGTGGAGCTACAGACCTTCCTATCTCCGACAAGCATGTTTTGTTTTGCTTATTCAATTCCATCTGGAAAACAAATACCACAAACAAATGGGATTAACAGTGTGCGATAGCATATCTATCTCCTCTTTCTCTCTCTCTTTCTTTCTCTCCTTCTCTAACTCTTTGTTAGAAGGGATGCTTACCTCCTTCACTAAGGTGGGAGGAGATGAGTGAAAATGAAATTAAATAGAGCGAAAAAATCAAATCTCCAGGAGAGGATGAGAGGATGGAGAGAGGACTGGTGGGGAGGGCTGGATGGAATGCACAGGCTGCAAGAGACTTGGAGAGAGAGAGGAACATGGTGAGAGAGAGTGAAAAGGGAGAGTATGAGAGATAGAGAGAGAGAGAGAGAGGGAGCTTGAGCTTGCGAGAGCGTGTGGATTGAGTCAGGGCTGTGGAGCCGAGAGAAAGCAGGGTTGGTGTGGGAGGCGAGAGGGCCCCAGCGAGGAGCCAGGAAACTGTGTGGGAGCGCAAAAGAGCACATTTCAGTTTCAAAGTGGCTGCGGCACAGGAGGCAGGAGGAGGAGGGCCGACGGGCGCGCTCCAGATGAAAGACTCGACTCAGACCACCACGGGCTCAGGTACACCCCCCCACCATGCATCAGCCGGCCACCATGGGGGCGGGGGGGAATCACTCACTGTGTTTAATTATAGGCCCCACTAACCCTGTGCACCCGACTTGGAGCACTAATTTAAGTCCCCCCCCTTTCCCCCTCTACCAGGCCAAGCCAGGCCAAGTCTTTGGCAGATAAGGAGAGATATGGTTTTGCAGCCGCCACCAAATTGCACAGATGTAATAAACGCTCATCAGGGGCGGTGATTCATATTGCACAATGGGTCTCCTGCGCGCTTATTTTTCATCAGTAGGAGTCACACGTTGTAAAGTGGCTAATGCTCTTAAAGCTTAGTTCACAGGAGGGAGAGCCTTATTTCACCGCTGTGAAATTAAATGTCGGCCCGTTTTCTGGCAAATGGCGAAAATGAGTGATGAGAAGGTGCAGTGGTAATTTAAGACGCGGAAGGAAAGAGAGATTGTTCACGGTAGATGCAGAACACACACACGCGCACACACACACATATGCTCTGAGACGTGAGATACGGCGTTGTTGTGTATGGTTAGCTGTGACCGAATCTCACCAGACAGATGGACGTAGCGCTACTGCCAAGCTCACAGACAGACAGACAGACAGACAGACAGACAGACAGATAGATTAGAGTTGTGGCAGGTGAGCCCATGGGCCAGTTGTTGTCCCCACGGGGAGACAGGACCCACAGGTAGATAATGCCCTGCAGCCTCATCAGCCTCCTGCTGTGCATATTTAGCACGCTGACGCCCACGCCCTCTCTCGTCCGCCGTGAGTCAGCTCTCGCTCTCTCTCTCTCCGCTCACCTCTCTTCCGGCCTGCTGATTGCTTTCTGTCTGCAATCTCTTTCCTCGATAGCTGCCATCTTGCATTAAACCATGACGAAGAGCTGGTGGATATGCAGTAATGGAGTCCATGGATGGACTATCGTTTTTTTTGTTGGTGTTGTTTTTTCGCTGTTCCTCTTCTCCTGAGCCTATGATTAGTCATAAGTGCTGTCCACAAACGCCAGCCTCGGAAAGGTCAAGCTGCTTGTGAGTGATGGAGGATGGGCACCTTAGTGTGGAGTACAACAGCCTCCATTCATTTAGCCTGCTCCGAGCCGAGCCTGAGATCCCCGCGCTTCCATTACACTGTACACAAAGGCATATTTCTAGCTGAATGCCGTTCTCCATCTCCCCTGCACACGACTTGTAGAGTATCTGAATACATCTCCTGTGTCACCAAGGCTGTGTTTATTTAAAGACCTCCAAAAGCATGCGTGCAAAATAACTTGGCGGAAAACACAAATATCCAATATATCTGGTCTGCGTGTTTTTATGGATGTATTAACTGATAGTGTTTTTAATGTGATGAGGGCCTTTGATGCCTAATTGATATGGCAAGCTGTTAGTTTATGAGGGTTTTATAGTGGGCTGTGACTGGCACTCCTCCAGCCTGAGCTGCAGCGGTGGTGTGGCACTGCGGTCTTACAGCTGTCCTCCTCAGTCCATCTAAAGTGCGCCGCTACGCCTGTTTATGCTGGATCACCTTCTAATATGCATAACTAAAGCTGTCGGAGTCTGTTTGTGTGGAGTGGAGTGAGTGTGAGCCTGTCTGTGCGCATTAGATATGTATGAGTCTATTTGTGTGTGTGTGTGTGTGTGTGTGTGTGTGTGAGTGTGTCTCTGGGTTCTGGTTGGTTCCAGGCCAGCTGTAGATGGAGACACAACACCTCAGCCTCTGCCGAGATGGAGCGAGGAGGAGCAGGCGTTCGCTTGAATCAGCATCCACATTTTTTGGGAGCTCCTGGCACTCGCGAGGCGAAATGGCGGGCGTGTTGGCCGCTCATCCAATCAGAGACGCTCGCAATTCCCCTCAGCTGAGCTCCCATCAGACCCTCCGAGTTCGATGTTCGGCGAGACGGTGCGAGAAGCCCTCCCTCCCTCCCCCGTCCCCCCTCCCAGCCTGCTCCCTCAACTGCTCCCTCGCCGAGCCAAGCCTCTCCCCGGGTCATCTCCAGTTCCCGCCAATGCCCCAATTAAGCACCGCCGTCCTAAAGTGCATCGGCCGCGAGCTCTGCTCGTTTGGCGGCGGCTTTTAATTTTATTTTTTTTTTCGCGGGGTTCATTGAGGGACAGTGATGGATGGCCGGTGCCGCCGTGGCCCCGGGCTGGGCGTTAGCCGCTCCCCGGCCGAGCCGAGCTCTACAGTGGCCCATTGAGGAGGCCATCTCTCCGCCGCTAATGGCCATGAAAGGCGCTCATTGTTTCCCGGGCCCCGCTGTCATTTCTCAGCCGGCTGACGGGCTTTACTGTCAAGTCTCGCACTGTCTGCCGTAATTACACGATCACGGCAGACTGATGAGGACGGACTGATGCAGCTCGTTCCCTTTCTCTGTCTGTCTGTCTGTTCTCTCTCTCTTTCTCTCTTCTCCCCTCTCTCTCTCTCTCTCTCTCTCTCTCTCTCCCCCCCTCTCTTCGTCTGTCTCTGGGTTGAACAAGATAACATCCTCCCTGGCATTTTAATGCACATTCATTTTCAGCCTCATCCCAACACACTGCCTCCCTCCCTGCTGTTGTTCTGTCACTCTCTATGGTTCTCTCTCTGCTGGTGCCTCCTCTCCTCTTCCTCCGCCCTCCTCCGTGCGGTATGCTGCTTCATAGACTCCACAACACGTGTGCGCGCGCAGAGACCCGGTGACTGATGACAGCGGAACTTTCATTAGTTGAGGAAACATCGCCGTACGCTCCCCGCTCTGCAGGCTGGCGAGCCGCCGTGGCTCTCCAGTTTCCGTGCACCTGTTTCAGTTAACTGTTGCTTCGTCAGGGCGCGGCGTGCCGGGGTTGAGCGCCCGGCAAGCTGATCTGGATTCAGTTGGGCATGCTAGCTCCTGCGGTGGAGAGGTTTGGATGGGGACCAGATGTCTTATCCTAGATCAGCCCACCAAATTGTGCCGTGCGTCATCCTCCAGCAGCTCATCCCCTCAGAAATCCATCCGCTCAGCGAGGTGGACAGACTGAAATCAACTCCATGGATGAGTGGATTCTGTCAAGGCTAATAGCAGATTCTGACAGAAGCTGAACACCATATTTACCGACTGGTACAAGCGCTTGTAGGGAACACTGAGACACTATAAGCTTTGCTAGGAAATGTAGAACTGAACCTTAATAGAAAAAAAAGATAAAAAAAAAATAATAATATTCAGACCGGGGTGGGTTGGAACCTCTCAAGTGGGGGAAGAAAATGAAGAGTTTTTTAGAGCCGACTATAAGTAGGTTTTCTAAAAGACTGAAGGTCCACATGTTTTGATGTGCACCAGGAAAGTGAGCCGTGAGGGGAAGTGAGAAAGCGTGTCTGCGTGTCTTTTTTTCTTCATTATATCTGCTGCTCCTCCCTGCACAGGGTGGGAAGGCGCCACAGCGGGGAGCCTCCTCTCCACTCCTCAGAGCCACGCAAAAGTGTGTCACCCTCCGCACAACACCGACTGTTTCAAACGTGTGGGTGTGTGAAATGTGTGTGTGCTAATGGGTGTGGAGCGTGCACATGTGTATATGAAAAGGATGTGTGTGTGTGTGTGTGTGTGTGCGTGTTTGAGGCTGAGAGGCTGTGTTGACTCTTGATGTTTTGCGTCAGCGGTGATATGTATAGGGGATTTGGTGTGTGTGTGTCGGAGTGCTTTCTGTTCATTGACGCCAGCCTGTTGGCATATGTGCCAGCCACTCATCCATCTCCTTGATACCACTTCTGACTGCTTTGCATATGCCTCTGATGCAGCTGGCTGTGTGCTCTGCTGGATTATGCCAAATGGAGCAGAATGGACAATCTACCATTAGAAGTAACCTCCCATAGAATAACTCCACATTGATTTAAGCAGTAGTTTCCAGCAGCCAGACCCATTGATACCCCGTCTGCAGAAATGCACACTAAGCTGATGTGAGCTTCGTAAGCACTTGGACAGGAGACCTCCTGGGAAAATGAAGTTGCTGCTGGAATTGGCGTTGGTGGGGGGTTTGTAGGTGGCAGTCTTCCCTCTGGCAAAAAAAAAAAAAAACAAATCAAATCCCAGTGCCCAAATACAGTTATGAGGACACTGCTGCTGGAAATGCCGTCCTTGAAACGGCATGAAACGTTAAAGGTCCACTCACAGTGGTCATAAACGACCTCACATCACAGGGTTCCCCGGTGCCCTGTCTAAACTCCCCACCTGCCCCCCCTAATCATCCCCCAGTGTGATTGGCTCCTTCATGCCCTCCCTCTCCACCTCAGCATGGTGTGTGGTGAGCATTCTGATGCATAATGGCCGCCATGGGTCCTACACATTGATGGAGCTTAATGTGGTTCCCCCTTCACTGTAAAGTGCTGTGAGTGCCTTGAAGAGCTCTACAGTGTATGGATCCAATGTGTGTTGTCTATACAAATGCAATCTGATGTTGCCTGGTAAATGTTATGAAATGGACACAGAGGCCTGGTTGCGATAGCTGGCCACAGTGCATGTGAGGTGGACGAGCAGTGTGCACGTGAAGGTGGACGTGTTGCGCTGGTGTGCTGCTGCTGCTGTCTCAGCATGCTGGACAGGGCGGCCACTGCAGGGGGAGAGTGTGTGGCTGTGTGATGTCTGTGAGGATGAAGGGAAGAGCTGCCACATCACACTCTCTCGTCTTTCTCTCTCTCTCCCTCTCTTTCTTGTGTTCTCTGCCACTCCCTCTCTCTCACACCTCCTCCCTTCCTCTGTCATGTTATACAGTACTTTTCTCTCTCTCTCTCTCTCTCTCGCTGCTCTCCCTCCGTCCTCTCCTCCCTCTCTCTCTGGAGGTGACAGTGATGTGTGGGGTCATGGCGGGGGCGTAGAATCAGCACTCAGATCTGCATCTGGGGGGGAGAGGGGGAGGGTGGCCTGATTACACCCCTGCCATGCCACTCCCATCTTACTGAGATGGATGTGCCCTGGCCTTGGCATCGTGACTGCCCCCCCTACGCCACCCCCCACCCACCACCATCACACCTCTGAACTCAGCAGCCACCGTAGACTCTGGCCAACCTCCTCCTCCTCCTCTTCATCATCTTCCTCCTCCTCCTCTTCTTCTTCCTCTTCCTCCTCCTCTTTCTCTTCCTCCTCCTCTGCCAGGTCATCAGGGCTTGACTGCATTTGCACACTATGATATGCTACGATAAATGTCTTATAACCTTCTAATGGAAATGAGATTTTTCTCATGTTTCAGCAATTCCTTGACAGAAAAAGGCCGAGTGTGAAGAGAGGGGGGGGGGAAGAAAGGGAAGAAAAGGAGGATGGCTCTCATTATGAGTGGAGAATAGCGAATAGCTGCAGACCCGGGCTCTCTCTGATAGGGAGAAGGGGTGTTGCTATGGTTAGATGACTTCATTCCTTAAACAATATATTCCGCTATCTCATCTGCAGAATATCTGATATGCCAGATATTAACACATTTATTACGTTGATGCTAATCTCTTCAGATCCTGGAGATTCCCTCCGGTCCATTTGTAAGTCTGTGTTTCCCCCCTGGAGGAAAAGCACCATTTCTTCCTTCTTCCTTTTCTCCCCGTCTCTGTTATTTACAATGCTGGCCAGCTTTGTGCCGGCAGCGCGGAACAGACAAAAATTTATCACAGCAGCTGGATGCTTTCTGGCCCCGGCGTGGAGCGGGAGGATGGCGGGGATCCCAGCGCTGCGCTCCAGATGGATTAGCGGCGCTGGGGGAGAGTGGAGCAGGGACGCTGTGACAGGACCGGGACGGGAGGGGAGGCGGTGGCGGTGGCGGTGGCGGTAGCGGTGGCGTGCGTACGTGCGTGCCTGAGAGGCGTGCGTGCGTGCGTGCGTGCGTGCGTGCGTGCGTGTGTGCGTGCGTGCGTGCGTGCGTGGGAGGCGTGGGTGGTTGGGTGGTGGTGATGGTGGTGGTGATGGTGGCGGTGGTGGCAAGAGAGAGGAAGTAGAGAGGGACATCATTCACTGGCGCGCTCCCCTGCTGCCCCACCTCGTGCTGGGGGTGAGGTGGGCTCTGGCCCCCTCTGGACCCCCCCCAGCTCTTGGCCCTCCTCCTCGCTGCTTGTCCTGGAGATTTATGGAGCCCCAGGACGACGTCGCACGCGGCGCTCGGCCCCTGCCCCTGCCTGCCGGCGTGCCGCACGCCAGCCCCCGCCCGTAACTCCTCAGGCTAGCGCGGGGTGCGGAGGGAGTGACGGATGGCCACGCTGACCCTGAGGACGGAGGAGGAAGAGGGGGGGTGGGGGGGGGGCATTTTTTTCCCCTCCAGCAGCCCCTTTCATCATAATCACCAGCGCAGGAGGACAAAAGGCGGAGAGGAATTATGGGTAAAAGGGAGGGAGGTGTGAATCACCGCTGCCTGCTGTCACCGAAGGTGTTGGCAGGCTGGTGATGGCGCTGAGAAAATGGTACCTGCATGACCAGCTGCAGGGGGTTCAAGGACCCACTCAGTGGATGAGGAAGAGGAGGAGGAGGAAGAAGAGGAGGAAGAATGGAGAGAGGGGACAGTAATAGATGTGACAAAAATAAATGTGTGCTCCAGCAGGAAAACCATAAGGCAAGTTCTTGACCAAGTAGCTATGTTCAGTGAAGTATGTTCAGTGTTACTAACCGTGTTGGTGGTGGTAGTCCTAACTGGCTTTTCTGATTTGGGGAGTCAATAACAACAGCCTTGATTCTCCATGCACTGGACACGCACTGGTGCATCAGCTGGCTGTAGAACAGAGAGAGCCCCACACTGTCCTGCTCCTCACACTCGCCTGCTTCTCGTGCTCTCCTGAGCGGAGGGACGCTTTGTTTATGCCCCTCCGCTGATCACACCTGACAAGTGTGTGCTCCCTCCATCTCCCATATTTAAATGGGCCCTGTCAGCTGGCCGGCCCCTGAGGGGAGGCGCTGGGGGTGTCAGGCAGGGTGAGGAATACCAACGCGCCCGCTCTTGGAACTCCTCAATCCGTCATGACCCGAGAGAAGAGAGCAGCAACAACAAAAAAAAAAAAAGCCACTGCAGAAACAATGGCATAGCCGCAGTACGCAGCCACACAGACTAGACTACTGCTCCTAGTGCAGAGGAGCATCAGTGTTGATGGTGTGTGGAAGCCAGGAGCTCGGGATGTGTGTGTGTGTGTTTTTTTTTTTTTTTTTTTACAGGGCTCCCAGCTGACTCTAATCAGTGCAGGGGGACTGGATCAGGCATTTGCGGCGGTAATGAAGATTAATCATCCAATAAAATCAATCAGGGCGTGGAGTGCGCTGCGCTCACACTCGGAACACAGGAGTGAATTGGAAGGAAGTAGGAGCGAGAGGGAGGAAGCCAGTAAGGGACAAGGAGACAAATGGAACACTGAGACAAGAGGATGGAGGGAGGAGAGGCTGAAACCACAACACCACTTCTATGAGAGGGCATACTGTAGTATTATATTCCCTATTTCAGACATGAAAGTCAGAGTGAAAAACACTCCCATGTGTACAACTATCCAAAATTCATGAGGTTTCATGCAATTTTTCTGTCTGCATGCATATAATGCCAGTGGCAAATCGATTTAAAAGAAATATTTCAAACAAAATTAAATCATTCAGCGAACAGCTTGATCATAAAACAGCCTACATGAGTAATATATAATACTTAATGTGTAATATTTTTGTCAGTGGTCTGCATCACGTATTCAGGTGTTGGCTCAGGGTTATCAAGGCTGAGTGCAGGACGGTGCGACGCTAATTAGCTTTCGCTCGGACTTTAAACAAGCGCTATTTAAACTGCTGCGTTCAGGTGCAGCGTAGAAATGAGCTCATTACCACAATTAGCCGTTTTAGTGGCGTGGTCCTGCTCCGTCGAGCGTGAGCACGCATCTATGCAGCCTCACTGCTGCCAAACAGACACACACACACACACACACACACACACACACACACACACACACACACACACACACACACACGCTGACCAACCTGTAGAGGACACCAGGATGGGCCGCTCTGTCTGGGAGCTGAAGCTGAGAGGAAGTGGGAGGATGATGAAGGTGATAGTCCTGGCAGCAGATATGATTACTTAGGGCAGGCTACAGGCTACTTAAAGTGCTATGGACAATTCATTATTGATTTCAGTAAAAAAATGCCATTGAGGGACATGGACTGAGACAGGAGAGGGGCTCGCAGATACTGCTTACAGTAGGTATAAGGCATGGGGTTTGGTGCTACGCCTCTGCCTGCAATCATGGTATTTATTGAATGGAATTGGAATTTTAGTTTTAATACACCTCTGTGTGTGTGTGTGTGTGTGTGTGTGTGTGTGTGTGTGTGTGTGTGTGTGTGTCTGTCTGTGTAGTTCTGCTTGTGGAGAAAGTCTGCAAAATATGCGAGTGCTTCCACGGGTCTTCTACGCCATTCCTCTTTTCCTCCCTTTTTCTCTGTTCCACTCTGACCTCCTTCTCTAACTCTCCCTCCCACACACACACACACACACACACACACTTTTCTTTATATACACAGCTACAGGCCTGTCATTAATTTTACCTGGTGCTTCTAATTAAGTAATTGAAGGAACAATTCACCCAAATGGATCTGTCTGTGCACTCAGGTGAAACACAGATAATAGCCCCTCACCTCGCCCCTCCTCCCCCAATGCCCGCTGGATCCAGGCCCGAGACAAGCGGGAAACATCCTCTTTCCTTTCTCATTTAGCAGTTTAAACATTAGCACAGCGCTCCGCTCAAAACGCACCCAGCTCATTAGCTGCACCGACTTGCGCAGCTAATATCACAGATTGGCTCCTATGCACCATGGAAGGAAGGATATATAGTAATGGAGAGAGAGAGAGAGAGAGAGAGAGAGAGAGAGAGAGAAAGCAGCTAGAGACGGAGGGAGGGAGAGAGTGGGAGCAATGAAAGGAAAGAGATATGTAAATCCGCCTCTTGATTCTCCTTTCGTCTCATGGCGTTCCCCTCACGCTGGCAGTTTCATTGTGTTCCACTCTCTGCCACATTATTCTGTCAGGTAAATTTCCCTCACCGCCTCTGACAGACGACATGCTTCAGACCTCATCAAACTCAATCTGAAAGGCATCGCTGCTTTAATACGGAACATATTATTCCGTCTCCCTACGCAATCAAAACAAAATGTAAATCGATAAACAAACTTCAGAACACTGGCTTATGATTTGATATGGAAATTGAGGAAGATGAGGCATTAGCTGTAGTCTTTTAAAGTAAGAACAATAAGAGTATCTCCAGTGGTGCCAACAGAATAGTCATGGAAATTCACGCCTGAGGCAAATACTGTAGAACTGTACCCAATACCAAGATAAAGTTCGTTATATAGGACTTAATCCAGTGTTATGTACCAAAGCTACACTTGCCTTTTTTACTTTTGTGTCTAGTTTTCTGTGTACATAAAGCCAAGGCAACAGTGACTATGTAAAGATTGCATTAGGTTAGATTTATGTAGATTAGCGTCAAGCCAAAACTCATTATCTCTGTGTCCAGAGGAGATGTGCTGTAGTGGGTCTGGTGGGGGCATATGTAGCAGTCAGTGGTTCACTTGGGGACATTGCTGACACAATGCATTTGTAGGCTGTTGGGCTTTACAAATTGCTCTTAGGCAAGCAAATAGGACTCCCCTTGTTGTGCCACTTTAATTATTCCTTTCCATTTCTTCGGTGTTGGTTTGTTCTCATTTACTGAGATGCGCTCGACTGACCAGCAAGCTGTTCCTGCTCAGGAGTTTTGAGGCAGGACAGACCTAGTGCCGAAGCCTCTACCGCGCTCAGCGGATCGGGAGAAGGCTGCAGTGGCCCTCGGCACCTCTAGGGGGCGGTGTGAGCACCATCAGGGCAAATTGGTTGCCAGTGTCACGGAATGGAGTGGCCTGTTTCTAAATTGGTGAATGGGTGGCAGATTTAGGAGGGGAGGAAATTGAAAGCGAATGTGTTTATGGCCGCACTGTGCCTCGGCGCGCTTTTATTTCACTCGCTCGTGCGCCAGCTCACTCGCTCCGGCCATCTCCCATTTACTCGCTCGTCCCACTCTTTCTCTACCATTTCCACTAATGGCCGAAGAGAGAGAGAGGGGGGGGACTCGTCTCTGCTCCGCGGCCTCAACCTTTAGCGAGGCTCCTCCGCGCCGATGTCAGACTGAACACAGGCCAACATCGATTAGCGGGATGGAAGGGACGCCCCCCGGACATAAAGGACAACGCCTAATCACGCCATAAAACACGACGGCCCCATTCCGCCGGACACTTTAATACGCCTGTTTGAGCGGGGGCTGGTACCGACCGAGCTGCCGGGGGGTGGGGGTGGGGGTGGAGGGGGGGGGGGGGGGGGGGGGTGGGGTGATGAGTGGCGGGGGGAGTGGGGTGCAGGGGAGTGGGGGGAGAATTTACAGTCTCTGTGTGGAATTCTGCTCCTCATGAGTCGATGGGGTTACGCTTTTATCCTCCAAGGTGGCACATTAGGGGGACTAAGTGCCTTTTTTACTGCCCCCCCATTCCACACACACACACACACACACACACACACACACACACACACACACAGTCCTTACCTACTCCCTCCCTGAGTAGCCTGGACCTCAAATAGTTATCAGAGCCATGATGAGTCCTCCAGAGGAGAGTGGTGGAGGAGGTGCGGTGCGGTGTGGAGCGGTGTGGAGCGGTGTGGTGTGGGGGGATTGCAGTCTTGAAGGAGAAGTAGCTGAGCAGCTCTCGTTATTCCCCTTTTCTCTTTTTTTTAAACGGCTTCGCTTTTCTATTCTTTTGGTCTTTATCTCAAGCTGTTTCTTATTCCCCATTCCTCTCTCCTTCTCCACTATCCAATCTCGCGTGGCCATAGGGGAGTGTGTAGGTGGGTTGCACGAGATTGGCGTCTCTAAGACAGGCAGGTTGTATTCTCGGTTTCTCCCTCTCTCTACTGCTCTCTCTCTCCCTCTCTGTCCCACTCTTTCTTTCTCTCTCTCTCTCTCTCTATTTCTCTCGCTGTCTCTTTTTTCTGTCTCTCTCTCTCTCTATTTCTCCTCACTCTCCCACTCTTTTTGTCTCCCTTTCTGTTTCTCTCTCTCTCTCTCTCTCACTCTCTCTCTCTCTCTATTTCTCCTCACTCTCTCCTACTCTTTTTGTCTCTCTTTCTGTTTCTCTCTCTCTCTCTTTCCCTCTCTCCCCGTCTCACTGAGGGAGTGTGTGTGAGGCTGGTGGGGACTTGAAGGCTTTTAGAGCGAGGGAAGTGTCGTCTCCCAGGTGCTAGTGCGCAGTCAGCAGTATCGGCCCGGCGCATCAGATGAGTTACTCACCTCTTACCGGCTCTTTATCCCGCCTTTTGTGAGGAGATAAAATGGCTGGGCCCCGTGCCGCCTCCCCACGAACAACACTGATTGGATCTGTGATGTCGACATTAGTGGGGCGAACGAGAGAAGAGAGAGACATA
>NC_084997.1:7463500-7466000 GCF_963854185.1 Sardina pilchardus
GTCAGCTGCTGTGGAGCGAAATGTACTCTACCGAGGAGGGACGCTGGCGTGCCATCAGTTTCCCACCACCAGCTGGTACAAGTAGTGAACCTTGTGGTCCAGAACCCTCCAAAAGGCGTCTCGTGTTCACCTCAAACAGTGACTCTGACAGAGAATGAAGACCTCAAATGGAAAGTTTCATAGCCAGGAGTGTGGCACACTGGGAGGACCTACCGACCTGACTTGTCACCTTTACCTGAGCACCTGTTCACAGGTCGAAACAGCCTGGCACCAGGTCCAACACTACATTGCTTCACACGCTCTGATTGGAGAACTGGAAAATTGACACCCCCTAGTGTTTGAATTGCATGCTTACAGTTGCAGTACTGTATACCAGCGGGTCAGGATTTGGAGGTTTAGCTTCAGCCAGTTAGTATCTAAATTGGCTGCCTCCATCTTTAACAATGATATCTGACAGGTGCTCACCTCTGACTGCATTTTCACAAGCAAGTCAATTAAACACGCTAATGAAACAAACAAGCCTCATTAAAGATGGCCACAAATTATGGCATCTTTTTGGATTGTCTGAGCCTCTCAGATTGCAAAATGCCAGCTTGTTTGAAAAAATTGTCTGGAAGAGAGCACTTGCCAGATGCCTTTTTTTTTCAGCTGAACTATATATTTGGCTGAAGTATCTAGCCTATCATCAGCCATTGAAATGGACTGTGTGAGTTATAATACCTGCATGGTATATATGGCATGTGCCCCTCTTGATGCCATACTGTTCTTGAATCTCTCCAACAGTACCACCCCGTCATACACTTGCACTAACTTAACAAACATTATTTAACATTTTGTTATCGTCTGCTTTTAGCTCAAGAAGCACACGCCGCCATTTCATAGGGAACCAGCTCCTTGCCTCACGATTGCACCCTTCGTGGAGCCTCGAGGCCTCTGGGAGCCTTGATGAAGATCTTGACTGCTGCCTGAACAGTCACGAATGATAGTTGCAGGCGTTGGTGGTGTGGCACGTTGTGAGTGTTGCTCAGATTTATCGGCTGCCTGGCGGATGTGTGTGTGTGTGTGTGTGCGTGTGTGTGTGTGCGTGTGTGCGCGTGTCATTAAAACCAGGCTCATCTCCCAGTGTTTAGCATGCACGGCCTGAAGCCAGCTGAAATGACTGCCTGTCGTAATTAGGCCTGATTTAGGGAGAAGTTAGAAGCCGCGCTCCCACCAGAGAGAATCCTCATCCCGTTTCCTTGTTTTTCGGTCGGTCTTTCTTTCCTCTCCTCTTTTTCCCCCCTCTCGCTTGCAAATGTGTTGACGAAAGACAACACAGCTATTTGTTTATCTAAAGCCGTGAGGCGAGACAGTCTCCGTGGAGAAAGGGATGGGGGGGGTAGGAGCCCCCCCACCCCATGTGCGTAAACACAGCTGAGCGACTCCAGAGGTGGGCGTCCTCCCTCTGATTCCGGATCAGTCTCTGTCACTCCCAAACGAGGCCCCAGAGAGAAGGTGCCGTCTCCTGATGTGACGTGGCTTCAGAGGCTCGTCTGCACATACAGAGATGTGTCTCCGCCGTTTTGCTAACCAGCCTCTTTAATTTGTCTTCAGATCCATCACAAACAAGCACCATGCCTTTAATCCTCTTTATGTGTTGCCTTCAAACTCAACACCAAGGCTTTTCTCTCTCTCTCTCTTTCTCCCTCTCTCTCTCTCTCTCTCTCTCTCTCTCTCTCTCTCTCTCTCTCTCTCTCTCTCTTTCTCTCTTTCTTTCTCCCTATTTAAAGTACTATGAAAAATCACACACATAAGGTGCTTCTCCATGCCATGGGGGCTGCTCTTTGAACTGCTGAAGGTCTTGCATCATGCGCTCCATCTGCTCCAAATGGCCTCATTTTCTGCCCCTCCATTCCTGAGCGTGGTGGAGATGGATTAGCTTTAGAGGCTTCTCCTCCTCTCTTGCCAGCGAAAACACTCTAACTCTCTCACTCGCCGCTACACCACAGCATGCCTGCCCCGCTCCAACCTTCAACCCATCTGTATATTTAACACATGGCTTGCGTCGCTGCTGGCGTGTTTGCTGTTGTCGCCACCGTCGCCTGTTGTTGTTGTTGTTGTTGTTGTTGTTGTTGTTACTGTTTTGTTTTGTTTACGCTCTGTCTGTCTTTCGGTGGAGATGAGCACTTCCCTGGGTGTGGATCCCACAAGGGAGAGGTGTCATTTGTGGGCGCTGGCCTGCTGCAGAGAGGACCCGCAGGTCTCCCCTCTGTCTGACAGCGCTGGCTGGAATGTCTGGCCGCGGGGGCGGCGACGGGCGGGGGTCAGCGGGGGTCAGCGGAGGCTCCTGCGGAGGATCTGCTCGGCTGTGCGTGATGTGGAACCGAGAGGAAGCCATTGTGTGAGCGGCAGCCGCAGAGCACCACGCAGCAGAGAGCTGTCAGCCCGCGTCTGTGTCAAGGCAGAGCCCTCCAATGAGTGCGGATTGTTTTTGGAGAGAACTTTGGAATGTTCTGGAATG
>NC_084997.1:7476000-7486275 GCF_963854185.1 Sardina pilchardus
CTCCCGATGACTTTCAAGTGGAGAGTGCCATCCTGTTTGCTCAAGCACATTACTGCCGGCCGCCGACATGGCCTCCTACACACTCATCCATCGCCACCGCAGACAGCCAATGTTTGAGTGGGCATTTCAGCCAGGGCTTTTTATTGGAGAGCGTTGGGGTTGGCAGGGGGTGGGGTGGTGATGTGATGTGATGTGTGTGTGTGTGTGTGTGTGTGTGTGTGTGTGTGTGTTGGGGGGGGGGGGGGGGGGGGGGGATTATGGCTGAAATCTGATTCGCTTTGATGTTTGCTGATGGATCTCTTGTTTTACAAGGCGGCGCTCAACAGCATAAAAACAGCCCTGTGCTTTGAAGAGGTGAGACACCACATAAAGCCCAAGGATGTGTTTCTGTCTCTCTCCCTCAATTCTGAAATGCAAAGCACTTTAACAGGCCTGCGAGGGGAGATGGCCCACACACGTCCAGCCTTTAAAAGACTAGCCATGGGCTGACTCTACGGAGAAAAAAACAACAACAACTGACGCTGACCTTCAAGACATGTTTGAAGGCATTTGATGCCTCCTTGCTTTGTGCATGTGTCTGCAGCAGTGCCAGCCAGCGTGTCTGCCTGTGTGTGTGTCTGTCTGTTTCTGTGTGTGTCTGCGCTTGTCCGCTGTCACTCAAACCTCCTTAGTCTTAATTGAACTAATTGGAGGCTGTCGGGTTTTTTTTGTTGCTGGCCACGTTTGATCAGGATTGCACCATGCACAGCACGTCCTGTGTGGTCCCTGAGGGGCCGGTGTTTTCCCTTAAACACAGATGCCCTTGCGCCCGCATCCACTCACCCGGCACCTCACGCCCCCACGCCCACCTGGGAGATGCCTGCTGGCTGGTTGGCTTGTGCCCCCTCACTGTTGCAGCGCCCGCGCTTATCGCCGGGGAACAAAGGCATCCGCTAGGCCCGGCCTCTCCTCTGTTCTTCTGGGAGTGACTGAAGCCCTCATGCCAAATTAATGAAGGCATTAGGGAGGAGGACGAGGGGGAGGGGAGGGGGGGAGGGTGGATCTTACTTAAGTATTCATTTGTGGATGATTTGATTGTTCTCTAATTTTCACAGAAAGATAGAGGAGGGATTCTTCCTACGAGAGGAGAGAATATGATTTCCGCAGATAAAACGCCAGTTAAACTGATTAAAGTCTTATTACATACACCAGAGGGAAACTCTGCAGAGAGACTGTGTGTGTGTGTGTGTGTGTGTGTGTGTGTGTGTGGAGGATATGTGTATGCGTTGTGCATATATCCGTTGGTATATGTTAGTGTGTAGGTGTGTGTTATTATCTGTCTCAGAGTGTGTGCTTATAAGGGAGAGGGAGAGAGAGAGTATGTGTGTGTGTGTGTATATGTCTGTGTGTGCGTGTATGAAACTCACTGAAGCAAGCACTGCAAGGTTCCCTCTGAATCGCGGTGGAGAGAAGCCACCCCGGCCCCTACTGTGTGAATGCCCACGCTGGGTGATTCTGCCCTCCGCATAGACAGATGCAGGGCCCCCTGTAAACCCCTCCACATCCAGCCATGCTGCGCTAGATAGAGCAGCCCCTGGTCCACTGCACAGGGAGATCTTCCTGTAGAAACATGCACACCTTACTGAGCCCTGTCAAGCCAGCATGGGAGGTGTGCGCCCTCAGGCATAAATCAGTTGAAGGAAGCCAACCCCCCCACCAGCTCTACTCCACTGCTGACAGCCCGGCCGTTTAGCCAGAGTGGCCACTCGTGGTGTTGATCGCTCAATGCGGAGATGCTCATTAGATGGAGGCCTGTGCCACATATATATATCTGTTCTCCAGATGCATATGGATGTGTGTGGGGGTGTATGGATGCATGTGTGTTTGCACAAGTGTGAATCAATGACACTGCGTACACAGCGCACTTGAGTGCACACAGGATTGTTTGTGTAATGGTGTGTGCATGTGTGTGCATATTAGAGTGAGTGTGTGTGTGTGTGTGTGTGTGTGTGTGTGTGTTTATGTGTGTGTGTGTCTGTGTGTGTGTGTGTATTTGAACACGTGTGTGTGTGTGTGTGTGTGTGTGTGTCAGTGTCAGGCAGACTGCCTGTTTGACGCAGATCAATGGAGACGCCTGGCGAGGTGAAATGTTGTTATGAAGCTTGGTGCACTCTCATCAGTGCCACTCTAGCCCACAGCTCATAACAGCACAAGTGCATTAGGCTCCAGTTCAGCAGCAGCACAGCACAGCACAGCACAGCACAGCACACCTCCACTCCTCTCACACACAACACACCGCAGCGGCAGCCTCAGACGCTCGCTCTCTCCCTCTCTGACTTTCTCTCTCTCACCCTCTCCCTCTCTCTCTCTCTCTCTCTCTGTGTCTGTCTCTTTCTCTCACAAACATGCACATCTCTCCTGTGTCTTTTCTAATTCTCCGACCTGAGCAATAAAAACGCTCTCTAACCTCCTCCCTGGGCAAGGTCAGCCCCCTCACCCTACTCATCCATCTCTTGCTCTCTCTGTCTCTCTCTCTTTCTCAGTCACTCTTTCTCTTTCTTTCTCTCCCTCTCTCCGTCCCTCCCTCCCTAACACTTCTGGTTCACCTCTCACCTATCTGTAATTGCCCTGCAGTAGGATGGATTTGATCCACGCTGCACTCTCTGACCTCCGGGCAGTTCGATGAGTGATTGTGAAAGTTTCTACACTGAGCGAGTGAGTGAGTAAGTCAGAAATGGAGAGAGAGAGGGAGGGAGAGAGAGAGAGAAGGAAAGAGAGAAGTGTAAGGGAGAGGAGGGTATGCAGCGAGAGGGGCCGAACTTGACCTGTGCTTCCTCACGTTTTTTCAGTCCAGCAGCGCGGCCATAATGGGGTCGCGGCGTGGGCGAAGCGTCGGTCAGCCCCGCAGCGGTCAGGTCAGCCCACCGCTACACCCTCCCTCCTCCTCGGCCTCTGGACGGCTCTCCAACCGACCAGTGGGCTCGGGGTCAGAGTGGTAGCCCCGAGCGCTGGCCCTCTCCGTGGGCAACTGAGTAGATGTGAGTGGGAGTGCGGCGGGAGGGGGTCATCAAGCCATCGCTCATGACAATTACTGGATGAAATGGGGATGTTAGCTGAAGCCCTGCCCTTAACTCTCCAGCACTTGAGCTCAGCAGAAGAGATCGTGGGCTGTCATGGCGAATAAAGGCCTGATCAGTTGAGGCTGACATTTTGAGAAAGATGTGTAGCTGGGATAGGGAGTTGGGAAAGATGACGTTCCCAACTCTGACTACTGTAAGTTTCTGCCGCTGATTTTTCTGTCTCTGCCCCATATTTTTTACCAGTTACGGATAGAAACCAGTTTGATATTTTATGTGATCTAAGTTTCGATCTTGTTTTAATCTTGGAAAGGACATAAAGACTCTATTTTACATCCATTTTATGAGCTGTTCCTCCAGGTAGAGGCGGAGTTGTCCTTGTCTCAGACTTACTCAGGATGGCTTTGAGTTGTGTCTCCCTCTCCACTCCTGTTGTGCTAATCTCCAGACCAGCCCTTTCTCTCTTTGATGTGGATGTTCTGTCCGCTGTACCTTTGGGCAGGGCGCGGAGCTGGAGTCCAGCCTGCGGCGCGGGCAGCGGGGGTGGACGGAGTGGACGGGCGGGCTGCTGCGGCCCCTGGCGCTGGGGCTGGTGCCCTTGCCGTGGGCAGAGGTTGCGGTGGCAATGCCCGGCAGAGTGCCAGAGGAGATTACTCCGAGGGCAGCACAATGAGAGGCAGAGAAAGAGGATGAGAAATGGGGAGAGAAAGAAAGAAACAGACAGATGGCTAGGGAGAAAGAGAGAGAGAGAGGGAGCGATGAAAGAGATGGTGCGAGAGAGAGAGAGAGCGAGAGAGAGAGAAGGGGAAGCCTGACCTTCTCACGCCTTTGGAGGCAGCTGCACAGAGGGCACAGCTTTCCTCCTCCTCCTCCTCCTCCTCCTCTCTTGCTCATTTGTTTTTTACTACCAAAACTCCATTTCTGATCTTTCCCTTCTTCCCTAGTCATCCCCTCTCTCCCTCTCTCCCTCTTTTCCTCTCTTCCAACCTGTGCCCTGTCACTCCTCATGTCACTCCTTGGTCTTTCTCTTTATTCCTCCACACTTTTCCCTCTGCCTGATTTTGGAGTTGCCCTTACCCCTCATTATGCAGCTCCACTCATCTCTCTCTCTCCATCCCTCCCTCCCTCCCTCCCTCCCTCTCTCTCTCTCTCTATCCTTCATATGTCTTTGGTGTGCATCTTGGGCTGGTGGTGGCGGTGATTTGGGGCTGATTTATGGGTGTGGGGCTGCTGCAGTGCTGCTGTCCTTTCAGCAGTGCTGGATATTAGTGCAGATGGGAGTACGGGGGGGAGAGCACATCATTTAGCTCAACTCTAATGGATCAGCTCCCTCCAGCCACTGCATCAAGGTCGGCTTCTCGGCATCACCACGCCGCATTATACCTCCAAATGACACCCAGCTACATCTGACAGGTGTGTAGGGGTGTGTGTGTGTGTGTGTGTGTGTGAGAGAGAGAGAGAGAGAGAAAGGGTGTGAGTGAGTGGTTGTGTGTGTGGTGCATGTTTGTGTGTTTGTGTCTGTATGCCCAGCTCTCTCTCTCTCTCTCTTTCTCTCTCTCTCTCAGCGGAAAGGATGGACATTCTGAGGCCATGGAATACACACACACACACACACACACACACATGCACGCACAAATACACACTGCACAATAACACACATGGACACACACATCTTCAATCCTTGTGGCTCATGGTATTAAGCAGGTATTAGGACGTCTTAAGGATTTGGTGAGGAATTAGCTGAATGTGAGAATTTCACTCAAAGTCTATGTGCGGAGAGTGGCTATGTGTGTGTATGTGTGTACCTGCTATGTGTCTGTTGGTTTTTGTTTGTTGGTGTGTGTGGGTGCACAAATGCGCAGGCGCCTGTGTGTGTGTGTGTGTGTGTGGCTGTGTGTGGCTGTGTGCGTGTGTATGCCTGCAAGTATATGTGCAGTGCACTTTCCACGTGTGCCTCAGATTGAACAGGCATGGGCACCATTTGCAGCCCCCTGCTTTTAACCACTACGGCGTGAGCACATGACCTGTCTCGCCAGTGAATGAACAGATGGGTCTTTAGTGGGAGACATAAAAGAGAAGTGTAGCCTGGAGTAAAGATAAACTTTAATAACAGCCCGCTCCCCTCTGGATGCTGACTGAGAGAAACGGCCTCTTTTATGCGCACTGAAGGCTTTGGAGACGAGCCAGAATCCCCCCCCCCTCGTTTGAGTGACAGCTCCAACTACAGACAGGATAACGGGATACCTGGGAGGGGTGGGGTTTCACTCAGCAGCCAATGAAATCGAGGCGTTCAACTTATCTCTGTTGAAAGAGACTATCTGAGTGTTATCACTTGAGAGCAGACAGTACTCTCCAGTCCTCTCTGCAGTGTGATACAGTCAGCCGGTGAGAGGAAGGTGTGTTCATACAGTATGTTTGGCGTTTGTGCAATGAGCAACATGTTTCCACAGCTTTATTTTGTGTAACGTTTTTGTCAGATGTCTTGGACAGGTGTATGATTGCCATTTAGAATTTTGAACAGAGTTCCCTTCTGGGTTATAATTACAACATCTGGCAGTAATCACTGTGTGTGTGTGTGTGTGTGTGTGTGTGTGTGTGTGTGTGTACGTGTGTGTGTGTGTGTACGTGTGTGTGTGTGTACGTGTGTGTGTGCGTCTTTGTCTGTCTGTGCGTGTGTGCATGCGTGTGTGTGTGTGTGTGTGTGTGTGCGGTTGAAAGAGACAGAAGGAGAAAGCCTGCAGCACCTCACACAATGGAGAGTTGGGCCATGCGGTAGCAATCACAGAATGGGCTGTGCCCTTCATCTGAATGGCCCTCAGAATAATCCATAAGGCAAGTTAGGCTTTTGGGGGAGAAACTGATTAAGGAGAGAAGAAGTCACCCATGCCCTAAATCAATTCATCAGCCTTACACTGCAGCTGCTGATTAACCCTCAGTGAGCACGCCACACACACACACACACACACACACATATATACATGCATACACATATAAACATACACACACACACACACACACACACACACACACACACACACACACACACACACACACACACACACACGCATATACACACATGCACACATGCACAAATATACACACACACACACACACACACACACACACACACAAGCATAACCCCCAGCATTATGTTGGCACCTCACCTGAGTGTCATGTGTGCATACATTCAGGGCACTTTACCGTGTGTGAGAGTGTTTCATCTCCCTGCCTTAAATAGAGCAGAGGTACCCCTGCTGTGAATGGGAATCTGTGTACGTGTGAGCATGTGTGCAGTATTTGGGTGTACGTCTTTACGTGTGTGTGTGTGTGTGTGTGTATAGGGATGGGAATTGATAAGATTTTTCCGATTCCGATTCCATTTTCGATTCTGCGAAACGATTCGGTTCTTTATCGATTCTCTTATCGATTCTCTCATTTGGAGAAAATAACAAATCGATCAAGTAGCATCAACTTTAGTTCAGTTCAGCAGTGAAAAGAGAGGCTAGAGGTAGACTAAAGCCTACCTTACACTGACAAGATTTGGGAAAGATTCTTGAAAGACTGTAGTCTTTTGAGTAAAGTCTGAATGAGGGGCATTAGTTAAAAGACTACAATCTTTCAAGAATCTTTCCCAAATCTTGTCAGTGTAAGGTAGGCTTAAGACATGTACTGCCAGCCTCTGAGCCAGTCCGCCCCTTGTCACAGTCATCTTCTAAATTAAATGCATGAGATGGTTGCGTTCATTTAATGTTAACTGTTAAATAGCAGGTGCTACAACTAGGCAAATGGCACTAAAATGAACGGTGACACACAAAAAAATTGTTTGTTTAAAAGTAGGTACTATGCTAAACCAAACCTCTATAATTTCAAAGGTCTATGCTAAACTATACCATATATCCTCAAATTATGGCTAGATTATTTTATTTGCTTAGGCTGCACAAAGCAGAGGACTTTATTTGGGGCAGACGTGCACTGGAGACAGGCCGTCTGCGTGTTTTATTGTGAGACATGTAGGCCTACCGGTAGGCTATCAAAATCGAAAGATTTTCTATTTGGTTTGGGATTTAATTAATTTTGGACAGTTTGCTTATATTGCTAAATGTTGTGACTGATGACCACTGAAAGCTCGGGGGTATTTGATGCATCACGATTGCGTTTCATGTAGGCCTAGTTGAAACAGTGTCGGTATTTCCACCTGCTGTTTATTACGAGACAGAGCGCCGCTTTCATTCATTCATTGAATGTGGGTGCTGTAGGCTTATGGAAACCTTATTCAGTAGGCATTAGCCAAGTAGCCTATATTGAGTATTTAGGTAGCCTATGCATGATTTAGCCTACTTTTAATTAAATACGTTGGCTGGAATACCTCCAATTGTGTTTAAATGTCGTCTCCTGCTTCAGCCTCAGAACGGGGCGGCAAGCGAGTGTGTTGGAAACCCATGGTGTACAACGACTTTTAATTGACAACAATATCAAACCAACTAATCAACAATATAAAATATTAAGAAGAGCTCTTATTTATTTGAGTTGAATATAATTTCGGGTCATAATTTAAGGATTGTAAGCAACGTTTGCAATATTATTTTGGCTGCCAACACACGTTGCATAAAGACCGCAAGTTTTATCTGCTTTGCGTTCACGGGCTCAGTCTAAAGCCTACTCATTCCATCAAATAGATAAAGACACATGATAGAAACAATACCTTTTTTCTTGTTCTGTTGCTTCTTGATTGCCCTTGCACATATACTGTAGGCATAGCCAGCCTACACAAAGAGACCAAGAGAGGAGGACTTATGGCTATCGCACCAGTCCGCTCAATTTGCCTGTTTCTGCCAAGGCGGCTATTCAGCTGTCTTTCTTTGATTCTTTAAATGTAAGCCTTTAGCCTATTACTTATTAGGCTATTATTATTATTAGGCTATATCATTTATCATAATCATTATGAAGTTTAGCTACTGCTAAACCCTTTTGCAGGGGCGCTGGCGGAGGTTTGCGCTCTCGGAGTGCTTTCAGTTTTGGACTGCATTTGTGCTCTAACGTCAAATGTAGCCTAACTTAACCTAACTTATTTAAACTAACTAGCATTTGAGACTGATTGGGCAATGGGCATTGAACGCTGGTGTATACTTTTCTGCATTAGCCTTATGAAGTTTTGTGTGTTTGTCATGCATCGATAGGCTACATGTCATTGCGCAACCACTGATTGATTTCTTCTTTTGGTTCGGTGTAGCCTATACTTACAAAGTCATAGAACTCACTGTAGCCTACGGAAATGTTTCTGCACATTGGTAGTATTTCCTCCTGTTGAAGAAATATCCACTTTGCTTTGTACTTGCCCTGTTGTCATCCTTTCGGGTGTAAACCCATTTGAGCTGCATCCATGGCAGTCGGCTGCGCTGAACTCGACGACGCCACGGACGTTGCGTATCTTGCGTAAGATACGCAACCTGCGTGGCAACGTCATTCGTGCCCATTGGAATCGATAAGGGAATCGTTTGCAAAACTGCCAAGCGATTCCAAGGAATCTAAACATGGGGAACCGGTTCTGAACGAGAACCGGTTTTCGATTCCCATCCCTATGTGTGTATGTGCGCATGCGTGCCCGTGCGTGTATGTGTGTGAGTACAGAGCATGAGTATCCTTACGTGTGTGTGTGTGTGTGTGTGTGTGTGTGTGTTTGTGTGTGTGTGTGTGTGTGTGTGTATCCGTGTATCCTCTCAGTGGGGTGGCTAGGCTTGCTGCGTGATAAATTGGAGTGGTAAATGGATCTCCTTTTTTTGTCCTTGTCGCTAGATTCATCTCTCTCTCATCCAGCAGACACCCGCACAGCAGGTGGCTCACCACCAGCCCTGGAGGAAGAGAGGAGATGAGAGGGAGGAAGAGAGAGAGAGAGAGAGAGAGAGAGGAAGAGAGAGGGAGACAGGAGTGGAATGGAAGAGATATGAAACAGAGAGAGAGGGAGAGAGAGAGAGAGGGAGGGAAAGTTTGAGAAACATTACTAGATGTGTCACCTGCTACTTAGCGACAGAGGCACATCAACATGCACATTGTTAAGTAATAGTGACACACACACACACACACACATACATGCACAGGTGCACTGTAATCATCTCACATATATACGCACACACCCACTCAGAGAGAGAGAGAGAATTCAGAAGATTCTGTAAACAAACAAGGGTTACCTGGGGGTTCTGTTAAAAGAGACCTATTTAACACATCTAACAACCAAACTCCATGTCTGTTTTTCATGAAGTGGCAGCTGCATTGTTCTCTCACTGCATGTACTGGATTGTAGATTTATTGTGTTGACAGTGCCACCTGCAACGATAATAGTGTGTTTTGCACTCAAGCAGTCAATGCATTGACTCAAATATGTGACCATTCACAGCGAAATCAGTCGTTTTGCGCACATCGTTATTTTGAGTAAATCAACAATAACAAACTTCCGGGTTAAAATGTTGAATTTCACGTTTTCGCATAATTCGGCTGTACACAGTCTACAGTTTCATATCGTGAACGCATTTCACTGTAAAACCTACGTTTTGACTGTTAAACCCGGCAAAGATTCAACTCATTTGCTGTCATTCCCGTTGTGCACGCGCAGCTTAAACAGGTGATTTCTCCTCTTCTGGCATATCATGACAGGAGAACCATGTCAACTTTGGATGCGGTTATCTTAGCGATAGTTTGTGTAATACCCTCGATATACATATCGTTGGAAAGCTTAGTTTATGGCCGTTCACGTGAGCACAATAACTTAATTTACTAAATTTTACCGAAACGACTGGTTCCGCTTTACAGGGTCACATATACACTAATCCAGCGAAACACGGAAGTAACACAAAACCGCCATTACTGCGTGCCTGGCTGCTAAGAAATTAGCCTGTTGGTTCCATAGGCGGCTGTTGCAGAAGTTAGCTGTCATTAATACACGTCTTAATACCTTATGGTGTTAATAAATTACCTTCATTGGTAAGTTTTGGTACAGTCTGACATCATTGATCCAATGTTCCCTTTCACCTGACATTTTCATTCATTAGCAGTCCTCTCGTTAGACATTCTCTGACAGGATGCTTTCATTGAAAAGCACAGACAAGACGTCACTCGTCACACTCGCAGGCACGCAGTAATGGCGATATTCAAGATGGCAGCGCCCATAAAGTTCGCGCTGGATTAGTGTATATGTGTTGGGTATGTACAGTATGTTATAGAGCAG
>NC_084997.1:7486475-7493975 GCF_963854185.1 Sardina pilchardus
CAACATGTTTCCACAGCTTTATTTTGTGTAACGTTTTTGTCAGATGTCTTGGACAGGTGTATGATTGCCATTTAGAATTTTGAACAGAGTTCCCTTCTGGGTTATAATTACAACATCTGGCAGTAATCACTGGTGTGTGTGTGTGTGTGTGTGTGTGTGTGTGTGTGTACGTGTGTGTGTGTGTGTACGTGTGTGTGTGCGTCTTTGTCTGTCTGTGCGTGTGTGCATGCGTGTGTGTGTGTGTGTGTGTGTGTGTGCGGTTGAAAGAGACAGAAGGAGAAAGCCTGCAGCACCTCACACAATGGAGAGTTGGGCCATGCGGTAGCAATCACAGAATGGGCTGTGCCCTTCATCTGAATGGCCCTCAGAATAATCCATAAGGCAAGTTAGGCTTTTGGGGGAGAAACTGATTAAGGAGAGAAGAAGTCACCCATGCCCTAAATCAATTCATCAGCCTTACACTGCAGCTGCTGATTAACCCTCAGTGAGCACACACACACACACACATATACACATGGATTAAAGTTTTCCGTCATATGACGGATTTCCGTCAACCGGAGGCGCTAGAGGTCAATCATGAGATTGATGCAGATCCGGGGAGAAAATATTTAGGGGGGGGGGATGCGGCGCGATCTCCCTTGCAAGCTGCAGTGATGGTTACACCTCTTGTTGAACCCTGTTTTGTGATAGGCCTGTGTTTTAGCCTATGTTAAAATCTTCGTTGTGCGCAAAATAAATAAATAAATAAATAAACGCGTTCGTGCAACTGCGTTGATGAACATTAGGCTACTACCACTATTAGGCTGCTACTACTAATAATCATCATCATCATCATAATGATACAATAATAAACGAGAGAAAGGCCAATTGAAACAGATGAAAGAATAGTCTTGATTTATAGCCTAGGCTACTTTGGAGCCGCATGCTTAACAGCCTATTATTAGGCTTTTGTAGGTTAAACAAGCTTTGCAGAAGTTCAGGAAAGCTGTAGTTTTTTTGGTTTAATTAGTCTATGATTTGGGCTAATTATTCTTCATAAAAGTAAAATGAAAATAAACAGTAGTTTCGCCAGTTGTAATAGTAAGCTATAGAATAGCTTCAGGAGGACAGACATCCACGCACTAGCAGCGCAAAGTTCTGCGTTGTTTGCGATGACTTCTTGTCCGCACTTGCTAGTTCCCCGATCTCATCAAATTAGACTGCTTAGAGGTCGGCAGTGTTGGGGAGCTTAAAGATGAATAGTCAAAAAGAACATGGATATAGCCTACTTTCGGTCATTATTAATAGAGTCGGGTGCGCCCGAAACGCAGAGACAGACAACGGAAAAGTGTGTGTCTGCGCCACGCCACTATTAGGCTATCCTACTGTTTAGTTTAACTGCTAATTTCTCTAAAAATAATTATAATAAGCCAACAAGGTTAATTTATACAATTCAAAAGGATCCAGTTGCTTAGGCTATGTCTATGCAGTTTGTCTTCTTCAAAGAGAAAGTCGTAGGTCCAATAAACAAATCTTATATAATAGGAGTCCTATGACTGACGCGTGTTCTTATAAAAACGTCTAGTCTTCCAGTTAATATTCTTGAATGTTTATTGTAACAAACAGCACAGTTCTCATACGACCAACACGGTCAGAAATATCGTGGAACTCCTAACATTTCTGCCTTGCATCACGTTCTTACCCAACAACTAAAACGTCTTAAAGTCACATGCACCTTTAATTAAACAACATGTCACCTAATCACACTAAGTAAAGTTACACCAAATTATATCCTGACATCAGAAAACATCAGAATTCTTTAGCATATTACATTTCAAATCAATTATTCCAAATCTTCAATAACAGAGGCCTATCTGACGTTAACCTATGGATGTGAGTTTTAATTGTTTTCATGCATGTCTGATAACAGGTGAGGAATGTTTTGGAGACATACATGCATTTTAGGCATAATGCTGGCCCTAATCTCTGACTGAAAGTGCACAGAATTTATGCATTTACATAACAGTATTTAATAAATGTTCCCGGGGGTGACAGTGACACCCCCCAACCCCCTATTTTTTTTTTGGGGGGGGGGGGGGGGGGGGGGGGGGGGGCAACGGGCTATGGCCGGCCCTCGGAGCACTCTTAATAAGCAACAGTGTGCAGTATTGAATAGCTTTTTTTTTTGGACAAAAAATGTTCAGTCAGATGAGTTTTTTTCACTTTAATCCATGCATATACATGCACATACACATATAAACACACACACACAGACACACACACACACACCTATACACACATGCAAACACACACACACACACACACACACACACATACACACACACAAGCATAACCCCCAGCATTATGTTGGCACCTCACCTGAGTGTCATGTGTGCATACATTCAGGGCACTTTACCGTGTGTGAGAGTGTTTCATCTCCCTGCCTTAAATAGAGCAGAGGTACCCCTGCTGTGAATGGGAATCTGTGTACGTGTGAGCATGTGTGCAGTATTTGGGTATACGTCTTTACGTGTGTGTGTGTGTGTGTGTGTGTGTGTATGTGCGCATGTGTGCCCGTGCATGTATGTGTGTGAGTACAGAGCATGAGTATCCTTACGTGTGTGTGTGTGTGTGTTTGTGTGTGTGTGTGTGTGAGTGTGTGTGTGTGTGTGTGTGTGTGTGTGTGTGTGTGTATCCGTGTATCCTCTCAGTGGGGTGGCTAGGCTTGCTGCGTGATAAATTGGAGTGGTAAATGGATCTCCTTTTTTTGTCCTTGTCGCTAGATTCATCTCTCTCTCATCCAGCAGACACCCGCACAGCAGGTGGCTCACCACCAGCCCTGGAGGAAGAGAGGAGATGAGAGGGAGGAAGAGAGGGAGAGAGAGAGAGAGAGAGAGAGAGAGAGAGAGAGAGAGGAAGAGAGAGGGAGACAGGAGTGGAATGGAAGAGATATGAAACAGAGAGAGAGGGAGAGAGAGAGAGGGAGAGAAAGTTTGAGAAACATTACTAGATGTGTCACCTGCTACTTAGCAACAGAGGCACATCAACATGCACATTGTTAAGTAATAGCAGACACACACACACACACACACACACACACACATACATGCACAGGTGCACTGTAATCATCTCACATATATACGCACACACACACAGAGAGAGAGAGAGAGAGAGAGAGAGAGAATTCAGAAGATTCTGTAAACAAGGGGTACCTGGGGGTTATGTTAAAAGAGACCTATTTAACACATCTAACAACCAAACTCCATGTCTGTTTTTCATGAAGTGGCACCTGCATTGTTCTTTCCCTGCATGTACTGGATTGTAGATTAGGTGTGTTGACAGTGCCACCTGCAAGGATAATAGTGTGTTTTGCACTCAAGCAGTCAATGCATTCACTCAAATACGTATATGTGTTGGGTATGTATGTTATAGAGCAGGTTGGGTATGACATAGAGGGGTATGGAGTAGAGGGGTGTGGGTATGGGGTAGAGGGGTGTGGGCTAGTAGGTGAAGAAAGAAGGGTGTCTGCGGTGGCCTTGTGGGGGTTGTAGGCTCCGTGTGGGAAGAGAGGATGTGGTTTGTGAAGAAGGTGAAAACCAGAAGGGTTCCCCTTCCCATCGATTTCCCAGTATGCTGCTTGTTTGTCAAGGTCATATTTGTCTTCAATGTTTTATCCGCCTGAAACAGACTGCTCAAAGACAAACAAGAGAAAAAGAGAGAGAAAAATCGATTGCTCCCCTACAGAAGCTAACTACTCAGGGACATGAAGACTAACCTGCGTTTGCATTTTTAAACAGCTGAATCGGTTTAGGCCAGCAGCGCAGCCTCTCAGAGCCAGCACTGGACATAGAGCTGGAGCTGCTACGGAACCACAGACCAAACTAAAGAAGGCTTTTCAACCGTTTGGAGAGGGGGCCGGGCAGTCTGCCATTTTGTCTTTTATAGTGTTGCTACCGCTCTGTGTTTGTGTGTACGCAGTACAGTATCTTCTTATGGATGTGTGAGTGTACTGTATCAAACTATACACACATAAACGCAGTGCACACATTTACAGAGAGCAGATTGTTGACGACATGTTCAAATGTTTGTACACTATATCAGTGAATAAGTGTGTGTGTGTGTGTGTGTGTGTGTGTCTGTCTGTCTGTCTGTCTATGTGTTTGTGTGTGTGTGTGTGTGCGCACGTTTGTGTATGTCTCTCTGTGTGTGTGTGTGTATGTTGTGTGTGTGTGTAAACAGCTCCTCATGTCAGTTGTCCCTCTCCTCTGGGCTGTTTTTGTGTGCGCGGCGCTCAGCCCTTAATCACGTTACGGGATTACCAGTCTGATTCCTCTCTGTTTCCCTCTCATGGTTCCCACGCAGCCCCCATGCCGCCACAGTGTGCGGATTATCATAATAATACTGCCCTTTCCTATTACACCAGCACTTAACAATCCACTCGGCAGACCCCGCCACTCTGTATTCCCAAGCAGGCCTCCAGCTATCTGCTAACCTGCTAATCAGGTAGCCGCCTAGCCGCCGCCACTGAATACCAGCCTCTCCAGACATTGTTGTGCTCCGCGTAAGCCGTACACATACTGATGTACAGCTGAGGTGCTAACAATATGGAATGTCTATAGGGGACGGGGTGCAGTGTTGTTGAATGGGTTGGGGATGTGTGCATAGCGTACAGGGGAAGGGTGCTGCTCTTGGAAGGGCTAAGGGCTGATGCTTTTAATGAGCTGTTGCCGTGGCGGCAGGGCTGTGGTCGCGAAGGCTGGCTGGGAGTCGAGGGCTTTAATGTCCTTGTGCTCTCGCTCTCTTTACTTCCCTCTCTCATTTTCTTTCTCTTTCTCTATCTCTCTTTGTCTCTCTTCTACCTCATTTTCTTTCTCCCTCTTCTCCCTCATTTTCTTTCTCTCTCTCTCTCACTCTCTCTTTCTCTCTCTTCTCTCTTTTCCCTCATTTTCTTTCTCTTTCTCTCTCTGTCTCTCTCTGTCTCTCTCTGGGGACCCCCTGACATGCTGACACCTTCACCTGGACTTGCTGTCAGGAGGTGAGTGGATGCCCCAGGTCTGCTAAAGAGAGAGCAGGAGAGAGAGGAGGGATTTTAAAGACACACAGAAACTCAACCTCTCACGTACACCATACACATACTGAATGCAGATTCAAGCAAAATTACATTCTCACTCACTCACACAGACTCTCTCTCTCTCTCACACACACACACACACACACACACACACACACTCCCTTGCTCTCTCACTCACACACACACCACACACTCACACTCACTCACTCTCTTACTCACTCACTCACACACACACACACACACACACACACACACACACACACTCACACACACAGACACATACTTGCTCACTCGCTTGTGCGCGCGCACACACACACACACACACTCTCACTCTTTTACTCACACACACAGACACACACACACACACTCACTCTCTTACTCTCACTCACACACACACACACACACACACACATACAGACACACACACACACACACTCACTCACTCTCTTACTCACACACAAACACACACACACACACACACACACTCTTACTGTCACACACACACACACACACACACACACACACAGGGGATTGGGCTAATCTCATTGCGGCAGTGGGATCAGGACCAGATCTAAGAGTGTAATTCATTTCTGTGAAGTGCCAGCAGGCAACAGTACCATCCTCTGGGAGAGCCTGGCACAAACAGTTCAGTTTCATTGGACATCATTTCAGAGCACACACACACACGCACACACACCCAATGAAATAATTCGCTTCATCTTAGCCTACCTGCTTGCAGCACTGGACACACGCACACACACACACACAAACCCGTTTCTCTGCACTCACCTTTGCTGGTGTCCCATCCTCCCACTTTAAATGAAATCCCCCTGAGACACACACACACACACACACACACACACACACATACACACCTACACACAGACACAGAGCGACCACTGAGAAGCCCCGTTCTGGCAGGGAGCTGTTATGTGTGCCCAGGACGTCAAACTCAGGGAGCAGTGAAGGCCATGAGTCCACAGTGGCTCATTCTGTCGGTGAATGGCCCCCCCGCTCCGTGCTGCCCCCTGTGTGTGTGGCCCCCCCACTGCGCCCCACCGTCTCCCACTGCAGTCCTGCTAATAAATAGCCCCGCAACAACAACACAGTACGTCATCCCCAGCCAGCCTCCTGAGAAGCCTCTCAAGCAGCACACAGCCAGAGACGGAGGAAGAGAAAGAGAAAGAGAGAGGGAATGAAAGGGAGAAGAGAGTGGGGGGGGATGTCTCAATCTTTCTCTTTTCTCATCCGCTTCTTTTCATTGCCGCTGGTGTTTTTCATTTACCCTCACCTGTCCATCAAGCCGCACAGAGCTGCGCGTTCTCCCCTTTTTGTTCGCCCCCTCTTTGCTTTACGTGTTTGTTTGTGCATCTCTTGGCAGCTCTGCTGGTGTTCACTTTGTTCTCTTGTCCTCTACTGCCCCCCTCTCTCCCCCACCCCTCCTCCCCCAGCCCCTGCTCTGGGTGTCCATCTCCCTTCCTGTCTCCGAGCGAGGCGTGGGGGGGGGTGTTGGGTTAGCTGGTCTCAGACGGGCTCTCAGACAGTAGATGATATCCCCTCTCAGGCTCTGAATGGCCAGAGACGCGACGCTGAAGGGTTGAAGGCTATCGATCTGTTTGGCTTGCGCTTTTTGTGTAGGACGTTTACAGCTCTCAGAAGCCCAACTATCCAATCCCATTGATACACCCGCTCTGGCCTTACCAGCCGTGCCAATGAGACAACAACAGATCATTTTCTTCCATGTCTCAGCAAGAAGGTCTTTCACCCTCTCCGAATGCGACGCCTTGGTCGGAGTTCATAGCGCTAGTCTTCGCTAACACACGACAATGGGAGCGTCGCTGGCACAGATGGGGAATCTCCTCACCCAGGTGATTTCATGGAAATGGACACAGACACCCCCAGCAGGCTGCCAGCACTCCGATTGTTCCATATTGACTCCGTAATCCTCCCCCCTCGGCCGTGTGAGCGTGGGCAGAAGAGAAGCCCCGCACCAGCGCCGCAGGTGTGCCAGAGATAAACCTCTCGCCGAGGCTGAGAGGGAACAAGGTGAGTCAATAAGCACACGGCAGCACAAGAGCTGCACTGGGCTGCCCGTATAGCAGCACATCTCCAAAGTCCATTGTGTTGCCAGGTTTAGAGATGTCTGCTGAATGGAGAGGGGGGGGGGGGTAGGGGGTAGGGGGGGGAGAAGAACAGACAAAATGTCAAGATAAGGTAAGAGAGCGAGCGGGAAAATGAAAGCTGACCCAGGCAAGTCGTTTTTTGACGGGAAAGCGAGAGATCGAGTGAAAGGAGGATGGGAAAGCGAGCCGGGCAGAAGTGCCTTTTGTCTGAGACAACAACACAAATGGGCGCTCCGCTGTGGTTGCATAAGAGATCCGCTTGAATCGGCGGCGCTGGCAATTTTTTTTTCTTCCCCTCCCGCCGCGGACGTGCCGCCTGCATTGTGC
>NC_084997.1:7498975-7508975 GCF_963854185.1 Sardina pilchardus
CGTTTAGCACATGCTCCATAGGCGCACGCATGACTGTCCAATCGAGGCGCTCGCTTAAGATGGAATGCCATTTCGGCGCAGCCAAGGGGAGCGCTTGATGGAGCCAAAATAGATTGGGATGTGAATGAATGGACTGGGATGTGGCAGGCTCCCCATCCCATTTGTTTTTCAGCTTAGTCTGTCAAGGTGACATATCCTTTTGATTATTAACATGGAATAGCTTCTGTGTTGCTGTGAATAAACACTGCCACCGTTTAGTGTGTGTGTTTTTTTAAAGCTTGTTTTTTTTTAGCGTGCCCCAGTGTGAGAGACCTCTGTGACAACATTTCACTATTTGCAATGTGATTATCTCCAGAACTGTGTGAGACGGTCACAAATGAAGGCTGTGTGAGAGGTGGCAAGCTTGTGACACTGTGAGACAAAACTGTTGGGGACTTCCTCTGTGTGTGGGAGAGCTGGCAGCTCCGCAGCAGATGCTGGCGTTCGAGATGAGTCCTCACCCCCCCCCCCCCCCCCCCCCCCCCCCTCCTCACCCCGCCGCATTCTAATGCGCCGCCCGAACGTCCCCTTTTCTGCTCTGAGACTGATGGGCTGGTAGTGCTCCATTGAAATCCAATCAGATCAAAAGGCGTGCGATTGATCCAGCCGGGGTGTATTTTCTCTCACTGAGACGAAGCGCCGGGGCATTTGTCTTGCCACCTGATTCGCTGAGTCTGGGTTCATATCGTAATTATTCTCTCTGAAAGCCTCTCTGATTGGACGAGCTCCAAGCACAACCAATCAGTAGCTCAAATGAGCGGCCTCACACGCAGCCAAAAGCTACATTTAGCCTTGTAAGAAATCTTTAGCATTACTTACTTTCCTCACGCCAGCTGGCTACAGTTCCTGACAACACAGAAGAATGGTTTCTCTGTCTTCCCTAATTACTTCTCCCAGCGAGGCAGCGTTCCTGTGAATCTGAAAGCGCTGATAATTCTGAAAGAGGGTAATGTTATGCCTATGAGATGCATGCTTTAACTCCCACCCTTATGTAAGAAAAAAAGAACTGCTGGCTCTGCAGGAACACCAAGAAGCCCACAACTTCTCATTTTGACATGTTTCATATCCCACATCATCTGCATATGCCAGAAGTTCTTTAGATTTAGGATTTAAAGCTGTCAATGTTGATTGTGAACGCGTTAGCTGGGATGTAACTTTGCGAAATCACCTCGGGCGGCAGGGATGCAGGATCAGGGAGAAATTGGGTAAAACACGCACATCAAACAGACGTGATCAAAGTGCGCTGCTTGTTTTTTTTTATGTAACGCACATGTTTGATGCTGCCTGCTGAGCAGTGGAAGACGAGACAGATAAATCAGTCTCTCCTCAGCTCCTCGTACTGGAACGCAGACACATGCAAGGGGGGGAAACTTCTAGAACAATCAGCATTGCTCCGAAATAGAAAAAAAAAATGCTTTCGCTATGCTGAATAAAACATCTATCAGTTTCTTTTTTTCTTCTTTTTTTCCCCCCCTGTCATTTCCCAAAGTGTGAGGGGAAAGTTTTGGAAACATTGATTGAGTTAAGAGTCGGTGCTGTGATTTCCATTCATGCTCTCGTCTGCATCTCAGGAAGAGGCCATGACATGCAATCAGCCCTACTGATGAGCTCATCCCAACACATGAAAGGAGACGGCGTGAGAGGGACAGAGAGAGAGAGAGTGGCCGTTCGTCAGAGACGAAAGAGCTGTTCAGCGGACTCCGCCACCCCCCCCTGACCCCCCTCAGCCAGCTGTAGATTTCTCTTGAGGGTACAATTCACGCTGAGCTCTTGTCCGCGTGAAAAGGCAGCGGGCGACCCTGATGTCTGTCTCGGCAGGCTGGGCTCTCTCCGCGCCGCTCTCGTCAGGACTTCACCTCATCGCGCCGGCAGGATTGGTGCTTCGCCTTGGCAGTGGTAGCCCAGGTGATGTCGATGATGAGGGGGTGTTGAAAAGGAATGGGAGTGTGCTGGGGACAGCTGTCGTGAGGATGGAGAGGAGAGGTGGAGTGGGATGGGGCTGAAGTGGAGTGGGGTGTCACGAAGTCTCATCAGAGGCAGCCACTGACAGACAGTGGGGAGCAATTGCTGTGGTCAACAGACAATTACCTTCCGTTTTTTTTGTAACGATGTATTGTACTTGTTTTTGTTACTCTAAATGGCTCCATTGTGTTGCTTGGATGCGATGCTGAGCACTGTAGGCGAGGCTAACCTGAAGCAGAAGCCCTGGCAGACGGAGTCTGAGAGAGCGAGTGGAGTTCCAGTCAAGCAGAACAGCTGTGGCGCGAGCGCTGCCTGTCCCTTCCCAAGGCCGTCTGGGTGAAAGGGAAAGACTGCAAGACTGTCCACTCCAGGTCTTGTGGTGCTCGTTCAACAGTTTCAAGGATTGTTGCTTCAGCAAAGCCCCAAACCTCACCGGCCCATCAGCGGAGGATTATATTTAAGACGGTCATTTACAGTCTTACCACACGGCACAGAGGGTGACAAAAGCGCCGGGCGAAAGCACGACACTGCTTACAAATGCGGACCCCCAGCCTTACGGGGGGAAGAGGCTTTGGTGCTCTCTGGCAGTCATAAATGCAGATATTAACAACGCAGGATGCTCTAGAGATTGGGGGGGTGGGGGGGGGGGGTGTGGGTCTGGCAGGGACGCCGAGTGGTTAAGCGGAGTTCTTATCGAGGCAGAGGCCCCCTGGCGTGGTGGAAGAGACTAGAGGTTATCTGCGCTGGGTGAGGAGCGCGCGCCTGTCCTCTCATTAATGTTACATGCTGTGGGCAGGGGAGGGGAGGGGGGTGGAGGAGGCAGCCTTCTCTGGAGAGGCCATTAGCAGGCTGAAGAGACAGCACAGGCAGCTTTGAATATTAGCCGGGGAGAGGAAAAATGTGTTTCTCGCTGCCTCTCTATCTCATAAGCACAGACAGACACACACACACACACACACACACACACAGTACTCACACAATGTGTTTGCCCCCATCCATCTGTTGTTTTCCATTTTTCTGTATCCATTTGCTTTCTGCGGCCATTTCCCCTTTCGCCTCCCTCCTTTCTTTGCCATCTCTGTATAGTCAGAGACACGCTCAGAGCTCCAAACACATGCATACCAATATAGACATGCACGAACGCACGCACGCACGCACGCACGCACGCACGCGGGCACGCACACACACACGCGGGCACCAAAGTGGGTTGGGCATTGTTTGCCAGTGTCAAACTCTCAGTTTAAAAATAAAGGCCTCCCACCGGACCAGAGTACACAGTCAACAAATAGCGGGCCATTACAGAACATGCTGAATCTGCTGACAGCTCCATCCCTCTCTCTCTTGTTCTCTCCGCTGCTCAAATGTATGCAATAAACATCAGCCGCATCAAATGGGGAAGCGTCGCTCAGGGAGACGTCCACGGCAACCCTGGGCCTCAACTCTCTGAGCATGAAGTGTTTGTCTGATGTCTAAGCTGCCTACAAAACAAATGAAAGCACTAATACCTTGCAGCTGATGCAGCGAGCTCGCTTAATAGTTTGTCACCTTTTAAGAGCTACGTGTTCAGAAGCAGACAGAAAAGATGTGTGTGGGATATGAAGAGAAAGGCATTTGGCTTTTTTCTCTGCCCAGGATTAGATCATCCTGACTCATACGCCGAGACATAAAACACTCACAGGAAGCCGCCGGCAGAAGAGCAAGAGGTCACACTCTTTCCTTTATTTCTGATTTGGATGGAAAAAAGAAAACTGCACCCAGGAAAGGCATCTGCCCAAATAGAAACAGGGACCCACATCAAATTCTAATGATAATTTCAAGAAATGTGGCCCTTTTTGATATGTAAGTATGACATTAAGCGATTAGGCGCTTTATCGGGGAGATGATCAGAGAGCGGGAGAGATGGGGGCGCAACAGAGAGATGGGGGCGCAGCAGAGAGGAGACACAAGCTGGAGACACGGGCGACTCAAGACAGCAGCGCGTGGAGCGGAATACAAAAGGGGACGGGGAGCCTGATTGGTTATTCTGCTCAGGTAGTTGCTTAGCGCGGCTGGTAAGAGAGACTTCTGATTGGTGATCAAGGCCTCACACATGCACAAACACACACACACACACACACACACTCTCTCTCTCTCTCTCTCTCTCTCTCTCTCTCTCTCTCTCTCTCTCTCTCCCTCTCTCTCTTTTTCTCTCTCACTCTCTCTGTATCTCAGTAACTTACACGCACACACACATATAAAACACCCACTCACAAAGTCTGCGAATGGAAAAAGGCACAACAGAATGAACTCAGCTGTTGCACATCACCTGCATGTATGACTAAGTTGATTTACATTTGCTTCTTGTCTGCGTCATCTTTCACTATTCATGTTCCTGTGACTGCTGTTATTATTACACAGGCCATTGCCTCCCACCCCTGGCCCCTAACACAGCATCTCCCATTCCCATGTCTGCTACTGCTGTTATCACATGCCCACTGGGTCCTGCAGGGACCTGCACAAGTCTGCCACCATCTCCACTGTTCTATTAATGCCTCTGTGCGAATGCGCGCTGCATAATGGAACAGCAGTGCCAACTCCTGGCAAGCAGCAACACTGTTTGTCTTCCGTGCGCTAATTAAAATGACCGTCACATGCCCTATGCACACGGGCACAGGCGACCCCAGAATGTGTGAGCGCTGTGCTGGTGGAACACGCTGTCCTCTCTCTCTCTCTCTCTCTCTCTCTCTGTTCCTCATCAGCGTGGGTCCGCTGCCCTCCCTCCTTCTCACCAGTATGCCCCAGCTTAAGGAGCTGTGAAACTTCTGTGGCCCTCGTCTTCTACTTCTCCCTTTCGTCCCTGCTTCTCTCCCCTTCTCTCTTTTTCCTCCTCCTCTCCTGTTTTTCCCCTTTTCCTGCTCCTGGCTCCCCCCCCCCCCCCCTTTTCCTTGCGAGCTCTGATGTTGTGATCGCTGCGGTAAATGGATTTGTTGCCACTAAGCCTGCGTTTTGGGAAATGGGATTTTATGCAAATGCGAGGTGACACGAAACGCAGTGAGGGAGGGGGGATGGATGTGTGGATGTGGTGATGGTGATTGGGGGGGCTGTGTGTGACACAATCGGCGTGTAAACGCGGCTCGTGGTCGGCGCGACTCTTATTTCACACCGGGCGAGCCAGATTAGTGGTGTATTAATAATCCAGGGTTTGTATGGGTGGAGAGGAGAGGCGCGAGCACAAAACAAGTCTAATAGATAATAGAGCTTAGGGAGAGGAGAGAATAGCAGCGCACAGAGTCCCCTCTTCATATTGATTAGCCTGCGCACCGATAAGTCCTCCTACGTCTCCCGCACTCTGTAAGGGAGATCATCAGCAGAGTTTGTGTGTGTGTGTGTGTGTGTGTGTGTTAGTGTGTGTGTGTGTGCAGCACGGAGCAGAGGCGTGGCGTGTGCTTATTGCCTTGTTTTGATGCCCTCAGTAGGCCTAATGAGAAACACATGCCAACATACCATAATACACAGCCTAGTAATTGCTCTTATTTAGTTATAATTGCCACGCAGCGAAATCCAGAGGCTCTTGTATATTTGTGTAGCACTGCAGTGTCTATACTATAATGGCTAACAGTGAAAAAGTGCTGTACATATATGCATACACATATGCTGTGCTGCACTGTGGTGCTTTAGTGCGCTAGTAGAGTGGGTGGTGGTGGAGGGTGCTGGTGCTGAGGGTGAGGGTGAGGGTGCCCTGTGTGAGGGTAGGGCTTGGTGGGCTGCAGTGCACGGAGGAGCCTCTGAGCAGACCCAGGCTGGGCAGGGCAGGGCAGGGCTGTGTTGTGTTGTGTTGTGTTGTGTTGGGGAGAGACTGGTGCAGTGTAATGGGCCTGGTCCATGATGAGGCAGGCGAACACGGAGCCCTGTTTACCCTGCTTATTGTTCTATTACCGCCGCCGCTGTCCCGATGACTAATGAATGTAGTTACGGCGGACGGCTCCGACCGCTCATAATGCTGAGTTATGTGGTGTGCACAAGCACAGAGCCCGAGCAGCCCACAGCCCACACCCCAACCGGCACCGGCACCGGCACCGCCGCTCTCACCGCCGCTCCTACCGCTCTCACCGCCGCTGCGTCCTGATCCACCCCACTGGCTCTCACGCACCTCGCCGCAGTCTCCTGCATCTGCTCACTCCATTTCTCATTTGCCAGCTCACAAGAATACACACATGAATACACACGCATTGCACACACACATGTGCACACACTCATATTTATGCACACACTTAGATGCTGGCATGCTAAAAAAGAGAAGCTTGGAGGAATGCACCAACATTAATGCAGACTTATTGTGTTGATGTGAGCACGCGTAAAGAGAACAGGTCCCTCCTGCAGTCCTGCTTTATCTTTATCTTTATCTCCATGACAGTGCTCTATGATCCTGGAGTTTTTGTTTATTGCTGTAGTCGCTTTCTCTTTCTATCGACCACTGCACACACACACACACACACACACACCTGTGACTTGTGGAGCCACTGTCCAGTTTTATGCAGATGCCCCATCTGCTGTGCTGCCACTCGCTCTCTCCCTCTCTCTGATCACCCAATCACAGGGCAGCACCTCTCAGCCCGCATGCTCATACCTGCCACCAGTAAACAAACACAAATTCCATAGGGAACGTTAAAGTCACACACACACACACACACACACGTATATACAAATGAACACATAAAATACACACACACGTACAGAAATGCATGCACTAGCCCAGGGGTAGGCAACCTGCAGCCCTTTAGCTCCTCTCTATTGGCTCCCTGGCTTTCTCTAGAAATGGAAGTTATAAAATATCTCTAACAATCTCATATAGCTGTTAAGCTGCAAGCCCTCCCAAAACATGAACAGTTAGTGGAAATATTATACTGTACAATACAGCATATACTGTATGCAGTGTATGGTGTGTATGCCATATGCCTGAGGCTAATAAAGATGGTGATGTTTAAACAGATTTCTTTTTAACGGTTACGATATCTTTGCGGCCCTAGATAGATTTGTTTTATTTATTTATTTATCTCTAACAGATACAGTACAGTATGTGTGCATGCTTGTGAGTGTACTCATAGTGCAGGCTTGCTATGACCTTGTGATACACAGTCTTGGTCCTGGCTCAACACTCTCAGTGGCTGCAGGCTGAAGGCTGGCATGGGCACAATCTCCCACATATGCTTCCATAAGGACTTGGCAGAGATGGGCATTTAGATTAAAAGTCCCACTTCTGCATTCACGAACACACACACACACACACACACACACACACCTAGGACTGTGTATACTTTGGGCATGCATGTCACAGGCAGAAGTGATCTGTTGCACACTGACACAGATTTACACACAAGGCCATGGCCTCCATCTGGTAGAGCTCAGAATATAAGTCCATTCACACACACACACACACATACACACACACCCTACCCGCACCGTCAGTCTCTCCGGTACGGACCAGTAGCGAGCCAGCATCACAACACACACGCACACAGTCTCTTCGACTGCATCGGGTTCTCCGACCCTATCGACTTGTGCCAACAGGCACACATTCAGTCGGCCAAAGCCTCTTAGCCTCCATGAACACAAAAAAATGGAGAAATGGCAGGCGAGCCCAGCAGTGCCCAGCTGAGCGACAAGGAACGAGGAGCGATTCTGGACAAGCGGGTCCCCCTCCGACATCCAGGCAAGCGTTCAAACGCCTACTGCCCGGCAGGCCTGCCTCAGAGGGGGTGGGTGTGTGGGGGGGGGGGGTGTTGGTGGAGGGAAAGAGGGAGGGCTTTGATGAGAGAGGGAAAGAGAGATAAAGGGAGAGAGAGAGATATGGCACAAGCTTATGTTGTCAGCCCCAGATATGGAGGTGAGACCCCGGCGGATGCCAAGCAGCCCCACCGAGGCCGGCTTCAGAGTCGGGCCGCCAGCCGGAGGCCTGCTCCTCTCTCCCCTCCACAGCGGTGGCCTGGGCTCCCGTTTGATCAGCGACCGGGGGGGAGGGGCGGAGGGAGGGAGGGGGGGCGGGTGTCTTTCATTCCGTCTGCCTCTGATCATGAGCGAATCAATCTTGCATGGGGAATGGGTACACACACGACTCATTCAGCGCTTCAGTGCCGGGTATTGACAGGACATGCACCGTTTGTCATGGTGTGTGTAGCGGTGTTATCTTCAGGCATCAACACGTTCGCACTCCCGATGTGTTACCTGCCCAAGTTCTGTTGTGGTAGGCTAGGTGTGGGGGAGGACAGGCGGGAGGTGATTTATTGTTGTTTGTGTATGGTAGACCAGATCAGATTTCACAAGGCTGAGATCCACATCAATGAGCAGCTGTTAAGAAACTCCTGGCATAGCGAGCCTCTCACACAAAGGAAAACATTCTTGATGTAAAAAAAATCGGTAACACTTTACTTGACGGGTTCATTCATAACACATTCATAACAGCTGTCATGAACTGCGTATGAAGCATTCATGACTGATTCATGAAACATGACTCAAAATTCATACCAACCTTTTCATGAATGAGGAAAACAAAACGACTAAAACTTGTCAAAATAAAAGTCCAACAAGCTAGTAATCCATATACAGGGCATTATGAATCCTCTCCAGCGTTTGTAAACATCTCATGAATATTTTATGAAGTCTACTTCAAATGTCACTTTACTATACGAGTTGTGAAGTATTCATCATACTGGGAAGTGAACTAGGCTGCTGACCATCTGTGGACCTCTGAATGGTTGGACATTCCTGTTTTATATATTTATACACAGTCAATGGTGTAGATAATTATGCAAGAAAGACAGCAATGCTGCTTTGCTATTGTTGGACTTTTATTTTGACAAGTTTTTGACGCTTTGTCTTCTACATTCATGAAAGGGTTGGTATGAATGTTGAGTCATGTTTCATGAAACAGTCATGAATGCTTCATGTGCAGTTCATGACAGCTGTTATGAATGTGTTATGAATGAACCCGTCAAGTAAAGTGTTACCAAAAAATCACTATGTCTATTTTTGTGTTCGAGTGTGTTTTGGGGGAATTCCATTGGTGAAATGGCTGTATGTAGGTTAACCAAGGCGCATTAGGTTAACCGAGGTGATAAGCACAGGGATGTATGGTAAGCTGGCTTCTATTCATTATTCATCAATGTCATTTCATTTCCGTGTGGGCCGAGAAGGCTCTGTTTTGAAGAGAAAAGAGACAGAGGGTCAGTCAGGTTAAAAGCCAAGTGTGGGCTGGTGTGTATTGAATGTGTTATTTGGCCGAGTGCCCTGGAATGACAGGGCTGCAGGCCTGTGCAGGAGAATTGGAGGCCTAGGGCATTGATAGATTTCTGCCCAGCCTCTCCCAAGCCAAGGTCTTTTTTTTATATACGGTGTTTTTGTATATACTGTATGTGAGTGCTGCCAAATTTCAGCATAAATGTTAGGAAATGGCTTTTCTATTGGACTTGGAAGGAAAATCTATTTTCAAAAATCACATAAATATCTTTCGAAATTTCATCCAGTTGTTTTGTGGAGGGATTGATTTGGAATGAATAGGTAAGCAAATCGATGGAGTGCCTGCCTTTGCGCTGCCTCCCTGTTGTGTGCTTGTGTAGACGCTGGCGTTTGCAGCGTGCTCCTCTGTGCTGGAGCTTTGCAGAGTAAGGCCCCCCCAGCGCTATAAATCTGGCCGGGGGAGAGCGAGAGGAAAGAGCAGCCCATAAATTAGCCCGTTAGATTTAGAGGCCCGAGAACCAGAGCCAGTAGTGGCGGGGCGGCCGGGCCGGCTAATGACCTGCCTGGTCAGGGGGGGCGCGGAGAGCAGCGCCGGTTCTTTTTTGTCTCCGCCGGAGCGCGGGGCGTTTTTGCGGCTGAGTCATCGATAGCCACTCCGGGCCACTGCGGAGGTGGACGCGCCTGCGAAGTGCAAAAACCACTGGCGTCGGGGGTTGAAGGGGCTCTCGCTCCAGTCCAGTCCTGCCCACCCCCCAAAAAAAAAACCCTCACACGGAGACCCACGGGG
>NC_084997.1:7511475-7538975 GCF_963854185.1 Sardina pilchardus
CAGTGTGCGAGTGTAATTATGTCATAAGCAGGGGTTGCTTCAACATCACCGTCTCGCTGTGCTGTCGTGCTCATGGGCGTCTCCGATTATTAGTGTGTGGGACCACGCAGGGGGTCATCCGTGTCATCAGGCGTCTTTTGTGTCGATCTGAGATGCCACAGGAAAACGCAGGCTTCAGCCAAACAATGACTGGGCTGTTTTGTTGTTGTCGTAGTTAAAGGTTATTATTACAGATGATTATTGCAGGTATTACACAGTTAGAAGTGGTGTGTGTGTGTGTGTGTGTGTTTGTGTGTGTGTGTCTGCCTGTTTGTCCCTCTCTGTATGTGTCTCTGTGTGTGTGTGTGTGTGTGTGTGTGTGTGTGTGTGTGTGTGTGTGTGTGTGAGTGTGTGTGTGAGTGTGTGGGCACATCTGCAGTCACCACGTTTGTGTACTTGGCCCACGTTTCTTGTTCTTCTCAAAGGGAACTTTTGCATCCCCATGAATCACCACTCTCTCTCTCTCTCACTCTCTCTTTTTCCTCACCCCCTGACAGCTCCACACCTGCGCACCTGTGTCTCTAACACCATGCTAAGCACCCTGGGATCTCCAGGAAGGGAGCGTATTTTTTTCCCCCTCTGCCTTATAAATAGCCTCTCCCCCGTCCTGTTCCACCTGTCTGAGAGCGGAGCAGAGGGGAGCAGCAGCAGAAGGACCTCCATGACTCACTCCATTTACACTCGGCTGTGCACACGCGGTCAGCCACGGGCGTCCAAACACGTGCCAGATTTATGCTGGTGGCAGAAGTGGGATGCTTCCTCCTGTCTCGTGCTTGGCTCTGAGGTAGTCCGTCTCACGCCCCCCCACCCCCCCCCCCCCCCCCCCCCAGCCTGCTTTGTTAGCTTGGGCTCACGCTCCGAGGAATTTTAAATGAAACAAATGTCGCCTGGCGTTGTCGCAGGGAGATAAGGCATGGCTCTGCCTTTAATATCCATCTAAGGGGAGCGAGATAGTTAGTATGAGAGAGAAATGAGCGCGTCAGAGCATCACAGCAAGCCAAAAGGAATGATGTCCTGTTCTCTATCTCTCTCTCTCCCCCTCTCTCTCTCTCTCTCTCTCTCTCTCTCTCTCTCTCTCTCTATTCCTTCTGTCCCTCCTTCTCTCTATTGCTTTGTTCTAAAGATAATTTAATATTCCTGCACAAATCAGCTACACAAGCAGTTCATTCTCATGTATAAAAGTGGGGGTTTAATTCGTTGAATATCTGTGGGGAGATGTGCCCTTGTGTGTTTGTGTTTGTATTTGTGTGTGGTGTGTGTGTGTGTGTGTGTGTGTGTGTGTGTGTGTACGTCGCTAGGCATTTGCCATTATCCTTTTTAGTCCTCTATTGTTTTTCCTCCAGGGCGAGATGTATCACTTTTTGTTCAATGGCAGTGGGCTCTTCTCCAGAAATTTCAATGACAGAAAATTAGTTTGAAAGCCCTTCTTTTTCCCCCTGTGCAGGAAAATAGATGGAGTTGGCCTTGCGCTCCACACTCCATCGTGCATCAATGTAGCAGAAAGGCGCCTGTACTTTCACTCGCCGCCTCTCCCTCTCCCTCTCCCTCTCACCTCCCTCTCTCTATTAGCCTGACAGATTGACCATTTCTCCAGCCATGCCTGCCTGCCTGCCTGCTTGTCGGTCTGCCTGTCTGCCTGCCTGCCCACTGGCCCCCAACAGACACCCTCCAACAAGTTACACATCCATTCGCACACCAGCAACACCAATCAAAGGCAATGAGGAGGACATAAGCATCTGTTATAGTGGGCCGTGATGAATGCACTATAGGAAAGGGAAGCCAGTGCAGTGCAGTGTGCTGCGCTGTTGTGCGGAGGAGACGTGTTAGCGATGGCGCTTTGTCATGCCTGTGGTGTGTTAACGCCCCTGAGTGACACTGATGGCTGCCGTCTGTCGGTGGAGATTGGCAGTGATTGTCCGAGTGAGTGCCTGAAATGGCTGTGATGGCTCTGTCACGGGGCTTTGAAGCATCTATCCATGTATCCGTTTACTGGGCTTCCACAAATTGTTGGTGTCATCCATTTTGAGCTCTACAGAGCGTGTAGCTGTACGGGGTTAGGCTGGTAGTGGGAAGATTGCGGGTTGGAATCCCAGATGGTCATTTGATGTTGAGTGGCGTGACCTTGCACAAGGCACTTCATCTGCATGGTCTCGTCCAGCCAGCTGTAAAATGGGCACCAGCTTCTGCTCGGGCTTACCTGCGATAGTGCCTCACCCAGGGGGAGTCTAGAACTCATCCACCCAGCACCATGGAAACCAGACCTAAGTTCCAGCCCTGTTAGCCTCTGTGGCTTGGAAAGGATTAACTCCTTTAGAGGTCTAGTGGTATACTGTGTTTGGAGTAGTTAGCATCCTTTCCACAAGTAGAGTGGGTAGGCAGCATAATTGAAAAGCAATTATGCTGTTATGACTCACGCAAAGTCGGTGGGTTATCATAGAAGCATGAATATTCCATCCAAAAAGTGGCTGTACAATGGATCCCAGGAAAGAACTTCATTGCAGATAAAGCTTAGGAATCTGAATAGTTCTATTCATCTGATGGCATGGCAGACAAGTAAGCAATAAAGCAGAATTAAGGGAAGATACTTTACTTCTCCTCAAGACTCCTGGAGTTTAAGCGAAAGAGCCAAGGGCAGCTGAGTAGTTTTTACGGCTCCCGACACTTCATAGCTCTCTCGGCTTTAATGGCGACATTAAACACTACACCCTGTGCAGCGAGAAAACGCCCCTCAATCCTCCAAAGTTATTAAGCGCCGCTGTTCAATTACACATCTTGGGCCATTTCTGTCCCCATGAATTTAACAGGGCTCTCCCCGACCACCACATGTAATCAATCCCCGGCCATTTTATATGGCTACGCTCGTCTCCTATGTCATTTCATGTGTAGAGACAGCAGCGGGTAAATGCTGCGGTTACTTACAGCTGCACATTACGGTCAGAGCGGCAATTTCCCGCAGAGGCTAACCCTTAGCCTAGCCCTAATCCTAGTTATTAGGAGATAGCATGTGCTGGGACCCAATGGGTATTAGGGATTCCAGAAGGTGGAATTAGCTCCTGCCACCAGGATAGCTTCAGCTACTACAAAGAAGAGTGCAAAAAAAAAAGACGGCAAAATAGACGCAGGTCCAGCCTCTCTGGGTAAGAAAATTAGATTGAGAAATCGACAGAGCACACGCCCAAGAGAGTCTAAACTCTGCAGATAAATCTAATCAAAACAGGGTGTCAATCCATTCACCTCCACATCGTCCGCAACTGTTTCAGGGACATGACATTCCGCCAGATGCCACCAATCATTTACCGACACAATCAGCGGCGCGATGCCCTCCGTGCTATTGTCCTTTGGCTCTCCGCATTACTGTCGCCTGCCACTCGCTCCCTGGACACCAGGTTGAGAGGATTCAGGCAGAGGCGCCGGGTGATGTGTTGCTTTTCTTTTTCCATTATTTTTTATTTCTCTCTTTTTCTTTTTTATTTCGGGGGCCCGAGATATTGAGATCAAAGCGAGGCGAGGCGCCCGGCGTGAGGCGTGAGGCGTGAGGCGGGGGCCCTGCAGCTCCGAGCCAATAAACTGTCGATGATGAGTTTGTGTTCTTCCCTCGCGCGGAGGTCACTCCCCGAGCAGCCAGCTTGAAGAGGGTAATTATGCCCCCCAGACACCGCGCGCTACTTTTTATTTTATATTGCGCTCGGCTCTCTCTCTTTTCTCTCTTTCTTTCTCTCTCTCTCTCTCACACATTCGGTCTTCCTCCCTCTCTCATGTTTCTGTTCCTCTCAGAGGAGAGTGTCACAAGGGCTCTCTGAAACATATGATAATGAGCCAAATAGCCCTGAGAGAGGGAGAGAGAGAGAGAGAAAGAGAGCGAGGGAGAGAGGGAGGGAGAGAGAGGGTTGAGTCAAGAGAGAGATGAAGTTTAAGATCGCTACTGTATAGCATTAGCTCCGGGCTCTCCATATTTATTCATGACGCTTAGAAAGAGGCTTTATCGGGGGCTAGCGGTAGAGATTAGCGTGGTTTCACGTAGCTTGGTGAATCACTGCGCTCAGAAGTGGCTCTGCGCTGAGAACCCTGTGGCGTTAGCTCCATATCATCCCTGTTGTCATTGTCAAACAGGGCTTCCTCATTGTGTCTTGCACTGTTAAATAGGCTAAGAGGTGAGCCGTGCTTTGACAGCGTCCTAAAGGGAGGCGGGCGTATGAGAGAGAAACGGGCAACTGGATGGCACCGGGCAACTGTGCATGGGCATGAGCAGCGTCCTCCAGGAATGGGGCTCAGCCGACCAGAGCTGGGCTTCAGTCAGATATGGGTCACCTCCTGCTGCTGAAGAACTCCACTTCAGAGAGATAAGAGAGAGAGAGCCCTGTGTGTTGGCCACAGAGAGCACAGTAGAGAGAGAGAGAGGGAGAGAGGGCAGGAATAGACAGAAATCAGATGGTTCACTGGAATAGAACAGCATAACATTTTCCTATATGATCCTAATTGCTACCAGAAATGTTGCTTGACTCTCTTTTCACTTTTATGTCAGCATTGATTAGTCTGCAGAATGCACAGGAGATGAAACCAAACTTGAAATCAAAGACACAAAAGGCAACCTTGAAGTGAAAACAGACCGACACATTTGAAATAGCACAAGGCTGATTAGGGACTGCCTGTTATAGTTTGAAGAGGCGTCATGTTAAGACCTGCATGCAACTGTTTTTGCCCTCCAGCTTAGTTTATCCCGTTAACGGCATGATAAATCCACGTGTTTGAAAATATTTGACAGCACAGCATGGGAATGAGCTGCTGTGCAGTACAAAGCTGACGTATCTTAAATTAGTAATCAGTGCACTTACGCTGACCTTCTGTGCCTGTTTCACTACCTGACTCACGTACGCAGACGCTAAGACGCGAGCGACTGGGGTATCACATTAGCTGAAAACAAATAAGGGATTCAAGGAGACATGTGTCCCAAGTTTAGCGGCGCTAAGCTGTGTAGCCATGCAGCCAATCAGTGTCCAGGGGGGCCAGCAGCCTGCGCTATCCCACTGAGCGCGCTCAGGCGATCCCCCAGCACACCGGGGCTGAGAGCCATAAATCTGCGGCCCCCTTTTTGCCTGTAAATCACCAGCGTGGCCGCGCTAAATCAGCGTCGTTTGAAAAGAGGGGCGGCCATTTTGAATTGCGGTGATTATGCTAATCTGGTGACAGGGGAGCGTCCTGTTGATGGAGTGGTACATTAATATTTAGAGGCAGTGTCTCAGCACGGGACCCACCAAGCAGTGTATCATTCTGTGTGTGTGTGTGTGTGCGTGTGTTTGTTTGTGTGTGTGCATACAAGTCCTGGCTCAGTCTGGAGTGCCCATTGCGGATTCTTTTAGCCGAACCCCTCTCTGTTTTGATGTAGTGCAAATCATTCAATTACTGTTCCGCATGCATATTGATCCATTTATTATTAAGCAGGTCTGGTAATTGGCTGGGTCTTGGCTGGGCTCCGCAGGCTCTGCTGGTGATCGGGCACAGAGAACAGGGCCACAGCATGGGGTAAAAGACCAGCACTCTCCGCTCCTACCCACTGCCTGCTACAGTACAGACAGCAGTAGCGCATAAACGAGAAGGGAGAGACAGAATCACTTAGGAACCTTAACAAGTTTAGACCGCTGTAGAATTACGCTGTGTGAGGAGAAGGGGATTATTTACTTTTATGACGTTTACTTTATAGCTCAGAAGTGTCTGTGTGTGTGTGTGTGCATGTACAGTATCATTTGTGTGTGTGTGTGTGTTTGTGTTGCTGGGAAGTCTAACAGCAGTAATGGCTGTGAGCTGCGAGCTAGGCTTTCTGTCATACAGCAAAGTGGCTTTGATGTGTGTGACTGACACTATCGGGCTCCCTGTGAGATGCTGCCATTGTGGCCGGCGAGGTGGCAGCCAGAGGCGGCCTGTCTAAGCCAGCGCTGGAGAGACACACACACTCACAGCACAGAGGGGAGCAGGGGGTGGCACGGCACACTGCCACAGGGCGCCTGGCTGCCTGCTGCCCACTCTACACCATAGCGAGGGACACAGCAGGAACCCCCCCACAACACACACACACACACACACACACACACACACACACACACAGTCAACCGCAAGGGTGGTTTATGTCACTGATAGCGCATTAACCAGTGCCATTATTAGCAGCCGCTGAATAACATGGCTGCGGCGATCAAAAGAGATGAGGACGGTATTGCAGCTCAGCCGGATAATTATTAAATGTGCCGCTCATTCACTGTGTCACTCCGGCAGAGATCAAAATGACAGCTCAAATGATTTCATTTCACTGAGACAATCTCTGCATTCCTATATTCTTATGGAGAAGGAGGTGGGAGCATGTAATTGCGGGAAAAATTGAGGAAAATAGTGTGTGTGTGTGGGAGAATCTGAGAGAGAGAGAGACAGGGAGGAATAGAGAAAGAGGTAGAGAAAGAGAGGATATTACAGGGGCAGAGAGAGAGAGAGAGAGAGAGAGAGAGCGCCAGGGAGCTGGAGAGGGAGGTGTTTACCTGCTCCAGATTTGGCGGCGTGGCTGGGAGGTGGAGAGTTGCCGGTGGCGTGGAGTGACATGTGACATCACGGCATTTAATTAACCCAGCAGGGGCCAAAAGCACCCCGGCGACTCACACAATTACCGAGCTTGACGTGGCCCAGATTTTCCCATCCGAAGCCGCTTGCCCATTCCCAATAAGCCCGCCAACCAAACAAAGACATTACACGCGCCATTTTCTTCCCGCCCGCCAGCTGTATGCCCTGCGAGAACGCGAGTGTCTCGGAATACGAAACGTGTCCGGAGCTCAGCGGCCTTCCGCTGTTGTTTATTTAAAGTCCCATTTCCTGATCTAATGGGAATGCAGGCCTGCTAATGGCGCATTACAATACTTCCATTCTGGTGCAATGATTGGAAAAGCCACAATGGCCTTTGAATAATGCTGTGAGGTGCGAGGACTCAGAGTTAATCAGCATCAGCACATCAACACACACACACACACTCTCACACACACACACACACACTCACACACACACACACACACACACACATACACTGGCCCTTGGCAGTGAGCAGTGGCAGAGTTGTGCCTGTTGGTCCTATTGAGCGAGAACTAGGTGCATTGCATCTGGGATGGAGGGTTGTGAGGGCCCTGCAGACTTGCCTATTACTGCCGAGTGTGTGTGTGTGAGAGTGTGTTGGTTTTTCTCTGTGTATGTGTGCTTTATCTCTTTCTCTCTCTTTCTGTCTCTCTTGCTCCCTCTCTCCCTCTCACTGTGTGTGTGTGTCTTTCTCTTTCTGAATGTGTGTGTGTTTCTCTCTCTCTCTTTCTCGCTCTCTCTCTGAATGCGAATGTGTGTGAGTGTGTGTGTCTCTCGCTCTGTGTCTGAATGTGTGTGTGTGCGTTTTGATAAGAGCCATTCCTCTTTCCCATTCAGACAGCGGCGCAGGGCTGTGCGGCATGGCCAAGCGGTGGTGGTGGCGGCGGCGGCAGCATTGTCAGGGGACGGCGTTTGACTCGTCTCGTGTGTGCGCGCTTTATTTAGATGGGTCATCCCGTGTCAAGTCAATTCCCACATAATGATAAAAAAAAAAAATTGCCGAGACTCAACAGAGTGCCCAATTCAATTTCTCCACAATGAAATCTTAACCCCGGGGCCCCCGGTCCTTCCCTACGGGAGCGAGCAGAGGAGACGAGAGGAGGGGAGCGGGAAGTGGAGAGGTCTATTCACATTCCTCACCTGCCTCTATTCATGATGGGGTTGCCAAGGAGGACCAAGAAGAAGAAGAAGAAGGAGGGGAAAAAAACACAGTGCAAACAGAAAAAAAAGATAAAGACATCTGCCCTTTGAACCAAAACGAAATGTCCTTGAGTGGCTCGGAGGGTTTAAAGCAGTAGAGTTTCTGAACAACAGAGTCTGGGTCCGTTATTAACTCATCTCTCCTTGGGGTGCAGGTTACAGCGCACTCAGAGCACGGGCCTAATGGCTGCCGAGTCTCGTCTGAGACGGTGAGAGCACCTCTGTGTTTGCAGGGACTTAGCTTCTTAACTAGGCTCAGGTAGTAAAGACACTAGCGGAAGGCTTTGTCTTAGAGATGTAAAGAGCGCAGAGAAATATATATTTATACAGGTTTTTAGAAGAACTGGGTATGTATAGTCATTAAAATGGATGAAGCGGAGTGCAGCAGGGGAAAGAATTATGTGAAAGAAACTGTAACGGTAAAGAGGAAGAACTGGAAAAAAAAGTGAAAAAGGGGAAGTATGAAAGAAAAGAAGTGAGAAAGAGAGAGATGACAGCAGGGAGTGAGATAGACTTTGTGATGTCAGTGGTGGTTAATTTGGAGTTGCAGCCGTGAGCGCAGCCGCTCGTCTCCGCGGGTGGGGGGTGGGAGGGAGGGGGTCTAGGTGAGGAGCTTGTACACCTCCAGCAAGAGGCCTCGCCTGGGACTACAGCCCCTCAGCTCCACAGTGAGTCAGGAAGTTTGTGACTCTCTAATAAGGCGCTCTTACACAACTGCTTTGTTGCCCTGTTTGGTTTGTGTGTGTGTGTCTGTGTCTGTGTCTGTGTGTGTGTGTGTCCCTTTGAGCATGTGTTTGTGAGTGGGTGTTTATGAGTTTGTTAGCTATCAGGCTAATGAAGTGCCCCCAGGTCCTCGGCTGTGTGGGAGGTGATGGACTCTGAGCAGTTCTGCCCGAGGCCACAACATGTGCATTAAATCAAAGGAAATGTTTTGCCACTATACGGCACTGTTTACCAAGGCAGCCCGGTTTCATGGCATTGCCCAGGCAAGTGATTGCCAAGACAAATGATTTCCAAGAGAAGTTGTTTTGTATGAAACTGGTTCACTCAGGAGTTCATGCCTTATGTTGGCATCTGTTACTCTTCCGCCTCATATTCAGTCTGGAGGGAGGTTGTTATGTGGGTGTGTGTGTGTGTGTGTGTGTGTGTGCGTGCGTGCGTGCGTGCGTGTGTGTGTGACTGTGTGTGTGCTTGCATGTGCTTGCAAGCAAAGGAGGAAGTGGCCAGTGTGTTTCGGCAGGCCTTCCCTGTGCGTAAGTGTGCTATTGTATGCGTATCTCTGTCCAGCAAGACATTGCCTTTTATTCCAGCACCCTCACCGTCTCTCACTCTCACGCTCTCTCTCTGCTATTGTTGATTAAGGAAGACTATTTGTGTTTCCTTTCCTTTTCCCTGTTATGATGGGTAGCTGTCTGTTGATGCCTATCAGTTAAATGAGATTATTTTGGCTGACAGATGGACTGGTTTTATCGCAGCACAGTTCCTGTGCCAAGCCCGTGTAATTAATTGATATAATTACATTCAGTTCCACTTATGATAGTTCAGTGATAACCCACAACCCAAACCAAAACATCTCATAACACATCTTGCACAGCGATAGCAGAATTTGTAGGCTTCTGTGTGTAAGTGTGTGTGGGGGGGTGTGTGTTTATATCTGTGTAAAGGAAGAGGGGTGGGGGGGGGGGTATTTTATACAGCTGTCCTCAGAAGGAAGAGGGTTGCTTTTAGGTTGCAGAGATGACATCAGCCTATCTCTGTTTTTCTCCTCTTTTCTACTGCCCTCTATAGGCTGTCCTTTCATGCAGAGAACTCTTTCCTTTCTTCCTCTCTCTCCCTCTCTTTCTCTTTCTCTATGTTTTCGAGTGTCTGATCTTATATGAAAACGCGTATAAGTGTTCTTCCTTGTTAGTTTATTTATGCCATGAATAATGCAGCTACCGCTGACATGGTGGAGCAACTCTGACAAGGACTAAGCTGACGAGAGACAAGCCCGCGCCAAAAAAAAACAACCAACACGAAAAGAAAATTTCCCACATGCCCACGTGTGAGAATGCTACACGTTGCCATTCACTTGGACAGTGTTGGATGGGGCTGCAGTTTAGCCGCCATCACACACACCACTCCACACTCGAGCACGTCCTCAGAGCTGCTCTCATTTGACCTGCTCCTGGATACCACCTGCGTCTCTGTGGCACGTCTCCAAAACAAAGCATGCCGCTGCAAGCGTTGTTACATGTGTAGGATGAACGTGCCAGGAGTCCACATGCCATGGCCCGCTGCCTAACACTGAAACAAAGGGATCAAGGAGGGTCCCCCCCCCCACTGTACAATTGCAACTCTAAAAGCAGAACTAATTCTAAGGCTCAGATGCGTGGGCATTGCTTCCACACACCGGAGGTGTCTTGTGAACACGGGCTGGGTGGGTGGGATGGAGTGTGGCGCGGGCAGTGGGTGTAGCTGGAATGTGGAGAGGAGCTACGGTACTCCAGTCCAGTAGTCTGAGTGCAGTTTGGACAGGCTGCCCAGAGCTGCCGCCACTTCCCTGTCCGGTGGCGGGCTGCAGCCAGACTCAGCTGTAATTAATCATTGTGCCAGATGCCAGTGCCTCCCCGCTGAGCACAGGCCCCACACCCCATACCGCTGCACTCAGGCAGAGAAAGGGAGAAAGTGTGTGTGTGTGTGTGGGGGGGGGGGGGGGGTGTCATGTGTTGTGAAGGAATGGTTTTGTGCGTAGGTGTGTGTATACGTGCATGCGGGTGTGTGAATGAGATTGTGCGTGAAGTGTGTGCCCGCATGTCCCCTATTTTCAAGCCCACGTTGTGTGTCTCAAGAGTATAAGAAACTTGTTTTACCTCCTTTAAAGGTTTCCTTGCCAAACTCCTAAAGTGGCTCTCAGCTCTAGGGGAAGGGCATCCAGGTGATTATGCAGGCTGATTCAGCTCACACAGTGAAGCAGGTTGTGTGGGCATGCACCTGTGTACTTACAGAGATTTGATGCTGTTGAAAGACATGCTTTCGTTTCCTCATGTCAGCATGTTTGATTGGCTCTTGTTTGACTTGGCCACCAGTTTCAATGGGGAAAGTACTTTCCATTTATGCTCTGTGTAAAGTTTTCAATTGGCAGTTACGAACAAAATTACAAATGATTTTTTATCAAAAATGATGGCATTTTGTGTTGACTCGGGGGAAGCTGTCGTCTTTCCTGTATCACACAAAGAGGCAATTATCATAATAATAAACTGCAATGTGTTGGACATATTAAATTGTTTGAATAAATAATCCAAAATGAAAATTTAAATCACAGTTCTCACTGTAGCATTCCGTCTGTCCACCGTACGCCAGCGTGGTCTTGCATGCTGTAGGAATACATCCGGTCTCTCACAGCCTGAATGACACTACCCGCCGCACTACCCGCCGCCCTTTGAATGTTGCGCTCACAGCATATGAACTAGTGGCGTCTGCCCATCACGTCTGTCCGTCTGTCTGTCAGTCTGTCAGTCTCTGCCTCCCCTCATCAGCTCTGGCCGTGTGCCCCCTGAGAGGCGGGCGAGTGGAGGGGAGTGGGTGTGGGCACATTTCAATAAGAGAGCCCATAAAAACACAGGGAGAGAGCCATGGAAATGAACAGGGAGAGGCCTGAGCTACCAGACAGGTAGATGGATAGATCAAAGGGTTCCCCCCCTTTCCCCCTCCCTCCCCCTCTCTCTCTCTGTCACTCTCTCTCTCTTTTTGTTCTCCTGCTCTCGCTTTCCTCCCCCTTTTCTTTATATTCGGTCTGATCTCGACACGAATCCTGCTTTTCATCAGGTTGGCGCGTGCGGCTCGCTGGATGATGTGATTGAAGTGATTGTTCAGCTGGGGCTCGCTGAGCTGACCTCACCTCCCTGACTGGCTGGTGCTCTCTCTCTCTCTCTCTCTCTCTCTCTCTCTCTCTCTCTCTCTCTCTCTCTCTCTCTCTCTCTCTCTCTCTCTCTCTCTCTCTCTCTCTCTCTTTGCTCAGACTGTCTTTTATTTGGGTTTAATCAGCCAGAGGAGCATGAGAGTGCTCAGGGCACAGAGGGATATCTGCCTCTTTCCCTTTGTTATGTATCAACACGCTGTCCTAACGCTGCTCTCCTCTTCTCTCTCTCTGTCTCCTAGCTGTCCTTCAAGTGTCCATCTCGCTGAGCAAGGTTGAGCTGAGCGTGGGGGAGTCCAAATTCTTCACATGTACAGGTACAGTAACCATGTCTTCCATACTTCCGTATCACGATGGGTGCACCCAATTACTGAGATTTGAGTGGAGTGATTTGGTCAATCAGTCCCGCCCCTCACCGTGCCGACATGTTGACCATCGCCGCCCGCACGTGTCTGACATCTATGGCAGTCTGCTGGAGCAGAGCCAAGTCATTAACTGATGCATTAGTAGTCATCCTTCCACCTAGAGCAGCAGGCTGTGCCTTATCGTGGTGCAGTAACTCACATGAACACTTGAAAGGTTGAAAGGTCTTTAATAGTTTAAAGACAATAATGAAGAGTAAATTGATTGTGGGCATTTTTGTCAGGAGATGTGGTTCACAACAATTTAATTTGGCCCTCTGGGGATGACTGAGGGCACATCCTGGTTGGGTGCAGTGGGGTGGTCCCATCAGTCAAACACCCGCCCACAACCACCAAAACCACACACCCACACATGTTTATCGCAGCTCCAATGCAATGTGGTCAATGTGTACCCTCCTCCCAGGCCAACTCCTCCACCAGCACTGCCAGAGTCCTGCTCCATGTACAGATTACCCATGGGCTCTGACTCCCTGAACCCCTGCAGCACGTCTCAGGGCCCGTAAGCTCCATCTCCTCGGCTGGAGGAGCCGGAGGAGCCGAGTCCCCGGCGGCAGCGCCAGGCAGTGGGGGAGCGCGCATCCGTGGGTGGAGGGGCAGGGAGATTATGGCGGGTTAAATCAGGTTGGGCTCCGGGCTTTATGTTTTCCACATGGCTGGGCTTCCCCCCAGAGCAGAGCCCTTCCTCCTGCTCCCCACGCTCACGCTCAGCCAGGGCAGGTGCAAAACTGACTTGCTGCTATCGCAGAAGAGGAGGAGGAGGAGGACTGGGATGAGGAGGAGGAGAGAGGAGAGAGGTCGAGGGAGGAGATGGAGATGGAGGGTGGAGGTGGGGAGGTTGATCCACGCTGACCCCTGCTGGAGCGATGCCAGAGTGCAGAACAGTGCAGCAGTACTTCTCTCTCTCTCTCTCTCTCTCTCCATCTCTCTCTCTCTCTCTCTCTCTCTCTCTCTCTCTCTCTCTCTCTCTCTCTCTCCCTGCGAGAGCAGCGCTGACGGCTAACACCCTTGAAGCGTGGAGGTCAAGCGCCCCCGGAGCCCGAGCAGGCCGTGACGGTGGGGTTCGGCACGGATTCTTGTCAGGCGCCGGCGGCTGCATGAAGGGCAGAGAGCAGGCAGGAGGCGCTGATAAAGACCTCTGGCCAACTCCACACTCTTCTCAAGACAAGCAGAACTCCTGAAGCATGTGGAAACTAGCTCAAATAGGGAATCTGAAATCTTTTTTTGCATTTCACCGCTGCCTGGTGTGTAAACATGTAATCATCAGTGATAGCAGTCAGGCATGTGCACACATGGACATCAAAGGGGGGCTTGAGCAAGCAAGAGAAAGTGCCCTTTTTTTCTTTAAATTCAAGTTCAAAGTGTTTATTGTCGTATACAGCAAGGAAAACAAGTTTCTCTGTGCAATACAATTCTTTCATTGCTGCCCACACTGATGCCAAGTTATATATAAAAGAGACAGATTCATACTTACATTACATATATACAATAAATACAATACAATAACTTTTTATGAACAAAAAGTGTTGGATGTGCATGTGCAATGAATGTAGTGAATGCCGTGCAAAATGCGGGTTATGCTTTAGTGCTTTCAATAGAAACGTGACAAAGCACATTCCTATTTACACATATCTTCCCTGTCAAAAGTATTGATTAAACTAAAAAACCTAAATATGACCTACAAATTTACATAAGTCTAATCTCTGACCTCAATATGAGACTTTCCCTCCCTCCCTCCCTCCCTGGGAGGTCTTTTGCGCAACACTGAGCACAGTCATAGTCAGGTGTCATGTCAGGCCCAGCCCAATTGTGGTGTTTCTTGGCTTGTGTAGAGGTGAGTGGTGATGACTCTTGGTTTGTTACGTACCCATTAAACTGATTATAAATGGGAACACAGCATAAGGGAGGCCCAAGAGTCGGAGTTTCAAAAATATAAACAGAGCTTTATTTTCTGACGCTAAAAACAGCGAAACAACATAGAAGCCTCAATAACAGCTTAACCTCACTTATAGTAGGTAGTGACAACAAGCGAAAAACAGGCCCTGTCAAGCTACCTTCTCTTATGGATGGAAATAAAACTATCTGACCTCCTCGATAAGCAAAATGCAGATGAGTCTTTCGTAAGCTTCCTGATGTGCTGTCATAACCTGCACTGGAGTGCTAAAGGAAAACAAAATTCATCATCCCATCTCCAGACATGCACAAGAGCTTGACATAAAAAAAAAATTAGGAAAAGGAGACACAGAACAGCAAAGCTGTAGTAGTCCGCTTTACCTACACTGGGTTCATTCCCGTCACTTGAGGTTAATGACACTACAGAGACTCTTTGATGAGGAAGTGGTCTTTCGACTACTTCAACGAGCAACATGCCCTTTGCATCCTGTCCCGTCTAGGCCTACTCTTCTATAGTCTATCGCACCTGCTGTTCTACCAGCAGTCACACATGTAACTCATGTTCACTCATTTCTGAAATAATTCCTTCTCCTTCTAAAAAGGCGATGTGAAGAACTTCAGACCTGTCTCAATTCTTTCTTCCTTGTTAAAGGTTTTGGAGGAAGTGGTCTTCTAGCAAGTATGTGACTTCCTTTATCAGAATGACCTACTAGACGGTGCAATCTGGTTTCAAGAGTGGTCATTCTATTGAAACTTCTCTGTCTGTGACTGAATCATTGAGAATAGCTAAGTCCTCTGCTCAGTTATCATTATTAATTCTACTAGATTTATCGGCAGCCTTTGATACTGTTAACCATGACATTCTCCTTTCTACACTACAGTATCTGAATTGGGAATTTCTGGGAAATTACTGGCTTGAATATTACCTTCTGGGCGTTCTTTCAGCGTTTCTTGGCAGGGACAGGTATGAAAGTTGCATGACCTCACCACAGGTGTGCCTCAGGGATCAGTATTAAGGCCCTGCATTTCTCTATCTACACTACTTCCTTAGGTGAGACCATTCACTTCCATGGATTTGATTATCATTGCTATGCAGACGACTCTCAACTTCACCTATCTTTCCCACCTGAGGACCCATCAGATTTCTGCATGCCTTAAAGGGATATTCCGCCATTTTTGGAAATACGCTCATTTTCCACCTCCCCTCGAGCAAAACAATCGATATTTACCTTGTTCCCGTTCATCCAGCCATTCTGTGAGTCTGGCGATACAACTTTTAGCTTCAGCCTAGCATAGATCATTGAATCGGATTAGACCATTAGCTTCTCGCCTGCTAGCTTCATGTTTAAAAGTGACTAAGATTTCTGGTAATTTTCCCATTTAAAACGTGTCTCCTCTCAAGTTAGAAAGTGCAATAAGACCAACTGAAAATGAAACCTGGCGTTTTTCTAGGCTGATTTGACATGGAACTACACTCTCATCAGGCGTAATAATCAAGGCAAGTTGCAAACTACTGGCACTACTACTGCTTGTTGTCTATGGGGACTATTTTCAGATGCTGCATAAGATATCACTGCGCCTATGGTACGTTTGCAAGTTGCCTTGATTATTACGCCAGATGAGAGTGTAGTTCCATGTCAAATCAGCCTAGAAAAACGCCAGGTTTCATTTTCAGTTGGTCTTATTGCACTTTCTAACTTGAGAGGAGACACGTTTTAAATGGGAAAATTACCAGAAATCTTAGTCACTTTTAAACATGAAGCTAGCAGGCGAGAAGCTAATGGTCTAATCCGATTCAATGATCTATGCTAGGCTGAAGCTAAAAGTTGTATCGCCAGACTCACAGAATGGCTGGATGAACGGGAACAAGGTAAATATCGATTGTTTTGCTCGAGGGGAGGTGGAAAATGAGCGTATTTCCAAAAATGGCGGAATATCCCTTTAAGGATATTTCAGTCTGGATGAAAGATCGGAACCATCAGCTGAATCTCTCAAAAACTGAGCTTCTGGTGTTTCCAGCTACAGCTTTTCCCCAACAGAATAACATCCAGCTTGACTCATCTTCTTTGACCCCAACTAGATCGGCACATACTGTAACTTGGGCATCATAATTAATGACCGACTTAAGTTCTCTGAGCATAGTCTCAATTGCAAAATCATGTTGGTTTATCCTTTACAACATTAGGATGATCAGACCTTATCTGACACAAGATTCCACACAAATTGTTGTACAGGCCATAGTTATCTCCAAGATGGACTATTGTAATTCACTGTTAGCTGGCCTACCAACTTATAGTAAAATCTTTACAATTGATTCAGAATGCTGCAGCACACCTAGTCTTCAAGAGGACACATCTACGTACTGTATCTCCTCTCCTAGTTTCTCTCCACTGGCTCCTTATAGTGGCCAGAATGAAATTGAAATCTCTCACTTTGGCCTACAGGACACTGGCTGGGTCTGCTCCCTGCTATCTTAATTAAGTGATCAAGATGTACATCCCCAACCACCCACTGCGGTCTTCTGATGAGCGGCTGTTGTGTCAACCAGCCATAAACGCTAGGTCAAATTCAAGACACTTTTCCTCAGTGGTTCCTTGTTGGTGGAATGAGCTGCCCAGGGCTCTCTCAGTGCAAGGGATCTAAAGGCATATCTGTTCAACATGCACTTAGTTTATTAAGTGCTTCTTAGGCATTAGGTTTGTATATTATACTATTTATTTATTTTCATATTGATTGAATTGACATTGTTGTTTCTTATTGAGGTTCTCCTTGGTATAGTCATCACCAACTTTTTGAATTCTTTACTGTTATTTTTAACTATTGTATTGTTGTAATTTGTATGTCGCTTTGGACAAGAGCGCTTTGAAGTGTAACCTTTTTTGCAAAAGGTTACACTTCATGAAATTCTGGCCTTTCTGAAGTGTATGGAGTGTCCTGAGAGTCTAGTGTCACACAGGAAGTGAATCGGCTGGTTGCCTCACCAAATACAAATGCTGTAGCTCCGCAGGCTACACAGGCCAACATCTCTGTGCGCGTCCCTGGTATCAGTGGTTATTTGGTTGATACTGTAAGTCCGACATCATGGGCCCAACAACTTTTTCATCAAAAGATGTTGACTAGCGCAGCCAGCTGGTTTTTGCAACCTGTAAACCTTGTCACCATCACCTCTGTTTTAGTGAGGGTGAAACAAAATTGGTGAACTTTAAAGGGATATTCCGCCATTTTTGGAAATACGCTCATTTTCCACCTCCCCTCGAGCAAAACAATCGATATTTACCTTGCTCCCGTTCATCCAGCCATTCTGTGAGTCTGGCGATACAACTTTTAGCTTCAGCCTAGCATAGATCATTGAATCGGATTAGACCATTAGCTTCTCGCCTGCTAGCTTCATGTTTAAAAGTGACTAAGATTTCTGGTAATTTTCCCATTTAAAACGTGTCTCCTCTCAAGTTAGAAAGTGCAATAAGACCAACTGAAAATGAAACCTGGCGTTTTTCTAGGCTGATTTGACATGGAACTACACTCTCATCTGGCGTAATAATCAAGGCAACTTGCAAACGTACCATAGGCGCAGTGATATCGTACGCAGCATCTGAAAATAGTCCCCATAGACAACAAGCAGTAGTAGTGCCAGTAGTTTGCAAGTTGCCTTGATTATTACGCCAGATGAGAGTGTAGTTCCATGTCAAATCAGCCTAGAAAAACGCCAGGTTTCATTTTCAGTTGGTCTTATTGCACTTTCTAACTTGAGAGGAGACACGTTTTAAATGGGAAAATTACCAGAAATCTTAGTCACTTTTAAACATGAAGCTAGCAGGCGAGAAGCTAATGGTCTAATCCGATTCAATGATCTATGCTAGGCTGAAGCTAAAAGTTGTATCGCCAGACTCACAGAATGGCTGGATGAACGGGAGCAAGGTAAATATCGATTGTTTTGCTCGAGGGGAGGTGGAAAATGAGCGTATTTCCAAAAATGGCGGAATATCCCTTTAACAAAGTGATTACTGTAGCTGTGCAGCCAGATGATATAATCAAGGGTAACGTCCTGGCCACCCTCTGCGAAAAATAGGATTTTATTAGGTTGAGGCAACAAGTGAGAAGTAGGCTGAACATTTTTTTAAAAGGCTACTCTGAATAGCAGAAAGAATGTTTATTTTACCGTCTATGGAGAAAAATGAGTGGCTCTGAAACCATCGGAGTCGGACAGAGAATAATCAGCCCATTATTGCATCCTCACTTAATATAATAGTAGGTACTAATAGGTGCAAACCAACAGACAAGGTACATAACACACAAGGTTACATCAACAAAGAAAAGAAAACACTCAGGTGCATGAACAAAGCAGAGGCCAGAGTTAGAGAGGTAGGCAATGTAAAAGAAAAGGAAAAGCTTGGGTAGTCTTTTAACAAAACAGTTTGAAGAGGTGAGTTTTGAGGGCCTGTTTGAAGGATGGTAGTATAGGGTGTTTGACTGTTTGATGTGGTCAGAGAGAGCGTTCCAGAGGGAGGGGGGAGCAGCTGAGAAGGCCCTGTCGCCCCTGGCCCGGAGCTTAGTCCTGATGTTCTTGAGTGTGTTTGCATCGACAGACCTGAGGCAGCGGGCAGGAGTGCGGTGGATGAGCAAGGTTATTGACATGGCCATGGTTATTCAGTGCTTTGTATGTGAGGAGTATTTTGAAGTGCATCCTGTGTTTGACTGGGAGCTGGTGGATGTTGTAGAGGACAGGGGTGATGTGGTCACGACGACAAGTGGAAGTGAGAAGGCGGTTAGCTGAGTTCTGGGCGTATTGGAGTTTATTAGTGATTTTGTTGTTGTATGCAGTTGGAGGTGAAGAGGGCGTGGATGAGTGTTTCAGACATATTATGAGGAACTAAAGTCTGTGCCAAATGACAAATTAGTATGGTGATGCACCGGCTAATAATTCAAGGTGGTTGGTATGAAGTATTTGAGGTATCCTGTGCCAACAGGCCATAAATCTCTGATAGGCCTTTCATTTCACACAAGAGGATTGTCACGCACAGGAGCACGATCAGCCTGAGAATCGTGTTTGAAGCCGCCGCACTACGGCAGCCTTCCTTCCCTCTCCCCAGCCAGCGACTCCAAGCCACAGCCACGCTGCCTGAGGACGGTGTGTCGGCCCCAGTCTGTGTCTGCTATGCCACCTCCTCAGTCAGACGGTGTCATAAAGCGACTCTGCGAGCCACTGGAGCACCATCCACAGGCTGTCTTACTCCATCCCCCAAAGCCAGCGCCGCATGACACATAATGAAGTCCATATATAACGGCGGCTCCATCTGCGACAGGGTTCCCCTTGCACTCCCACAGTGTGTGAAATGTGAAAGGCTGTGCAAGGCCACACTGCAGCAGGGATTCATATGTGTGTCTGCAGTGGAAAGGGGAGATGTGTGGAGCTGCTTTATTTTTTATTGTTTTCATTATTGAAATGGTTTTATTGGTTCCAGATTAATATTTGATAGGCCACTCTTTACCTTACAGTTAACCCATGTTTGTGCTCACGTTTCTTCCAATGTGTCTTGCGGTAAAGCCAACCTTACGGCAACAAAGTACAGGTTTACCGTATTCATGATGCCGGAGACAGGTTGGAGACACACAAGCATCCTAGCGAGCATGAGAGCGGCAAGTCTGTCGTGAACAAATTCTTGTCATTGTTTATGACTGCTGTGAAGCGAACCATACAGGTTTAGTCAAAGGAATTCTGTTCTTGGTGTTCATCCTTGATGGATGGATTACATGAAATGGAAATGAGTGTTCAAATGGAAATGAAAGTGTTATCTAATTACTGGAAATGTTCCCACACTCTCGTAACCTTGCTGGTGTTGCTGTGAATGCTTTAATGTTGTGTCTCCTGTGCAGGTATGTCTTATGTTTCAGTAGACCCTAGGCTTTATGGGTGCTAAGCTTAGTCCAAACAGCATGCGTCAAGAGTCCAGAGAGATTCTTCCCATGGTTATTTCTATCATCACAACTTGCCAGATAAATGGAACCAAGGCCATGAATTCATGAACTAGACTGTTAGTGTGTAAAAAAAAAAGACACGACCTCTTACGAGCTCTAAGGAAATAGCATCATCCAACTAGCATGGCTACTCATCCGTGCGCTGGACAATTACCTGTTGGTGGACCCTGTCATTGGAGTGAGGGAGCGAGTCGAGTGAGCATGTTCAATGGTCTGTTTAAGAGCATTAAGAGAGATCAATGTACAGCCTCTCATCAGAACCTCATCTCTGGGGGAAAGAAAGGAGATATACTCTATACTAGGTGTGTTTGTGCACACGTGTGTGTGTGTGTCCGTGTGTGTCCGTGTGTGTGTGTGTGTGTGTGTGTGCATGTGTGTCCATGCTCAGCTCAGCAGCCACTCATCCATCTGAGAGCGTGTGTAGTCCAGTGTGACAGGCTGCTGAAGCAGAGCGTCTGCACCGAGTGATCAGTCTGCTGTGCGGCCTCACTCACTCCTAATGCTCTTTACCTCTCACAACATGCTCTGTGTCACAAGCAAGACATCATGCAACGGGGATTTAGAGCAAGTGTGCGTGTGTCTGTGTGTGTGTGTCTGTGTGTGAGAGAGAGAGAGAGAGAGAGAGAGAGAGGATGAGATCTTCTCATCTCAAATGCCCCCCTACTTCCATCTACCCCATGGCTGACCCCCCCTGCCGTGGCACCACACAGCGCCCCCCTGTGGTCATATGGGATCAGGGGCCCCGTGTCCCCTCCATGCCCCTCGGCCTCCCGGCCCTCCCCCCGCTGGGCATGCACCGCTGCCCATCCCCTGATAACCCCCTGCCTGCTCCCCCAGCCAGCCCAGCAGCCAGCAGCTCATCTGGGCTCACACTGGATCCAGCTCGGCCTCTCTGCCCAGACCTCCAGTTGCCCTGAGCTCCCCCTGCAGTGCTGTGAGACCAGGCTCACACACGGATGGATGCTGGGGGGGGGGGGGTGTAGCGTAGGGGTTGCGAAGGGTGGTAGGTGGATGGGTGAGGATGGGAAGGGTAGTTGCCATGTGCTGATGACCCCCAGCCAGGGAGGATTTATGAGGGCCAGCACCTGGAGAGCAAGTGTGGCACCCTGCCCTTTCCGCAGTCCCTGGTGTCCTCCCTTCTGTCCTTGGGCGTCCCTAAAGGACACTTCTCTCTTTATAACACCCCGTCTCTCTCTCTCTTTCTCTCTTTCTCTCTCTCCCTCTCTCCCTCTCAGCCATCGGAGAGCCGATCAGCCTGGACTGGTACAACCCGCAGGGCGAGCGCATGGTGCCATCGCAGCGGGTGGCGCTGCACACGGAGGGCGTGCGCTCCAGGCTCACGCTCTACAATGCCAACGTGGAGGACGCGGGCATCTACCGCTGCCAGGCCACCGATGCGCAGGGACTCACACAGGAGGCCACCGTGGTGCTGGAGATATACCGTGAGCATCTTCCCTTCTCCTCGCCACACACACACACACACACACACTGTACACACGCACACACAGTTATTCCAGTTATTCTAGGCATGTTGGCACAATCTGATGCACGTGTGTGAGTGAGCAGCCTCTGAATGTGAGTGTGTGTGTGTGTGTATGTGTGTGTGTGTGTGCGCGTATGTGTGTGTGTGTGTGTGTGTGTGTGCGTGTGCATGTGTGTGTGCACGTGTGTGCTGCCAAGTGTGTCTTGTGGATGTATGACATCCATACAGTACATTTTAAATGCATACATTTGTACGCGCTTTGAATATGCATGTCTCTGCATGCTGTGTGTCTCATGGTGTGTGTGTGTGTGTGAGAGAGAGAGAGTGTGTGTGCTTCCATATGTGCTTTGTGGATGTACAACATCCGTACAGTACATTTTAAATGCATACATGTGTATGTGCTTTAAATATGCATGTCTCTGCATGTGTCCTCCTGGAATGTGTGTGTGTGTGTGTGTGTGTGTGTGTGTGTTTGAGCTTGCAGTGCTTTCATTGTGGTTGCAGCAGATTTCTCCACCCCCTGGAGTGTCTTTGCCTTTTCTAACCTGCTGCTTCATTTGGGCAGAATGTGTATAGTGCTTCAGGGGATACATGGCTTCCTGGGGTGCCTGACTCAGAGTGCTCCCTGTTCACCACACACTCACACACACACACACACACACACACACACTCATTCTCATATGTGCACATCCCCCACACTCACACACCCGTGTTCAAACGGCTGTGAAGAGGGCTCCACCTGTCAGTAGCTGGAGTTGTTTAACATTAAATCAGAGGTAAGCAGGCAGGGAGCGTTTCTCAGAGAGCGCGGGGAGGGGGAGGAGGAGGAGGAGGAGGAGGCCCTGGATGCATCCCTGACGGTGCCCCCTCGCTGCGCTAACACCGCCTCCTCCTCCACCACCACCTCCTCCTCCGCCTCCACCACCTCCGCCACGCGCGTCTGAGGGTCCTGTCTTTATGATACGCCGTAAAGGAGGCGAGCAGATGCTCGCCGACCAGGAGACAGCGCTCAGTAGGGGAGATTGTGCTGCTGTAGACACTTCTCTCCACGTGACGTCTCGCTCTCGAGAAACAGGGGGAAAAAAGAGCTCGTGTGCGCTGCTTTGCGGGCGCTACGCAGATGCTGTAAACAAGGTTATGTGTCTGCTGGCTGACACTTCTGACATTGGTTTGTCATCTCGCTAAGGATTGTAGCCTCATAACAACAACGTTTTATTCATATTGGCCCATCAGTCTATGTTTACTACATACATACGTGTCATGTCTTTTATTGACGGCAAGCCATTGTAACGTAACATGAAGTAGTGACCCATATAGCAAGCCCATATTTATCTTCCCCGCGCCAACTTGATGATGTCCATTTCTGAATCTGGAGCTTTATGGTATTGTCAGCTGACCCGCCCATTTTGGGATAATACGGCGGATGTGAATCTGAATGGGTGAAAAGTGCCACTGATTGGTTGTTGGTCACATAGACTCGATGAATTCTGGCCCAACAAAGAGAACACGAAATGACATTATCAAGCAGCATCGGGCTCCCACTTTAATCCCAGCACCCATTTAGCTGTTCGGTTGAGGAACATTATGCATGTAAAACCTACTAACAACATCACTCTCCAGCTGTCTGCCTGATGAAAGGGCCGTTATCCCCCGAGTGAATGGCGGTTGTTATTTTCCGTGTGAACAGATGACATCCAGGGGGTTGCAGGCAGGCCGAGAGAGAGAGAGAAAGTGAGAGAGAGAGAGAGAGTGAGAGAAGCACAACAAATGGGGAAATCGGGATTGCGCTCCTTTCAAGGATGTTTGACAAATTTGTTGATGAAAACCTGAATGTAATTCTCTCAACAAGCCAACAGCCTGTGGCACACAAGGAAAATAGGGAGGATTTGATTGAGGAGGGGGCGACAATGGCAACGAGAGTTTGAAGAGAGGATGAGAAGAGCGAGAGCGAAAACGAGAGAGGGAAAGACAGCGACATTATCTAGATGGGGATTATGCCCGTAGGATTCACTTCTGACATGAGATTGCATAGGCGGGGAGTCCATTGTCTGGCTTTGTGCCTCTCACGGCTTGAGCTAATAGCAATGAGTTAGAGTGTCGTGTGGGCTGACACATGCAGAGACCGAATCAGAGGAAAGGTGTACGGCTGGAGAGGAGAGGAGAGGAGAGGAGAGGAGGAAAGGAGAGGAGAGGAGAGGAGGAGGAGAAGAGAGGAGAGCAGAGGAGAGGAGCGAGACAAGAGAAAGACTCAGTCCCATTATAAAGGACACGGGGAGAATTGGATTAAAAGATATTAAGGAAGACAGGATGAGTGGAAAGAGGAGGAGGGGTGAGGGAAATATCCAAATTCATCTCCTGTACAGGGAGCTCAGACCAGTCCAGCAGAGGATGGCAGGAAGAGGCAATTCAAATGATTGGACATTAATGACCCAAATGAAAGGCATCCTCTTCTCATGCATGCACTATTGCATCGTGTCGGCCGGATAATGATGATATCCGAACCCCTCGCCGGACATCGGCCTGGGGATGCTGACAGCAGAAATGTGCATCCTGGCATTTTTTCCTCTCTCTCTCTCTCTCTCTCTCTCTCTCTCTCTCTCTCTCTCTCTCTCTCTCTCTCTCTCTCTCTCTCTCTCTCTCACAGTCTGCTCTCTCGTTCCTGGCTGCCAAGCCCTCTCCGTCTCTCCCCCACCGGCGGATATCACATGCGAGCGTCAGGGGCCAGGCGGTCTGTTTGTTTATGCCGTGTAATAAGCAATGCCGCACAGCGCCGAGAGTTAAGTCCAAGCAGACGTGGCTCGCTAATCAATACTCAAAGGAGGGGGAAACAGATGAAGGGGAGATTGGAGCGTCTGGCTCGTTTGAAGATGCTTCCCTATTTCTGTAGAGAGAGAGAGAGGGAGAGAGAGAGAGAGAGAGAGAGAGAGAGAGAGAGAGAGGGAGAGGCAGTTTATGATGGCTTCACACACACACAAATAGAATCATTTATAATGTCTTAACATTAAACATGTTACAGACTGTTTGATTACAGATAAGGATTTATTTATTAATTTTATTTTGTGTGCATGTTTTTTTTGTTTTGTTTTGTTTTTTACTTTGCCTTGTTTGGTTTGGCGAGTTGTGTCTGCTCAGTTTAACTGATTGATGTCACAGCAGAGGGAAGAGAGTGGGACTGCTCAAAGAGAGGCTTCCTTTCTCAGGGACACGTCGGATTGGAGCTGATGAAGAGCCGTGTGCCTGTTGGGGAATCGGCAGTTTCCTTTCACCTCATTGTTTGGAATGAGACTTTTCGGAAGTCTTTTCCTCACGCTGCACATGAAAGACGGAAGCGAAAGAAAACAGAACATTCTCTCGAACTCTGTCTGCCACTCCAGCTCTGCGTGTACAGTCATTGTGAATAACTCTGTTTGTGACGCTAACTGTGATCCCACCGTGTGCTCCCGTGTCCCACAGAGAAGCTGACGTTCCGCGAGGTGAAGTCGCCGCAGGAGTTCCGCCAGGGCTCGGTGGCCGAGGTGGTGTGTGACGTCACCAGCTCCCCTGTGCCGGTGGTGGCCTGGTTCTACAACAACATGGAGATAATGCCAGAGAACCTCAGTGAGTCTCCTGTCCTAAATCTCCCCAGTTCTTTCATCTTCAAATCACAATCTTCTCCTCAAAACACGCCTGTTCTTCTGTATTTAAATTGCAATCAGTCTTCTCTCAAAATCAGCCCAGTTGTTCTCAATGCTCTCTACTTCCTTTTTACCAGTGTCTGTCTTTTTTGCTTTTTTTCTGTAAATGACATTTGATAGTGTACAGTACATGCATGAAAAATGCTTTATGAATGAATTAATTAATATGTAGTTCTCCTGTACTAAGTCTTGGTCCAGAATCAGCCCAGTTCATCTGTACTAGCAGTCACAGTAGGGCTCAGAGGACAGGCGGTACACAGTATTTTTGTTTAGTGGGGTGTTTTTCGCAGAGGACATTGTTGCAAAATGGCATATCAGTATGCTATCCAGCCGTGTACCAGGGACAGGATATTTTTGCATTCTGGAGTGTTTTGATGTCAGCAAGCACAATAGCAATTAATTAACATAAAAAACAATCTTTTAATTATGTTTTTAATGACACTGCCTAAACACATTTGAAGTTAAAACTGTACGCTTGCACTTAAAATAACTACAGAATTTACATAATAGTGGTTGACACTACCTTCTCGTGTACATGCCCGATGAGAATATGATAAGTCCAACCATCTCCCCGAACACTTTGGCCTTCCAACTTGACTGAAATGCCACAGATTCAGATCTTTTTATGTTGGTCCAGGATTTGAGCTAGTGCTACCTGCCAAGAGATCTCTCTCCTCTCCCAGGGCGGACACGGGGATATGAATTTCAAACCGAATCCGACTTATTCTTATTCTTGTTGTTTTTGTCATTTTATGTATAATTGTTATCTCTTCCAAAAAACATGCCTCCCACTCATGGCAGTCTCTGTGGCTCAGCTGTATAAATAGCTGTGTTGAGGCGGGTTTGAAGTGCTAATGAGAGGTCTCTCTCTCTCTCTCTCTCTCTCTCTCTCTCTCTCTCTCTCTCTCTCTCTCCCTCCATCTTCGCCCCCTCCTTCCTCGCTCACCACAGAGTTCCAGGTCCTGCCCAACAACAACCTGCAGGTCCAGCAGGTGACCAAAGCTGACGAAGGCGTGTACCGCTGCGAGGCTCGTGTGGAGGCCAGGGGTGAGATCGACTTCAGAGACATCATCGTGGTGGTGAACGGTGAGTTTGTGTGGATGCGTATGTATATGTAAGTGTGTGTGTGTGTGTGTGTGTGTGTCTGTGTGTGCGCGTGTGTGTGTGTGTGTGCGTGTGTGTGCGTGTGTGTGCGTGTGTGTGTGTGTGTGTGTTTGTGTGTGTGTGTGTGAACACAGCTCGGGGACTCTGCCGCATAGAGGTGGCCAGACACAATAGCTCACCAGATGTGCTGCCGCCCACTGAAACTCTTCCACTCCAACCTGCTCTTAACTTTGGGGAGTGTGTTACCCAACAGCCCGTCAGCCTTGGAGACAGAGAACCCAGAGAAACAGTGCAGCAAAAACCACCACATGCCTTGGTCCAGGGCAGCAATAACCCCCTCACTATCTTGAGCTATGCGCCTCATTATTCTTTAATAACCAAAAGGGGACCGGTGAAGCCATTCCTGTTGCTGCTTTTCTAAATTAACCCCTCAATCAGTGGCTAATTAACTAACTCCCGGCCTAATCGCTTCCCTTGCACTGAGCGCTGAGCTCTGTCAGAGGAGAGAAAAAAAAGCCTCGTGTCGGACACTCGCCACGCAGCGCGTCTCTCTCCTGGCGCAGGGGACCTGGGCGCCGCAGGGAGTCATTATTGAGATGGAGGAGCGTCTCGGACAATGGCCTCCTCAGGAGTGGAGCGGCGTGGCGTGGCGTGGTGTGCTCGTGCGGTCGGCTCCATATTGTCGCTCTTATCTGCGGTTTCTCGCCGCGCTTAATTGAATCAATAACCGCCGGATGCCGGCGGCTCGGATGCGGTGGCCACTCGCGCAGGGGCCGAGCGGGCGATCAGGCGGCGTTATCCCGGCCACTTTGCCCCCGAAATTAGCCGCATAACTCAGTCATTATCTGCTCTTGTTAAAGTGCGGCGGGGGAAACGGCCGCCGTGACCTTTTCATGTGATGCGCCGAGCTGCGGGGCGAAGGCGTGAGAGAGTGTGTGATGCGGAGGGGATCGCTGGCGCTCGGTGCCCGCCACGCCACGCCACGCCACGCGGCGTCCTGCCTCCGCACCCGACGCGCTCTCGCCCAACACAATGGAGGCAAACCCGGACGCCAGTCACTTTAGTTTACCACTTAAATCTCTCCAGCTGATCCAATAAGCCCGCTCAATGAGGCGAAGCCGATAATCCTGCCGACATGACAACACACATCAAGGGCTGGAATAAAACAAACTGCTCCTCCCTGCCCTCCTGGCCTTCTCTCTCTCTCTCTT
>NC_084997.1:7543975-7566475 GCF_963854185.1 Sardina pilchardus
TCCATGTTCTCTGTCAATAGGCCTGTGTATTTACCAGCTCTACAGTAGGCTAGGCCTAATTTAGTTTTTAACAGTTTTTAGCTGTTTTGCCATGTCTGGGTTACTTGGAAGTGATTATACAAATATTAGGGTAATGAGTGGTCATGTGGTAGCTTCATCAAAGACAAGCTACTTTAAAGAGTTGTTTTCTGAGTTGTCTTCCAGGCAGCGCTGCCACTGTTGACTCAAAAACATTTAATCCTACTCCTAACCTTAACCCTAACCTTAACCTAACCTTAACCTAACCTTAACCCTAACCTTAACCTAACCTTAACCCTAACCTTAACCTTAACCCACGCCTAAGCGCCTTCCAGGCAGCGTTGGGGGCTCAAAGTCAAAACACAACCTTTCTAACAACTACTGAAGCCTACTTCTACTTAACTGTACTCATAACTGAAATAAAACCAGTCAATCTTTGACAGGTTCAAAAAGCACAAACTCTTATTTGCCGCGAGGTAACGTCATCTAAGAAAAAAGAAGTCATGGTGCGTACTTTGGCAAGCAAAAAAAAAAAAATTCAGCCGAGTTTTGAACCTAACACCTCGAGCATGGTAACCTGGTTACTTTACCGCCGTACTGCATCCCGTCGGAGAAGAAGGGGAGAATACTAAATATTGACTCACTTGTTGGGGTTGCTAGGTAACGGTAAACAAAACTAAAAGATCGTGTTTCTTGATTTTGCTTGCAAACGGACGGCTTTACCCGTTCACTGAATAAAGTTTGTGGAAATTTAGCACCACTTTCCCATCTCAAATATAGTTTTAATAATCCTAAGTTGTTAGATTTAGGTAGGCCATCTCCTGCCAAGATGGTCCCGCTATGTTGGATAGCACGCATTTCCGGTTTGGGTGCAAATAAGAAAATGCCTCCATTCCACTATTTACACCCGGGTGCAAATAATCACTCCGTTTTTTAAAACATTAAAAAATCATGTTATTTAATGTGTATTTCCGGTAATGTCAATAAAAAATGCAGTTGTTTTGTTTTGATTGAGTAAAGATAAATCAACTAAACATAACCAACTGACAGTTCCACTGAAATTACTTGTTTTAGCGTTTTGGAAAAGAACTCTTCAAGTGTTGACTGACACAGACTGTATAAATAAGGTGTGTGTGTGTGTGTGTGTGTGTGTGTGTGTGTGTGTGTGTGTGTGTGTGTGTGTGTGTGTGTGTGTGTGTGTGTGTGTGTGTGTGTGTGTGTGTGTGTGTGTGTGTGTGTGTGTGTCTGCAGTGCCTCCAGTGCTGTCTGTGCCCCAGCAGTCCTTCAACGCCACGGCTGACTACCTGGAGTCAGTCACCCTCACCTGTCGCGCCTACGGCTCCCCTGAACCGGATGTCACCTGGTACAGGTACGGCCAAGCCCGCTGCTGTTTACACATGCATGTACTCACACACACACCCTGCTGTTTAGGCCACACATGCTCACATACACACATACTCTCTCTCTCACATACACACACACACACACACACACACACACACTGTGAAGTGATATCACTCTAACTGATACCTCTGATTATCTTCCCAATCACTTAACATGCATAAACACGCCCATAAAATGGACTACCCTCCTGTTTTCATATAAATATATTTGAACTTAATGGCATGTATGAATAGCAGTCCAAAGGTTAAGCACACAGGCGCTATCATTCTCCCTTTGAGCCACATCAGATGAAATAATATCAGGAGCAGCGCTAGCATAATTGGCTGTGCTTTAAGAAATCATGGTGCCAGAGGTGGAGGAGTGGAGCGGAGGGATCGGCCCCCGAGCTGACGCCCTCGGCTGTAAAATCAGCCATTTTGATTTGGGCGCTAATGTGGGGCCCGCGGCTGACAGCGGTTCAATGTGTTGATTACAGGCTCTCCATCAGAGTAATTACCCCCAGTGAGATGGGAGTGACAGGCTGGGGAGACGGATGCGGGTGGGCGGGAGAGAGGGAGAGAGAGTTTACACGCGCTGACCTTTTACGAATGTACTCAATGAAGGGTGTCACTACACAACAGAGAGAGAGAGAGAGGAAATAACAGAGGGAGCAGAGGAGGAAGAGAACGTGGGGGGGGCAAGCAAAACAAGTTGCTGTTTATGGCAATGTGGCACTGATCAGCACAGCTTTTTCTCTTTTTCTTGTTGTCCTCATACGCCTTTGCCTTAGGTATTTGGCCAATATGCAAGGACAATGTGATTATCTGAGCCATTTTGGAGAAACAGTTGAATTCAATCATCTGTGTGACGAACACGAGTGCTGAAGAGCGGGATGGATGGCACGGGCTGCGTGGCCTCCCGACTTCTCCATGATTAGTCCACATGCCTGTCGTGGACTACATCTCCAACCCCTGATCCTCTCCAAAACTCAAACAAGTGATTGAAGTGGCCATGCAGAGGGTCCTGCCCAGCCCCCCCCCCCCCCCCCCCCCCAAAAAAAAAAATCCCCGTGGTTGGGCTCTGCATGTGGCCCTCGTGGCTGTTGACCCGTCCGCTCCAAACGGACCACTTTAATGGAGATCACTCCACGCAGCTCTCCACAGCAGCTGCACCTCCCCCTGCCCTCTCATCCAATCTCCCCTGAAAGCCCTTTTGAATCGGGAGCCGGACAATGAGCTGCACTCTAATGGCCGCCGGTTCAGAGAGGGCGAGCGGAAACTCGCTCGGAATATTTTGAACTCCAACTTTGCAAAGTTTTCTTTTATGTAATTTGGCGAGATGTGTGCCCAGTTATAGATTTACTCCTGGCTGTGAAAAAGACTTCTATTTGACGCAGCGCAGGGCTGCCCTGGAAATTGCAGATAACAAATTGCAGTACAATGAAAGCGTCATTTATTTTGCGATTGCTCATAGGCAGCCAGTTAACTCCCCAGACAGTGAAAGGTGCATAGTTGGAATGTCAAACAAGGCGCAATGTCTCAACATGTAGGCCTATGTGACACAGTGGATTTAAAGAGATTTTTTTTCAGCGCGCTATTGCCTAGTGGCGAGTGGTTCGGAATGGCATGCCGAAGTGCTATCGCAAAAGCAGAAGGGAGTTTGGTGGCTTGTGTGTGTGTGTGTATGTGCCGTGTGTGTCTGTGCACTGAAGCCTCCTGAGATTTTTTTTTAGTTTCTTCTTATTTCCTGTGCATCCATCAATTTCTTCTCTGAGAGATTTCTCATTTCCTCCCCTCTCTCTCTGTGACCTGAATTATGGTCCAAAACTCCCACTGTAATTTCAGTGTTTTAAGCCTGGATTCCCGACCAGCCCACTTATCATAGTGTACAATACAAATAAAAGAAGCCCTTAACAACAGTGACATCTCTACATTTCAAAGTTATAAAATGCACAATGTAGTCATGTTGTTACTGCAATGACTATATTCTGTGTGTACATTTGTACTGTGCATTGGGGTGCCAATTTATTTCTTGTATGCAAATGTGACCGATAAGAATCTGGTCATAGACTTTTTTCCTGACAACCCAAATAAATTATTTGGTTTTAAACGCAGAACAATCTAGCCCTTTCCTGCTGACAACATCATGACAGAGTGTCCACCTGGCAGAGTTTGTGGAGCCTAGCATGTCTGGACTGGAATGTTAAGATTTAATCTTGTGTGAATGAAACTTGTGGTGAACTTAAGTGTCACTATTTGATGTGTTTTTGCATATGTCATATCAGAAGTGAATCTTAGTTTCAGATGGTAGGTGTTGTGAGTCAGCATGATTTGTCACATGAGAACAGTGCTGGTTAACAAACTTGTTTTGTCTCATAGAAGATCTCCTTATCTTCTTGTAAGATGAAAAGACTAGCAGTATTTCGAGATCTTAAGATAAGAAATATGAGACAACTGGCAGTTGATGTCAGATTGGCATTTTTCAATAAAAAGAAAATCGTTCGTTAACTCTTGAAGGTATGGAGATCAGAGTAACGTGCCACTGTCATGAACACATGACATGGTTATAAAACATGAACCCTAATCCTGTCTTGTCATACCAAAAAACACATGACAGTTTAATGCCAGAAGGGTTATGTCATAAACACTGATGATTGTTTCATAATAACAGACAGATAGACACCGGTCCCCGATGAAAGCATAGCCTCCTTGGTGGAGGTAATAAGGCTTTTTGTATCTTGAATCTTTGCATTTTTTAAAAAAAAAAGGGAAAAGAGATCAGAGGCACTCCGATATACTGTAGTAAAAGTCCTTTATTAAACTTTGGACCAGCCTTTGCATTTTTAATTGAGCTCAATTTCCCTCTGTGGATGCTTGTGTGTGCAGGAATGGGAAGGAACTGCATGAGTCCGAGCAGTACGCCATCCGGGCCCGCGGCACGAGTCTGACCATCCGGAACATCCGGCAGGGCGACGGAGGCCCCTACACGTGCAAGGCCTCCAACAAGGCTGGGGAAGTGGACCGGGAGCTGTTCTTGAAAGTCTTCGGTGAGAAAGCCCATTTTCATTGATGATATGAGAAAGCCTGTGTGTGTGTGTGTGTGTGTGTGTGTGTGTGTGTGTGTGGTACATGAAGATACCCCGGTAGAATGAATTCATGTCTCAAATTGATTCCAGCAGCATATCTACGCCAGCTGAAGTATTAATATCACAGGATATTAAAAGCGTTATGACTATAATGTCTGGACTCGGTAATATGACCTGAAATGGAATCGCTGAATGATCGCTTTCTCAAAGGACAAACTTCTGCGGACAGGTGCTGTTTGTAACCAGAATCACCAGCTTGTGAATGGGCGGTGAAAGGCAAGGTGTGTGGCCAGTCATTTCACATATCAGTCAGCAGCTCAATAAACTGACTGAAGCCATTCTGGATCTCAGAACATGTCATGCTCAGACAGGCAAATATCCTGTCAATCCACCAGCCATGGCCAAGTCCTCGCTCCTCACACACACACACACACAGACAAAGCGTAAGTGTGGCGATGTTTCTGTCTCATAAACAAGGCTCTAAATAATTTAACATAAAACAGGAGAGACATCCTTTATGGCCAAGAATTTCAATTTGGGTTTTCATGAAGCTGCCAGCCTTTCTGCAGATTATTCCGATAGGGCCTTGTCTCCGCATGGAAATGTATGGAGATTTATTCTGTAGTCATCAGAATCCTTTCAATGTGCAAGCAAAGGGGATTCTTGGGCGCTCTTCATTTAAATGAATCCCCACGTTATTGGAGACGAGTTTTGTTTTTCGCCAAGCGTGGTGGGCAGCGTGGTAGTAACTTTCTTTTACGACCCCTGTCAGCGTGAGAGATAGCAGGAAGCACCGCTGGGGTGGCGGGGTGTTTTTTTGGTCACGCCTGGTTAGGCAAAGCTTTTTAGGGAGTCTTGTCTGCCCACGCGCGCTCTGATGTCCAGCCAGAGCAGCTGGAGCCACGCTGGGCACAGGCTCTCTGAAGGCGTCCCCCTGTCTCCTGCTGCTATGGATGTATTGATATATTGACACCTTTTGTGTCAATTGCGAGCTTTAATTACTTTCCACTTTGTAGTTTCCAAAAGCAATATAGTGTGTGTTAGTTCTGGCATTCAGTCAATATGCTGTTGTTGAGGAGAGTAGAGTGGTTAGTGTTTGCCGCACACTGCTGCCTGTCTACCTTTGCACGCATGCAGATTGATATTGTTCTATGGACTAGGTAGGAGGGGTTGTCAAATGCGGTATGCATGTGGGTGTCGCAGCTTAAAGTCAGTGTTGCATGAAATATCGACTCCTTGGAGGATTATGAATGTTGCAGAACAACTTCCTTACTGCAATGCCTTTCAACTTCTCGCCGCTCTTGTAGGAGTGGGAAAGTTGTTTCTGCCTTCTTCTGCAAGGTCCAGCCCTGCAGGCTCCCAGTCTTCACAATTATCCCCACTGTCAGCAGAGTAGAGAGAGAGAGAGAGAACACACAAAGCTGTTAGCAGTGGGAGAGAGAGAGAGAGAGAGAGAGAGAGAGAGAGAGAGAGAGAGAGAGAGGAAAAGGAAAAGCTATACACTACGTGCCGAAAGTGTGTCGAAGCTATTATGTCTCGCTGTTGTCACGCAGGGGCCTCGGATACAAATCTGTTTTCCATTATTTGGAAATGACTCTCTGCAACTGCGTTAGCGTCAGGAGGCCCCCCCTATGGGAGTGGCGACGCTAATGTATATTTATCGGGTTAACAGCCGAGAGGTAACAGCCCCGCCAGAGCATCACTTCACCTGGAGGAGCGAGAGCTATTGTACATCAATTACCCTACTAATGAGCTGAATGCCATAACAGCAGGCTTTATCTAGAACAAGGGTTTTTTTTCCCTCCCTCTCTCTCTCTCTCTCTCTCTCTCTCTCTCTCTCTCTCTCTCTCTCTCTCTCTCTCTCTCTCTCTCTCTCTCTCTCACTCTCTCTTCTTCTTTTTTCTGCTCTTGGTGGGGGGAGAGAGGATCATAAGTATTCGCGCGGCGTGTCTTCTCAGTTGCACTCGGGCTCACCTGGGAAGAGGAGATGTACCGTATGGAATTAATCTGGAGTGCGCCACATGTGGCCGTCTGGATCAACAGCCGTGGCCGGCAACGCCTGCGGACTGCCAAAGTGTTCCGTCTGACTCAGGGGGCGGCGGGGAATGCCAGGCCTCTTTTTTCCCCTCCCTCTTGCCGGGAAGACTCCCGATTGCTTAGATGTTAGTGCGCCACGTGAGTGAAGGATAAGCCGCCCGGAAGGTTTGATTAAAGGCAATCAAAGGAGGAGAGGGCTTTTACAGCAGCAAATCACTTACTCAGTATCTCAGTCCCTGCTGTCTGTTTCATCATGGCCTCTGATTTGGTGTTTTGTTCTTTATCTCTGAATGTCTCCTGCATTCATCTGTCCATCTATTTTCTCTTCCTCTCCCGCCCTCTGTTCACACGTCTTTTTTTTCTCCTCGGTCATCATATCCTGGCATCTCTGTGTCCCGCCTGGGTGGGGGTTTTGTTACTCCGTCCCTCTGCCTCACCCTCGTGTCTCTGTGCCCGCCTGTGCCCTGCAGTGGCGCCGCACATCACCAAGCTGCGCAACGTGACCGCGGTGGAGGGCAGCGCCGCCATGATCGCCTGCAAGGCCGAGGGCGAGCCGCTGCCCGAGATCATCTGGAGGAGAGCCAGCGACGGTCAGACCTTCGCCGACGAGTACGAGGTGACACACGCGCACACACACACACACACACACACACACACATACACACACACACACACACACACACACACAATGTCCTTTACTGTACTCTCCTCTCCTCAGTCTCCACATACAGAAATACTGTAATGCCATCAGTGAGGAGTGGCCCTCTTGAGAGTATGTAGCCTGCAGAATATTCACCAGTATTGGATTTGAATGTCTTTTCTTTCCCCATATACTGTACATCTCTGGAAAGTTGTGTCTTTGTCTCACTTTTTGAGGTTGAAATGTTTATTCAATGGTAAATGGGCATATCATTCTATAATGTTGCTAAAGAATATTTCAATAGCACATTCTGTACACAGACAATCTAGAGAGGCAGCAGAAAGTATCTGTTTCCACTCTGATATTGTCCCATGAAGCATTGATTCACCAGTACCTCAGACTATGACTGGGGAGGGTGTGTTGAAACAGTGTTGGAGTGTGGTGTGGTGTAGGGGTATTTTGTTTGTCTGGCTTCTCTCTGTTTGTTCTGAGTTTCCATCTGCCACCTACACCTGTTTAAAAATGTTGCATCACAACACACCATTCCTGCATCACAACACACCATTCCCGCATCAACACACCATTTCTGCATCACTCAACTCAATTACCAATTACTCATGGTGTTATCAGGGCTAGCAGTAATCAGTCATAGTATCTGCCACAAACCACAATAGACGGTGATGTCTTGCACAAGATGTAGTTACAAACACCTGTACACACACGCACAATTATACACACGCTTCACGGAGTCTGGCCTTAATGGCCCACTCAGACCGAAAGTGTGACGACCGATTGGTGTCATTGCCATTTCATTTTGCCATCTATGTTAACAGGTTAGAGCCTGCACACACTGCATCACGTCTCAGGCCTAGATCCCCTCCCCTCTCTCTCTTTCTCTTTCACTCACTCTCTCTCTCTCCCTCCCTCTCCCTCTAACCCCCTCGCCTCCTTCACATGGCTGTCTCTATTTTCTCCTTGAAACACCCGATTGAGGAGTGATTCCCATAATAAGATGGATGCACGTGTTGGGATATGGTGATGAACGAGCCGTGCTTCTGCCATAGTAATCCTCACTCAAGTCATACGCATTCAAAGGAACACGCAGACAAGGACACACAGGGGCACACGCAACACCTTATTGTGCATCCGGCTCTTTTCCAACAGAATAAGATGGAGGAAGGGACATAATGATGAATATGATGATTCATTTAATAGCTGTATTTAGGCTATTAGGATGAAGGCGTGAGTAGCCGATGCATCCAGACACGTAAAGCCATGAAGTACACAGATCCGGCATTGTTAAAGTGGTAAACGGATTTGCACACAATCACTCTCCCTCACACACAAACACACATGTAGAGCTCCCCACAGACCCAGCACACACTCAGTGGCACTTAACTGATGGACTGTTAATGTTTATCCAAGCACAGTCAGTGTTCGCACATTATAATACAGTCACACTGGGAAATTATTTATGCACAAAGGCTCACACACACACACGCACACACACACAAAGAGACACACACACACACACACACACACACTCATGCAGAGATGGAGTATGGATTGTTTTTGCAGCAGTCTCAGTAGGGCTTGATGACTTTACAAAGAAATTCAAGGCTATTCTTTTTTTGTTTGCTAACAACATAGAAAAGAAACATTAGATATTACTTTTGAATTGGTTTCTCTCTTTGTTCCTCCTTTCTCCACTGCTGTTGCCATCTCATCAGTTTCTCCTTGAGACGCATGTTTGAAGAGTGGCTCCCATTACACCGAGACAGATAAACATGTCGGTTGTTTCTGACAAATGAGGCTGCTTGCCTCGGCAGGGAAGCTCATGTGGCACAATAAATATCCCACTGTAATTCACATTCAGAGAGCATATAGAATACAGTGCCCACACCGTGGGATGCCTTATTGTGCATCCGCAAACAAAGATGCTGAATGCCATCTAACATACAGTACTGTAGAACAATAGTGACATCGGTCATATTTGCAGGTGCTCTGAGACCAGTAACATATCATATGATGTATGAGGTTCTCAGACCTAAAGTATGTTGATGGTATCATTAGTAGTTTAGACCTAATGTACAGTATGTTGATGGTATAGTTATTAGTCTAGACGTAAAGTATGTTGATGGTATTGTTATTAGTCTAGACCTAAAGTATGTTGATGGTATAGTTATTAGTCTAGACCTAAAGTATGTTGATGGTATAGTTATTAGTCTAGACCTAAAGTATGTTGATGGTATAGTTAGTAGTGTAGACCTAAAGTATGTTGATGGTATAGTTATTAGTCTAGACCTAAAGTATGTTGATGGTATAGTTATTAGTCTAGACCTAAAGTATGTTGATGGTATAGTTATTAGTCTAGACCTAAAGTATGATGATGGTATAGTTATTAGTCTAGACCTAAAGTATGTTGATGGTATAGTTATTAGTCTAGACCTAAAGTATGTTGATGATGGTATAGTTATTAGTCTAGACCTAAAGTATGTTGATGGTATAGTTATTAGTCTAGACCTAAAGTATGTTGATGGTATAGTTATTAGTCTAGACCTAAAGTATGTTGATGGTATAGTTATTAGTCTAGACCTAAAGTATGTTGATGGTATAGTTATTAGTCTAGACCTAAAGTATGTTGATGGTATAGTTATTAGTCTAGACCTAAAGTATGTTGATGGTATAGTTATTAGTCTAGACCTAAAGTATGTTGATGGTATAGTTATTAGTCTAGGTCTTGACTTGAAGATGGGACCTCAGGCGTCTGTGTTTGAGTAAATAGGACACATCATTTTGCTGCTGCTGGTGCACTACAAAGTGGCAAACACAATTGAGAGTCTTTCCGAGCTCATAGCAGAAGCTTAACGTGCATCTAAATCTCTCCTAATGATGTTTCAAGTTCTTACTTGACATCCGAAACTGAGTGTGAGACTAGTTTTAAATGCTCAGTACTGAGTAAGGCACACAGCCAAAATGCATTGTATATGAAAGTGTGGGACAAAGGAATTTCGTAGTAGTGGGTAAAGTATCCACGACAAATATCTCACGGATCCACGCCAAATAACACATACTGTACCTCGAAAGCAAGGCACGTGTATGTCTGTGGGTGTCCTTTTGTCAACATCTTAAATGCAAAGCTGTGGAGGAGGAAACCGAATTCAGACACCCACACAAGGACACACACACACACACACACACACACACACACACACACACACTCACACAGGCACTTTCATCCGTGGCTTCGTCCGTGGCTTCACAGATACTATATCTGAAGACCAAATAGCCTTGCAGTCTCTTGCCATGCATTACCTGGGCACCCACAAGCGTACACAGGACTACATGAAAGCAGCCTTTGTACCGCCGGAGTCTGCCCAGCAGCCTGCTGAGTTAAGTGTGTTTTCTGTGTGCGTGGGAGAATGGCGTGTGTGAGATAAGGGCCTTCAGCCGCATCGGTCATGCATCCAAACCTGCACTCCATCATTATGCCTTAGCAGAGCGCGGGGGAGAGGAAGGGAGGGAGGGAGGGAGGGAGGGAGCGGAGAGCGGGAGTGGGGGGAGTGAGAGAGAGAGGGAGGGAGAGGAGATGTAGAATAGAAGAGAGGGGGGGAGAGCTAGCGATAGTAGGAGGAAAAGCTGTCAAAGATCGTTAGAATGCCATGAAAGGCTGGTTGTTACGGCAACAACAATGGCGGCAAATGGAAGTGCTCCATAGAGGTAGGAGAGAGGGAGGTAGAGGGAGGTGGAGAGAGGGGGACTGGAGGGTCGGGAAGGGGGGGTGGGGGGGTGGGGGGCTCCTGACGGAGGATCTTAATGAGCACTTTCAGCCACCCGCTGTCCTGGGAGCGATTAGAAAGGCCTGCATCTGAGGGAGATGGGAGCAAGCGCTACAGGGAGATAGAGAGAGAGGGAGAGTTTATGAGATGGAGGGGGGGGGGGTAGGGGGGATACAACTCAATGCTCCATCACTTCATTTTCCACATCACACAGTCCCCACGACTTGGGATGGCTTTTGTGTGTGTTTTTATTATTGGGAGAGTGTGTTGGTGTGGATCAGGCTTTCGCGGTCCCAGCCTGCATTATCTCTGCAAATTGGATAGGAAGCGTAGGACAGGCAGAGAGCGCTAGACTAGCGCGCGCTCCCAGTATCTCTGATGTGCAGCAGAATCCCTGACGCTGCGCACACCAGCCACTCATATGAACGCCGGATGGTGTTTGGACTTGTCATCAACTCATCACAACACAAACACCAACTTGCTGGCCAACATTTCTCCTTTACAACATTGGCCACACAATAAAATCCTTTCAGTGTTGTTGTAACTTTCCATGGAAACGATCGAGAAACGATCACCCACCTGATGAAGTGCTCACCAAGTGACATACCGAGTGTGTTGGCACGTGCCAACTGTCTCTATCACATTACACATCTGATTATACGTGTCTGTTAGTAAGACAGTTGGTGTTTCTGGAATGTTACGTGTTCTTGTTTACACTAAAATCCCACCCAAGGTTCATCTGTTCAAAAATCAGTCTTTGGATTCAAAAAATAGAGCAATAATGTCAACAGGTTATCAACACTAATCAATAGCTGTTGTGCTTCTCTCTCTCGCTCTTTCTCTCTCTCTCTCCCTCTGTGTGTGTGTGTGTGTGTGTGTAGAGCAAGCAAACAAGCAAAAAAGACAAAGATGGGCACGTGGAAGTCCGTGGTCGCCACGGCGAGTCCCTGTTGGTCATAGTGGGCGTGTCTCTGGCTGACCTAGGGCGCTTCGACTGTGAAGCCAAGAGCAGGATTGGAGGAAGTCAGAAGAGCATGTACCTGGACATAGAGTGTAAGGAAACACACACACACACACACACACACACACACACATGTACACACGTACACACACAATTGTACATTCATATATGAATCTACTGTACATTTAAAAACCCCTACAGTCATTTCCTTTGTATTACTGTAGCTGCATTGTGTGAAATGGCAGCACGGTGCAAGTATGCATGTTAAAGAAACAAAATGAATACCATATTAACTGCACCCATGTATTAACCTCATAGCTGAAGACGTTTAGCAAAATCCATGTATAGTATAGTATGGGAATGTACGGCATACCACACCAACATATAAAGACACAATATTTAAAAGATGTTCCCTGTTTCTTAAATCAACAGCCCACACATTTCTGAATCCCCCCAGTACGGCCTTATGCTCCATGACCCAGAGCTTCCTCCACCTCTGCCTATGAGGGAGTGGGAGTGTGCCCCCGTCCCCCGTCCCCCCTCGTCCCCCCTCGTCCCTCTGCGGTGGAGGTGCCGGGTGTTATCGCTCGCCTGTCACGGGTCGGTGACATTCAGCTAGAGGCCTGTCATGTCACATCTCTCCATGATGATGCCACAGCAGATTAACCAATCACACAGCATGACGCGCATGACATTGGCAGGACTAGGGGAACACGGCTGGGTGCCAGCGTGTGTGTGTGTGTGTGTGTGTGTGTGTGTGTGTGTGTGTGTCTGTGTGTGTGTGTGTGTGTGTGTGTGTGTGTGTGTGCCTGGTGGACTGTGGAGAGGACGCTCCGATAGGGGTGCTAATGAACTCAATCATTCAGTCCCAAAGGCACAGATCTGACACCCAACCCAGCACCAATCCCTCTAATGGTGCTCTGTGTGTGACAGAGAGAGCAGGACAGAGAGAGAGAGAGGGAGAGGTGCAGTGGGATAGAGAGAGCTGGAGAGGGAGATAGAGAGGTGGAGGGTGAGAAAAAGAGGAGAAAGGTGGAGACAAGATGGAGAATGGAGAGAGGAAACAAACTAATGGATGAATTAATAGATAAAAGTGATGCATGCAGATGTAAGAGGCTGAAAAATAGCACACACACACACACACACACGCACACGCACACACACACACATACAGTACATAGACACAATATACACAATATACATTGTCAAGTGGGAGTAGGGCCACGGTATAGAAATACCATGCAAGAGCTGGAGGTCGCCGTTGTTAGGACAGCAAAGCCTCTTGAGAAGGATTCATGCACACACAGAGATAGATTTCTACACACACATACTCACACCATGTCAGTGTGTTGCTAAAGCATGGCAGTTATCCTGTGGTTTGCCTGGTTGACCTCTGCGTGACCTCTGCGTGACCTTGCTTTATCACCATACATGATCCCCCCACAGCTGCAGCCAGACAGAAAACCTGGCGTCAAAGGAGGCAGACACTAAGTCTTTCGTGTTGAGTGTTTCGTCATTTCATTGAGTCAGTGTGCTGATGCGGTTTTGTTCTATGGCGTGTTCAGTCTCATGACTTTGTGGTCATTCGTCACTCTTTTTGGACATTTCCCTGCAGATGCCCCAAAGTTCCAGACCAATCACACAATATTTTACTCGTGGGAGGGGAATCCAGTCAACATCAGCTGTGACGCCATGTCCAACCCGCCGGCCACCATCCTGTGGAGGAGAGAGAAGCTGACCATTCCCAGCGAGGGCATCCCCAACATGCGCGTCTTCAGCGCCCCCGGGAGGTCACTACTGGAGGTACTGCCCCCCCCCCACACACACACACACACACACACCCTGATACATTGAATACATTAAAATTCTAATTCAAATTCAAAGTTGTGTCATGGAAAACCACAGTAAATATCCAAATTGAATTAAATTTAGTAAGTAAGTAAGTGTTTTGATACCGTGAGGGAAATTTGGTCTCTGCATTTATCCCAATCCGTGAATTAGAGAAACACACACAGCACACAGTGAAGTGAAGCACACACTAACCCGGAGCAGTGAGCTTCCTGCTATGGTGGCACTCAGGGAGCAGTTTGGGGTAAGGTGCCTTGCTCAAGGGCACTTCAGCTGTGGATGTGGGCATGGGAGAGCAGTGCCCAACCACTTCCCCCGCCCACATTTTTCCTACTGGTCAGGGATTGAACCGGCAACCCTTTGGTGAATCAAGGTATCTGCAGATGACCTGTTCCCATGAGAAGGTGTACACAATCTGAAGTCTGAACTGTGATGCGATGCCTTTTATACAGTTCAGCAACGACTCAGGGCCTACTGTATAGTGTCCTTGGGTCACATGTCCAATCAGGAGTCAGGGGTTGTCCCCCGACCGATGTGACGTGCTGACGAGCCAATTGGAACTGACCCGGAAGTAGACAATGGTGGATTTCCTTTTTAGTACTTTCATTAGAAATAATGTATTACTTCATCTAGTTCTCAATTTCAGGTTTCGTTTCTAGCATGGGGTTTCTGACACTTCCCAAGCGTCCATTGGGGTTAACTTATCGTCAGCCATATCATGTGCTGGTGTTAAGTGGGCCCTCCACCATTAAAGAAACACAAAAGAGTTTTAGTACCTTGAAATAGTACTTCAGTAGTTCATCAACTCATAATAGGGTGAATGGCACTTCTGCATTCACTGAATTCACTGCATTCACGGCCCTCTACCGGTTATAAGATTGTACGTTTATCAGATCGGTTAGCGGATCTGTAGTTCGATGGAATGAGACAAATTTGACATGTTTTGATTTCGCAATACATCACACTTTCATAAAACCATGCATCATACTCTTCCTTGTCTGTGGACATCGTTATTTGCTGGATAAACAAGAAGCATGCGTGCGACAGATGAAAAGTGCTTTAGTGTTTATTTTAATCATGGCAGTCCTTGTCATTGGGACCTTTCTGAAGTGCTTCTTAAGTGCCTCTTTGTTTTGCTTTACATATACGTCAGTCCTCTCAGGTGATGGTCAGGTGAGGCTTACTGTAGTAGCATCAGGTGATGCTTTTTAGCATCAGGTGATGCTTGGGGTATGTGTGAAGGGAGAGATGTTGCATTCAGGCAAGATCTAACGCACAGGTGAGTGCATGAACTTTTTGGTGGAACAGGACATCATGTTCTACACATGTTGGTACACAGGCCTTTTACATGGAAATTTGCCACAGTTGCTTCATCAGCCTAACTATTAAAATTCAGTGTTAGCAGTTAGCATGAAAGCATGAAGAACCAAACAAAGAATATACCTTTGAGCATATAAATCAACATTTGAGCTACGATATAGAAGACATCGACTCTGCCCTGTCGCACTCTAGCGCTTACACATTATCTTTATGTGTTAATTGCTGAAGTTAAATTTAATCAACGTCAGATATCACTCACACCATCTTGGTAATCCCACGGTGCGTTTACATATACACAGCTCTTCAAGATGTTTGAATGACAGCGCTGAACTCCTGCTGTTTCCAAACAACTTTAAATGTACTGTCATTGACTATTCCATCTGGACTAACCTTTAAGTTATTGATAAGATAACCTTTCAAAGTAACAGTCTTATCTGTTTAATAATGTGTGCTCCTCCACAGTATTTAAAGTTGTGTGTTTCTGTGTATCTCATGAAAGTTTTTAATTGTATTTTTATCGTTCCCTCTTGATGTAGATAAGACAATTGGATTAAATGAATATCAAGAGAATCTCTCTCTCCCTCTCTCCCTCTCTCTCTCTCTCTCTTCTTCTTGTCTTTCTCTGTCTCTGATTTCATTTCATAGGCATGACCAATTAAAATATTTCCGCTGCTATGCACTGAATGTAACCATTCTACCTGTTGTCCCATCTTACTATCTTTCTCGCTTGCCCAGGTCACTCCCATGTCAGAGAGGGACTTTGGCCGGTACAACTGCACAGCACGCAACAACATTGATATACGCTTCCAGGAATTCATCTTGGCCCAGGCTGGTAAGTCAGAGCAGGGTCCGTCAAGCATGTCAGCCACAGTGTGTGTGTGTGTGTGTGTGTGTGTGTGTGACTGACTAGACAGGGTGTGGTATAGTTAGAATTGACCGCACTTCATGCAGGCTTGACTTCCTGTCTATCTTGTAGGACTGTTCTCTGAGTGCTAAGAATGGGAACTGAGAATGGAAACTTTCATTCTGACACACTCTCGCACAATCTCAACGTCACACACTCGTGGCCAGATGGCAAGGATCTTTTCACACCCTCACTCTCTCATTCACACACACACACACACACACACACAAACACACACACACACACACACACACACACACACACACACACACACACAGAACCTGGCTGTGCTAATAATGGGACTGATGTGTGTGGAGTGCAGCCCGCTGGTGTGCTGAGGCGGGCTAAACAAGGTCAAGCTCCCCAGGGAGACATGGACACACGAGCCACAGGCAGGGGACGGCCACCTCCCCACACACACAGCACCTCCACACAGGAGGAGAGAGGAGTAGAGGAAGGAGAGGAGAGGGGGAGAGGGGAGGAGACGTGGAGAGGAGAGGGGAGGGAGGACATTGTCTCCTTTTCTTGTCTTCCCTTCTCTCTCTGGCTGTCTGTTTCCTTTGTACTTGGCCCTCTCTTCCTCTCCCTCTTTCTTTTTTGTTCTCTCTTTCTCTCAGTCTATCTCTCTCTTTCCTTCTCTCTGCCAGTGCTATCTATTCCACTCTCTCTCTCACTCCCTCTGTTGTCGCTGGCTCCTTATTCTCTGTCCTTCTACTTCTCCCAACCATCTCTTACCCTTTTTCTCCTCTCTTTCTCTCTCTCTCTCTCTCATTCACTCACTCCACCCCTCCCTCCTCTGTCTCTATCAAGCTGGATTTTATTAAAGCAGGCATTTGCTATTCAGCACAAGCTCCTCTCTCTCTCTCTCTTCCTCTCTCTCCCTTATTCTCTCAACTCCTCCTCTGTTCCCCCCTCCCTCCTCCTCCTCCCTCGCTCCTTCTCTCCCTCCCTCCGTCTCCTCTGGCTCAGCTAATGAGAGTGGGCAGGGAGATGCAGGTGGAGATTGGGGGCCGCTGGATTGATAGCAGAGCGCTGCTCCGTCTCTGCCGGACTCCATCTCTCCCTCCTTCCATCCCTCTCTCCATCCCTCCTTCTGCTCCAGCCCAAAAGTCTTCCTCCCTCTCTCTCTCTTTCTCCCTCTATCTTTCTCTCTCCCTCTCTTTTTTTCTGTCTCTCTTCATCGCTCTCTCTCTTTCTCTCTCTCTCTTTCTACTTTTCTCTCCATCTCTCTCTCTCTCCCTCTCTTTCTTTCTCTCTCTCTTTCTACTTTTCTCTCCATCTCTCTCTCTCTCTCTCCCTCTCTCTCTCTCTCGCTGTGCAGACCCCCTCACCGTGCTGCACCTGGAGCCCTGTAATACAGCAGCGGCTCTCGGCAGAGGGATTAGGGCGATAAGCAGCAGATAGGCAAACATTTATTCAGTCATTTGAAATGCATGATAATCTCCACGATGCACAAAATACCTGAAGTGAACGCTACACTTTTCAAATGGAATGGAATGTGTGGTGGTTAAAGCACGAGTGTGCGAGAGAGAGAGAGAAAGAGAGAGAGAGAGAAAAGTATACAGCTTTTGAAAGAGGCTGTGGAATACTAAAGAGCTAATGATCCAGTGGCACTAGGAGTCGGCGTGGGAGACGTGCTAGTGCTGATTTAGTGTTTGTGTTACATTAACTCTGTTAGTGTGTGCGTGTGTGTGTTTGCAGGTATGCCTTTCACCCTGTACAATTTTTATCTGCAAAGCACTGTTGTATGGAACTCTGTGTGTGTGTGTGTGTGTGTGTGTGTGTGTGTGTGTGTGTGTGTGTGTGTGTGTGTGTGTGTGTGTGTGTGTGTGTGTGTGTGTGTGTGTGTGTGTGTGTGTGTGTGTGTGTGTGTGTATCACACGTACAGACTTTTCCTGGAAAATTTTGAGTATAGTGTTGGATGATAAAGTGACAAGGATAGTGCTCTCCTCTCCTGCACACTCATCTCCAGTGGCTTACAATGGATGCCTTTCATTCACTCACGCCCTCTGGACCTTATTGACTGAAATACATTTATGTGTATATGTGTTTGTTTATGTGTGGCGGTGTGTGTGGGGCGGAGGGTGGGTGAGTATCAAGGTGTGTGTGGGGGAGATAGAAAGAATATTCAGTGCTCTGTGCTTCTGCAAGTGTGTATGATTCTCTCTTATTGATTGCTTATATATGAACTGATACTCCCTGAAAATGTATCATCATGAATATCAGTGGGAAGGGAATTCATTTTGAGATAATGAAACAGAGCCGTAGACCGCAGTTTCCTGATATTCCCATAGCAGAGAGTGCATCTGAGCACACTGGAGTCCCATATTGTATGCTATGAGACGTCGCCGAGTCAATCATTCTCTCCCGTTGCAGATGTGCCCTCCAACCCCTACTCCGTGCGACTGAGCGGAGTGGCCCAGCGCGTTGCCACGGTGACGTTTGTGAAGCCCGACTCTCACGGCGGAGTCCCCATAGACCATTACCTGGTCAAGTACAAGGACGCCGGCTCGCAAGACTGGAAGGCCGTCAAGTCACAAGGAACACAGAGTGAGTTCTTCTTCAGCGTCATTAGAGGTCACTTACAGCGCGGGGACTATAAGCTAAATGTAATGTTGTGGAGCTGTACATCCAAATTTACATTTTAGCCCATCTCTCCTGACATTTAGTAGACACTGATATGTACTGTATACTGCTTAAAATACAGTGCACACAGTATAAGGAGTAGGTGTGCAGTAGGTAAGGTTGTCTACACAGTATGTCAAATAGACAGAGGTTCACACAGTAGGTTTCCACAGTGATTCATACAGGGGAAGGTGCCAATGTTAAAGGATAATTCCAGAGATTTTTTGCATAGATATCCCTGACACTCTGGGGACATGAACATGGGGGCTCATGAACATGCCCCGAAGTGTAGCACTGTAGCTGCCTGGCTGTTCTAGCTGTTGACTGCAGCAACTGGAGCTGATAGGTAGAGCTGATTGTTTTGGGGGGGCTGGAGGGGGTATAGTAGAGGTTTCACCAGATCTGTGGGAAGAGCATCATGGGTTGAAATGTCACAACCATGCTGGAACAAGCTGTTCCGCTACCCGTGAGGATGTTGATATCGCCATCATCATTTCCACCGCCAGAGCCCTCATCTCCTCTCATCTCCGCCGAGGAATGACGAGCGTGCTGGCGCGCGTGGTGCCTGTCAGCACGGTGCCCAAGGCTGTACCCTCGCGCTGCACCAGTAGCTGGCGTCGTCTCGTCTCTCTCGTCTCCAAGCACCGTTATTGATCTGTCACCATCCACTGGCAATTAAGCGTCTGAGCAGCACTTTTCCAGTTTACTGGCTACAGATAACTCGGTGACACCGTGGATAGCTATGTGTGATGGTGGTTGCTTGGGATGCACACACACACACACACACGTACACACACACACACACACACACACACACACACACACACACACACACACAGACACACACTAATCCATACACAGACCGTTTAAACAGTTGGGTAATTGTTGGTTGACTTCATGGAAGTCTATAGGGATGTATAGTCTTTTGAAAGATTAGCAACAAAGGTTTGTTACATGTATTGACATCCCACTGTTTTCTTGCACTACATCTCACTGGGGTCAAACATGTGCTTCACACTCATTTGTACTGGTCTGTGGTTTATTGCCAAAGAGGGGAATACCGAATTTCCTCTGCAATGATGAAAGCGACTTCTTTGGAACAGTTGATTGCTGCTGTTGTTGCCACGGATGGCTCAACCTTTTATTAGTTTTAGGCGGGCAATTCATTTTTCACATGGGTGATATACAGGTATGTGACCTTCCATAGTGAAAACAGTCGCTTGTCGCACAATACTATTTTGTGAAAATCCACAATAAACAAACTTCTGGGTGTTTTCGCATAATCGACAGTATCAGTCTACAGTTTCATATCGTGAACTCATTTCACGGAAAAACATACGTTTTGCATGTTCAATCCAGTGAAGATTCAACACATTAGCAGTCATTCCCGCTGTCCTGGCCGCTTAAGAAGTTGATTTTCTCCTCTTCATATCGTGGCGGGAGAACCATGTCAACTTTGGATGCGGTTATCTTAGCGATAGTTTCTGTAGTACCTTCGATATACATATCGTTGGAACGCTGAGTTTATGGCCATTCATTTGAAAATAACTTAATTTTGTAGATTTTACCAAAGCGACTGTTTTCGCTATGGAGGGTCACATATAGGTTTTGACAAGACAACTCGACATTACCTTCAATAAATTGAATCATTTTAAAGCTGCATTTTATGTTTTCTCGTGTCGTTGTCTTATATTAAAATGAGTTGGACAAATATGCAAAAATAGAACAAATCGGGAAGGGGGCAAATACTTTTTTACAGCACTATGCACAAGTCCTGGGAGGGAGTCTGGTGAACCACATGGAAAATGCCAATGACCTTCATGGAGAGAAGTGTTTGATCTTCACAGAGTAATATTGCCACACAGATACAGGCACACACACACACACACACACACACACACACACACGCACTCAGTCCACAGGAGACCTCAGACCTTGAGACGGTACGGTTCCCTGCGGGGGTCAAAAATAGAGGAGTCCAGTGATGGGAGATCTTGAACAGCCGTGGCACAGTCAGATTACGCTCTCCCACAAGATCACAAATTGATTTTTTCTTCCACAACAGCCAGAAGGGCCGGGTGTGATGTTCAAACTTCAAAAGAAACTTAAAGGACAAATCGGACAGCAAGATAAGCTAGCCTACCACTGCTCAGAGCTAATATCCATAATTCTGAAGTAAGTTAGTTTGGAGGCCATGGGCTAGATTGAGGAAAGTAATGTCCATCTTCAATCATATGCCTCCTTCAATCTCTCTCCCTCTCCACTCTTCTCTTTCTCTTCCCTCTACGCCTCTGTCGCTCTCTCTCTCTCTCTGCCTGTCTCTCTACCTCTCTCCATCTCTCTATCCACCCCCCCCCCCTTCATCTCTCTCTCCCTGTCTTCACAGCGCTAGTACTGCTATCCAACCTTGAGCCCAACACCACATATGAAGTGCACGTCGCCGCAGTGAACGGAAAAGGTCAGGGCGAGTTCAGCCGCACAGAGAGCTTTCTGACGTTGCCCATACGTGAGTATCCTCTCCCTTTTGTCCTACTGACAAGTACACGATAGCGCTGCACGCTTTGAACAGAGTGTCCACTTCATGGTCAAAAGTGTTCAGTGAGCTTTCTGAGTCTCATGTCAGACCCTACAGTCTATGCTGTGTAGTTTGTTTATGGAAGAGCAGAGACCTATATTTCCATGGTATATTTCTATGTCTACATGTGTGCTGTGTGAGTGTGCTGATGAGTGGGTGAGGATAACAGTGTGTTTTCACTCCTCCAGGGGAGCCAAGCCCCCCGTCGGTGAACGGCCAGCGAGGGGTGGGCAAGGCCTACAGGCTGGGCCTGATCAAGCAGGACGACGGGGGCATGCCCATCCTGGAGTACATCGTCAAGTACAAGACAGTGAGTCCTCGAGTCCAGCACTGCTGTTTAGAATAGCACCCTCTACCTAATGAGCCTTCCCTCCACACATACACATGCTCACACACACGCACACATACACATACACACACACACGCACACGCACACGCACACACACACACACACACGCACACACACACAAACACACTAACACACACACACACAAACACACTAACACACACTCCCACACTAACACACACTCCTCCAGGAGATAGGGAAGAACAACATTCCAGCGCTTCATTCCCACATGCTGAAACGGCTCCTGTGGATAACGAACAACACATAAGCTGCTTTGGCATACAAGGTTCTTTGTCTGAACTCCATGATCCTCCCCTGAAGGCAATGATCCTCTTCAGCGTGGCACGGATCAGTGTGTTAGGAGGAGGTGGTGTATCTGTAATGGTCAAGGTCCAGCGGTTGTGAATAGTCATCTGAGGTAGGTCTCAGGTAGTTCTCAGGTAGCTCATTAGCAGGGTGGTCCAGGCAGGCAGGTTTCCATGGTGCTGCTGTTGGCTATAGCAGTAGTGGTGGAGGTGGTGTTTTTTTGGTGTGGTTGGAGGAGGTGTTTTTTTTCTCCTAGCTGTGCAGGATCAGCACGAGATATACACGCACGCACTAATGAATGCTGCACAAGGATGGAGGCGCGGAGGAGGAGGCGCAGAGAGGAGATGGGAGACGCTCATGCTTATAGACAGACAGAGGAGGTGTGGGCGCTGACATGTTTAATCACATATGCTAAAATACAGACCCTTTCTTGTAGCATTCAGGACCCCCCACTCACACACACACTCACACACTCACAGAGACACACACATATAGAGAGAGAATCGATGCATAAATGCATAAATAAGTTCACACACAATGAGCGCGGTGCCTTTAATTCATCGGCGGAGAGGCAGTGCAGAGTTCTTTTTTGTGTGTGTGTGTGTGTGTGTGTGTGTGTGTGTGTGTGTGTGTTTGATTTCCTCCTCTCTCCTCCATGGTGGCCTGTTGTGCC
>NC_084997.1:7571475-7578975 GCF_963854185.1 Sardina pilchardus
TCCCACCCTCTGTGCTCTTATTTATAATTCCATTGTGCTGCATCTCCTCCGTTTCTCTCCCCAAACAATCCTGTTTTCCAATTCACTCCTGATGCATAATGCATTGCATTCTGGGCCACATCACAAATCGCCGGGCTTTTTTGTTTGTTTGTTTCGTTTCGTTTTGTGCTCAACTGCCACTAAACCCCCCCACCCTTTTTTTTCTGCTCACTTATCAACTCCCCCGGACTGAAATGTCACTGATTGCAACATCTCACGGGCGCCTCTTTTCAATTTGCTGCACTCCTTTCATCCCCTGTAACCTCATTTCTCCAACCCTCGCCTCTATGGGCTTCTCAATGGCTCATTCCTAATGTACTCCATCTAATATGTACAAAAACACATAATTATCATCGCCACTTGCAATTTGTCGCCCCATCTCGGTGTAAATCCCAAACAAACAACTGCTTGTCCTTGTTGCGCTTGTTTGCTTACTCCTTCTCCATTGTGATGCATCATTTGTGTAAACCCACCCACCACCACCACCACCGCCCCGCTCCTCTCCTCGTGACTGCAACTCTGCGTGTGTTCGTCGGCTGCTGTTTCTGTGCACCCCGGCTTCCATTCATTCATCACTCTGTTCCACACGCCACCCCCGACCCCACACTGTGTTCACCCCTTACCCCCCTTACCCCCCTTCCCCTCCCTCCCCCACCTCATTGCAGATCAGTGTTGTGAGCCCCCCCCCAACGGAAGCGGAGGCCCCCGCCAGCATCTGGCCCCGGCCGCGTCCTTCATCGGAGTCGCCCTGTCACTCGCCCTGCATTTGTCTCTGTGTTGATGTCACCTCATCCCCCACCACAAACAACCACCCCCCCGCCCCCTCCCCACCTACTCCACTCACTCACACGCACTCCGCCTAACAGCCCCCCACCACCACCACCACCACCACCACCGCCCCCGCCACCTCCCCACACCTGGACTAAGACAGAGCCACTGGACCGGGGATTGTACCTGACCACCCCCCACCCCCCACCCCCCCTCGTCCTCCACCCTTCCCTTTAATGCTTTCCCGGAGAGGGCTTCACCTCCTGGGAGCCCCCCTCCCTGACTCTTGGCCTGGCTGTCTGGTTGGGTTGCAGCTATCTGTCTCCCTCGGGCTGATCTCTATCTGTAATGACTGAGCCTTGGCATCCGTGACCCGAAATCTCCTCCTGTTTTTTTTATTCTTGTGTGTGTTGCTCCTCATCCTCTCTGTGACTCTGCCTGCTCTGTCTGAATCGCCCTGCTCTCCCCAAACCCCGCTCCAGCGCGGCAATAAGCTACGCCTCAGAGACGCCCCGCGCAGCTTAAGGTCGCAGGAGCACCAGAGCGTATGCGCTCTCTCTCTCTCTCTCTCTCTCTCTCTCTCTCTCTCTCTCTCTCTCTCTCCTTCGCTCCACTTCAGTTCCCGAACGGCGATGCGTCAGCCACAGAGTGGAAACAACAACAGAGAACTAGCGTGCCATCACTGGTGGATTGTCCGTTGCTGCGTCTCCCCTGTTATTTTAGCTGTCTGCTTTGTTGAGTTGGAACTCCCCGCGTCACAACCGTCACCCTTGATGCAAGGATCAAGTTCCCTCCGATGCCTGTCAGCAGACGGCGCTGGACTCCCACCACAAAGGCCATAGAGGAGGCCACTGCACGTCTTACTGCCGCCGCGCTAGTTCTTGTTAGCGTTTGCTACTTGGCAGACAATGGCAGTAGCAGCACCGGCGCCTTCCTGCTGAGACTCCCAGCTCAGTCCTCATTAATCGCAGTCAACTTGGTACTGAGGATGGCCATCTTGAATCAAAGGAAAATAGGAAAATAATAAGAAAAAAAAAGGACCTACCTGTGCCTCACCTAGCTGTTGCGTGAACTGTGCTCCAGTCCCCATGTTAGAATATGTGGTGTGATTTGTTGGGAATGCCTTTTCTTCACAGTGCTGCCATGGTTTTGTTTGTTTTGAGAGATCATTAGGCAGCATCCTTGCTAGGAATTCAAGCCTGTACTTCAAAAAACTAGCATCATGTTTTGACGCTCATACTGTAGATGTAACAGCCCAGTCTCAAGAAATTTTGATGGACACTTGGGTCATTTTGTTGCACTGACTTAGGGTTTTGATGTTATGTATGAAATTGTGTGTCACCAGAATCATTTCATGCGAAGACACATCCAACACATCCGACGCAGACACACACACAAAAAAAAACGTGTAAGCGGCTGACTGTTTGCTTACCACAGTTTCATGTGTCTCACAGTCATTCTCACTTCCTCCCTGCTTGATTATTTTAGGTGAGAGCTTTTTTTCCACACACTTGGAGAAGTGAGAGCATACTGCTGCATATGGGATCGAACAACATCAGAATTAATGAACTTATTTATTGTCGAAAGCTGGATCAATGGTTCTTTAGTGTCCACAAAAAAAATATCTGTGCAGCATATAAAAACTATGTGAGTGTGTGGTGTCATTTTATTTCTGTTGTTACTGTTGTTGTTCCTGCTGCCTGAAAGCCTGAGGGTCTGTTCAGCATTTCAATCCAAAGGGCAATCAAGTTCTCAGTATGGAGAACCACTACAGACAGGAGAACAGAAACACATTGTAGATGTCACTGCGCTGTATGCATTGCAGAAATAAACAGGCTTTTTTTGTGAGATGGCTGCTGAGTCGAGCTGACATTCACAATTACTGTGCATTGTGCTGTGATGCTGCATGTGTCTGCTGCCAGAGAACTGAGCTCAGTTTATCTGCAGTCTAGTTAGGCCCTAGAAACAAAGTATTTATATCTGTGACTGGATTCTATAGATTGCCACCTATCGCATGAGTGAGTTTGTGAGCTTTTCCCACGTAATGCCAACGGATTATAAAATGAAGGATTTCCTCATTTGTTCTGAACGATGTGCCTAATTCAAACCCAAATGTAATCCATATTTAACTAAAGCAAACTACACAACTTGCATGAGGGATTTTTGCTCTAGGACCACCACGTCCGAGTCAGTCCAGTTTTTCTCTCCACTAGCCCAGCTCTCAGTGAGATTGGAAAGGCTCTTTGCTGACTGTTTCCGTCGGGAGGGCTTGAGCAAATGAAATGGGCTTGTGGTTTTATTGCCAGCCATTACACCTGATCACACCGCTCATAAATAAGGCTTTCTTTTCCAGCACACAGAAGTACAGTAAATAAACTGAAGCAGGGGCCTGTGCGCTCATTTATCTTAAAGCCACAGATAAACACCATCCATCACTCTGGCTGGAGACCTCGTCCCACTGTAAGAGGCCTGAGCTGTACACGGGGGGGCATGGGGAGGGGAGCCCAGAGTGCGGCAGCGTTCCAAATGCTCCGCCTATGAGTTGATATCAGGGGTTGTTGTTGTTATGATGATGGAGAATTCCAAGAATAGCGTTGCCGTTGTTTTCCCATTGCCTTAGGGGGATGTCACCTGATCAGCTAATAGCACGGTGCTGTTGTATGTGTTGATGTACAAATTGAGGCTTATTGAATTTCTAACTGGAAAACCGGATTAGGTAGTTAGGCAACTGCTAAATACCTTATTTGGGTGTCGATTGCACAATGATGAAAGCTGGTATAGATCTGTGGTCTCCCTTCAGCTCTCTGCAAGAATGAACCCAAATCCATGATTCCCTCACAAAAGCACAGATGGCCAGCTCTCTCTCTCTCTGGCTCTCTCGCTCTCTCCCTATCTCTCACTCTCTCTCTCTCTCTCTCTCCCTATCTCTCTCTCTGACTCTCTCTCCCTCTATCTCTCTCTCTCTGACTCTCTCTCTTTCACTCACTCTCTCTCTCTCTCTCTCTCTCAACGACATATTTTCCAATGGGTGACGTCCATCTTCTAGGCGATCGGACAGTTAATCGCCTAATGGCCGCAGGGTCAATCCTGCTCGGAGAGCGTGCTGCCTTAATGGGTGCCCGGGTCTTTAAAGCCTCGTTACAGTGGCATGGCTCATTGGTGTCCTCAGAGTGGGCAGGGGCAGGGGCAGTGGCGGCAGTGAAGGTAACCCTGCGAGCCAAGGACCCGGGCGATGCCCCCCTGCACAACTGCAGTGCCTCAGACGACTCCATCACGCTGGAGAGGGCACAGTGGTTTTGTCTTGTGAACTCCGCGGATGTCTAGTGCTACTCCGCGCCCGACAGATCAGCCATGCCAAAGAGAGCCGCGCAAAGCCACATGGCGACCAACTGGCAACAGGGTGGACTTGCACAACGGTTGCATCATGGTGGGCAAGAGGACAATGTCAGCCATCAAGTTAGCAAAAACGCTGCTTTTGTGCTCACTGACGTTATGGTTATCGTGTCCTTTGGTTTGTGTTGCTCATTATATTTTTGACGTTTTCTTTTCGGCCCCTGGAATTTTTGTAGGGTTAACAGTGACGGCGAATTTGTGTGGTGCCCCATCAAATTCTTTCAGTTGAAACATCCTAACCCTGTTAACAACCCATTAGTGTGTACAATTGCAGCAAAAGCCTCATAGAAAATAACAAGGCAACCTTTAAAAGCCAGGATGAAGGACACATTAAGGCCACACGCTGGGAGGCATTTGAGGAAAGTTAAAGCAAGCCTAACTTCCTTACGACTCCTATGCTCATAAAAGGAGAACACAACCAGCCCATGATCAAAGCTGAGACGTTTTCTTCATCACAGAGTGGCTTTAAGGGAGAACCATGGGGGGAAAAAAGCGTCACGTTCCCCTCCAAAACCATCCCAGTTCTGTTTCGGAGCGACATGGTCGTTAGGCAAGTGCCCATGATTATCGTCCTCATTAGGCTGTCAATCTCCAGCTGTGTCCCCCCCCCCCCCCACCCCTACCCAGGCATGATCAATCCATCCAGAGTTACGGGTTACGGCGCCTTCCCCTGGACTCAATCACGCACCCTGGACGTAATTAATTGAGTCCGCTGAACCCAGATGTGGACGAATCACGCCCACTCGTGGAAGTTCGGGGATAAGTAATATTAACGAGATGCTAAATTGAGCCTTTAATGATGACATAAATCAACAACAAATGACTCGAAGGAACCGGAGGAGACGACGTTCCTCACTACGTTTCTCGGCAAGGAGCGGAATGGGAGAGAGTGGTCACAACAGGCCATCACTCATCGGTGGCGTGGGGGACGGTGATGTCTGTCGCACAACAGAAGCAATACCCGCTCCATTATTTCTGAAGAGCGCTTCGGGAAGCCTTTGGCGCGCACATGCTACCCCGGCTCGGCAATTTGTTTTTGAGCCGAACAATCCTATTTGTGCGCAGGACAAAAACGGAAGTCATTTCACCTCGCCTCTGTCAAGAGCGCCTCGGTAATGCTCTCTATCCGCCATCCCTCGCTCTCTCCATCTCCGGCTCTCTCTCTCTCTCTCTCTCCGTTCTGTCACGTATAAATTATGTTCACAGAGCACTGAGTCTGATTGCTGATTCTGACTGATTTGCCAGTAAATTGGCAAGCGCTGTTGTGTATTACGTAGGCCACACTTTGTCTCTCAGTGCCACTCTGCGCCTCCAATTTAACACAGCCCCACTCTTTCTTTGCTTGCGTTCTTTCTCTCTCCCAATCTCTCTCTTCCCCTCTTTCCCCTCCTCTTTCTGACTCCCTCAGCTTCTGATTCCCTGAGATTATGTCCACATCACACCACAGAGTAATGGGAAGGGAAGCAAGCGGCTGTCTGTGATTGATGTGTTTAGGAGCACAACGTGGACTGGAATGGGACATTTTTAATGGAATTTTTCCCTGTGAATGACTTTGTCTCTGGCCCGTATTTCCCCAGCGTCTAGCCCGCACTTTTATTTAGTATTTCTCTCCATTTTAAACAAGGTCAACGAACCTCGCTGACATTGACACTTTTTTTTTGCAGTTAGATCCTCATAGGCATAGAAAGAATGCAGTAATTACGTTACATTACAGCCTTGTCGATATCACTATTAGTTTGTAATTCATTTTTTTGTGTGCAGGTTTTGACAGGCACAGTAACACAGTTATGAATGAGCGGACAGCGATATAGATGTTCCTGACACCACTAATGTGGTTGATAATGTGGTTTTATTAGCTGCTGTAGCGGCCTGACGTCTTCTATGGTAAAAGTCAGACTGATGATTGTGCCGGAGACAGATGCCTCTTGACGGAGTTCATTTCCATACGGACGTGCGTGCGTGCGTACACTCTTACGCGGGCCGTCTTTCATTCGCCCCGTGGCAAAGACATCCATCGATCCCATTTACACGATTAATGCCTCTATCCCCCGAAAAGAGCCCGAGCTCCGTCTCTAAGCACAAGGGCCCTCTGCTTTTTATCATTAATGGAAAGCTGTCAAGCCCAGAGCACTCGCTTGGTATGGCTTCATGAATAGTGACACTCAAAGTCTATGGAACATTCAAGTATGTTAAAGAGAGAGAGAGAGAGAGAGTGTGTGAGAGAGAGAGAGATGCAGCAGGGTGCAAGTTTGATGTTTGCTGTGTGGCGCTCTCGAGTCATACTGTACTCCTAAAGTCGTTCCGCAGCATGACTGAACCCTTGATACATACATGCAATTTCAATATCAAGGGATCCCAGGCTCCTTGACGATATCATACTGATAGGAATAAAGGCTGTCTTAATCTGTCCACATTGTTGTGTAAGCCAGTGAGACATAGCCTGGGAAAGTAGCTGATGGGAACAGATCCTGACGTGACGCATGCTGATCTCACTTTTGGCTTACAGTCAACAGCTGTGTGTGACGCAGTGCTCTACTGCCATAGATATTGTAGTGATGTTTTGGTCCCGTGCACTAGCTGATTCAGTCCTTTTCAAGGCGTGATCCTGACCTCTTGTGAAATGGCACTCCCTATCCCTGTGCTAACACAGCCTGCCGTGCTGGAAGGCCTCAGGCTCCCAAACTAAACCCTGCCATTTTAGTCCCCTCATGCACTGAGACAGCTGGGTTTTATGAAGCTCTTTCATCTCTTTGTTCTCCAATAGTGCTGGTTAATAAATCCAGATAGTCTCTGTGTGAAGTATAAGAGTTTTTCTTTCATTTTCTGTGTCTGGATGTTTTACCTCTGATACTGTAGGGTATGGTTTTAGGGACTTGAGTGTGTGTCTGTCTAAGTACGTGAGTGTGTGTGTGTGTGCTTGTCTATGTCTGTGTGTCTGTATGGTGTGTCCAGTATGTAAACAGATAAACACACACAATATACGTACTGGACATGCTACATGCTACGGTACACACACACAGTAAACATGTAAACATGTGTGCGTGCGTGCGTGCGTGCGTGCGTGCGTGCGTGCGTGCGTGCGTGCGTGCGTGCGTGCGTGCGTGCGTGCGTGCGTGCGACTGTGTGTGTGTACCGTAGCATGTAGCATGTCCAGTACGTATATTGTGTGTGTTTATATGTGTACTGTATGTGTCCATGTATGCGTCCATATACTGTGTGTGTGTGTGTGTGGTGTGTGTGTGGCGGCGCTGACGCTGCCGGTGCTCTGTGCGTCCTGCCTCAGCAGACTCCCTGTTCAGC
>NC_084997.1:7581475-7666475 GCF_963854185.1 Sardina pilchardus
AACACACACACACACACACACACACACACACACACACACACACACACAGACCCACGCGCGCGCACACACACACACACACACACACACACACACACACACACACTGACCCACGCGCACACACACTGTCCCACACACATTCATATGCACACTCACGGACACGCTATAAAAGACCATGTAGGCCATAAATCAGATACTTACCTCAAATGTGCGCGCGTCCTTACACACACCAACAGCCATATCCACATTCATTTTCAGATGGCCGTAGAGATACACACACATCCATACAGCGCACACTTACTGCATGCACACGGAGACATTGAGATATCCACACATCCTCATTGTCATGATTTCTTTCCTCAGCATTCACACACACACACACACACACACACACACACACACACACACACACATTCACACACACAACATTTTCACCTTGGACCCTGGATCTTAGTGTATTTGTAGAGGAAGAGGAGTGGGTGACCTTGAAGTGGTTTGAAATGGAGACATTAACAGCAAGACATGATCATTAACAACCTTCATGCCACTTGCCCCCCACTCTGTTCCCTTTCTCTCTCTCTCTCTCTCTCTCTCTCTCTCTCTCTCTCATTCTCATTCTCTGTCTTTGTCAACCTCTCTTTTCTTCTCTCTTTTTTCTTTCTATCTCAACCTCTCTCTCTCTCTCTCTGCTCAACCCTCTCTTTTTCTTCTGTCAGGAAGCTACCGCTGAAAGAGGAGAACGGCAAGGAGATGCTGAAGCCGGACACCATTGAGATCAAAGTTCACGGTGACAGCAGCCTGCGTTCCACACAGGAGGACAGCAAAGCATAATGGGAGACCCACCAACAACCCCCCTCCCACCCCCCTCTCACCCCAACTTCCCCTGCCCCCCCCCGCCCCTGCCCTCCCGTCCCCACCCCTCCACCATGCAGGAGAGCTTTCCAGAAAGAACTTGCGCAGCGAGCTACTCTGAGACCAAAACCGAGCGAACCACGCGAGAATAGTAAACAAACAAACAAACAAACAAAGCAAACAAGCAGACGACGAAATGGAACGGAAGAGATATATATACACACACTCACACGCGCTGTCAAACACATACACACATACACACATGCACACACACATACAATTTGCACACACACACAACACAGACACACACACACACACAAGGATGCCTCCCCCCAACACATCACATCAACACACGCATCAGCTTGAGATGGCTCATCAGGGCATTTGCAGAGGTACTGTGTACATAAAAGAGGAGGAGAGAGCCACACACACGTCTCGTCTTTTGTGACAAATATCTTTTGGAGGACGCCTCCCATTGGGAAAAGTCCCCTGTTGATCGGTGATTGGTCCATTCCTCTCTTTTTCCTCTTTGTTGTTGCGCTCTCCTTCAAGAGAGGGGGAAGCGTGCTAGAAGTCTTGGATGTTGACTCTTTTTTTTGTCTTTTTCATTTTTTCTTTTTGCATTTCAGTTCTGTGTCACTCTGATAAACAATTGATGACCGTGTTGTTGTACACCTCTGCGGAGCTCCCCACGCCTGCTCCCCCCTGAGCAGAAATAACACAAAAGACTCTAGACGGTGTGTGTGTCGGAGCCCCTCACACACAGATACCCACTTACTCGCACACTCTTGTGTTCTGTCCATCCACATTAGGACATCAAGAGACGCAGTGCAGCGTATCATTGTCAAAATACTGCCCCGCCAGACACTCATACTCTGTGTGTGTGTGTGTGTGTGTGTGTTTGTGTGTGTGTGTGGGTGGGTGTGTATGTGCGTGTGGGTGGTTGTGTGCCGTGATGTGTGTGGGTGGTTGTGTTTTCATTTCCTTTTATTTCCGATTGAGTTGTGTCAGTTGTGTTCGTTTTTTTTCCATGTCTCATCACTTACGCTTTCCTTTAGTACCTTGTGACAGTGACCGCGTCCGCAACACCCAAGAGTGCTTTGCGACTTGCTGAATGAGAATGTGTGAAGCTCTTCGCGGTCTGCTTCTGGACAGTCCCCTCTCATTCCGACTGCGTCTAGTCACAAGTGTGGTGACATGACATGACGTAACATGGCATGGCTCTGAGAGTTCTCTTAGCGCTGTCTTCTAGTGGGTCTCTTGCATTGCTTCTGTGTCTCCTGCAGGCTAATCTAAAAAGGCCTTGGATCTCAGCGTGCCACTGATATGATGCTTTTTGTTCTCCTATTGTTGGTCGTATTATATGGGTATGTGTCAGAATTTGATGTTTGGGCACTGGGGGTACCGTAACTCACAGTGGAAAGAGTATCTCTCTCTCTCTCTGTTTGTTTGTAATGTGTGGAGAAAAATAGAGGGTGTATGTGTGTGTCTGAGTGTGTGTGTGTGTGTGTGTGTGTGTGTGTGTGTGTGTGTGTGTGTGTGTGTGCGTGCGTGTGTGTGTGCACGCGTATTTGCATGGCTGGGTTTGGATGTGTTTACATTGGGAATCCCACGTTAAAGACAGATTAAGAGAGATAATAAGACTGAAGTGATAGAAAAAGAAATATAAAGAAAATATAATAATTATTCTTCACGCTCATATGTAAATACCCATAACACAATTTCTTTAGCTATGTGAACACAAGTTACCAGCGACTATCAGTGGCGTCATCCAAGTTTCTCCTGGTGGAATGAGTTTGTTTCAGTCAAGAGGTCTGGTCTGTGCCACAAGACTAAAGAGTTTTGTTATGTTAAATAATGTGGTTTTAATGTGGTAGAGGAATCACACTTTTGTCACAATTGAGTATTTATTATTGTGCCCCTGAACGACTTCCCTCAAAAGCTGGGAGTGATTCAAATCACTAGCTGGGGAAGTGTAAGTCATGTTTGTCCTTGTTGGTTGTACATAGAGTAGGCTGGACAGTAGGCCACAAGGATGAGCAAATACTCCCAAAACACAAAAAAAATGTGGATCAAAAAACACAAAGGAGCCTTGCTGTTGCTCAGTAAATAAATAAATAAATAACATTGAATTGAATTTTTCCCCTGAAAAGAGACACCTTCATGCCGTGTGGGTTCCATTGGCTTCACATTCTGGGCACAGGATGTCAGCCATCACAGATGATTTAACCTAAAGCATAATGTGCTTGGCGTCATAATTCACATGCTTTTCTGATTTTGGTGAGACTACAATAGGGGTCCATCTGTCCGATGCACCTCAACTGACTCCACTCTCCAGAGAAAAAGGAGATGGATGCTGTCTCATGCCTGTCAGAAGAAGTGAGATGTCACCACAGGCTCCCCTGTACCCATGATACTCCTGTTACCCTGTGTCATTTTCGAATGTAAATAAAAGTGTCCTGATATATAAAAACAGCCTGGTTTTGAATACTAGTGTGTGATGTAGAAGCCATTGCCTCAAGGTAGGACTTTCTGTGGCTCTGAGCCACAACTGTAAGGTCTGAGAGGATATTTATGGAGGAAAGTGAAAGCCCTGGGCTGTCTGCGGCCTTGCTGTATGACAAGAGAACAATATTTCATATACCACTTTCCCTCTCTCCCTCTCTCCCTTTCTCACTCTCTCTCTCTCTCTTTCACTCCTTCTCTCTCTGCCCCTCTCTCTGTTTGTGTGTATGAAAACCCAATTGTATTTAAACTGAGTATAAGCCTCCAAACAGAGGATTAGTCTGTGGTTAAGGCTGCTATTCTGCAGCCTTGCCTTGACTGTATCTCTCTTCAGCCTTTACATCTGTTCCAATCTCTCATTGCAAAGTCAGTTATTCAGCCATGTAACTGGGGCTGCTAGGTTTGAGCACTGCACTGCATTTCAGAGATAAAAAAAAAGTGTATATCTTCTCTCCTTTCTCCCTATGATGCTTGCTCAATGAAGCCAGACTCCTTTAAACTTTAAAACTTGGTCCGCGAGTCTCTGTTAAGCCGGGGATTTTTGGAGTGTAACACAAGAGCAAACAGCAGTAAGTTGAAAGAATAACTCTTGCTTCTGTATACATTATTAAGGGTAGCCATGCTGGAGGCCTCATTAATGTGTGTAAAGAAGCTCACCTTTCTGCTCCATCACAGCATGAAAAGGTTGACTGTAGCGCGCGAGCCTTTATTCTTGAGCGAGACGGCGGACACGCCTCATCATTCTCAGCTTCTCCCGCTGTGGCCCTTATGCTGTATAGTTCTCTACCTCGAGATGTGTGGAAAAAGAACTCTCCTTCTGTCTGCAGCTGCCAAACTGGATCAGGTACAACAGAACATCAGACAAACTCAGGAACAACACCAAAAAAAAAAAATCTTACCTTACAGTTATCGAGGGTACACCATCATTGTAAACTTTCTAAAGGTGATAGCTGTTAAAAAGCATTGTTTGTTCCTAGGCCTTCACAAGCTGACCTGGAGTGTGTAATATGATCCACAGTGACGGTTCTCCCCAAGTCTAGACCTTCATCCTCCCGGAGGGAAATATGGTGCTATTACGCCGCTGGCTGTGGTGGGTAATATGGCCGATGATTTATCGTGTCAGCCCAAGTCCTGTTTGAGCTGCTACTAGACGGCATGGCCAGAGAGCAAACAAGCTAGTGGAGGTTTATAAGCCCTGTTTGTGTCCCTGGTCCACCCTGTTTGATCTTAAAGCAAAACTGTTTGGGCTTGTTATGCTTCTTCAGGAGCTCTTTTGACTTCATAGTCAATAACTGTAACAGCAATGACTAATGGCAAGGCCCGCATGTTTGAGCTGGGCTGAAGTCTGGTTCTGTTTGTGGCTGAGGACCTCATAGGGTACAATACGGTTCTTATATAGAGGGTGGGTCCTTTAGAGAGGAGGGAACCATTTATCATTAGCTTGACATCCACTGTCATGTGAATAACCGAAACCTACTTTGGTAGTCTTTGTTTCACCTAATATGATGAGATGATATGAATGATTCCTGGGGAGACATTTGGATTCTGACTGAGGAAATTAGCATTTCCAACATCTCAATGTCAAAGGATGACAGAAGCACATTAGTTCTCCCCTGCTGAGATAAAGTCTCGTGAGTTTCTTCTTTCATAAAACTGTCATAACACTATAAAAGCAAGGTACCAATATGTTTGCTAACCTTTTGCTTAAAATTGTAAAAAGGCAATATTGATTCAGTGTTGTTTAAAATATCAATAAAGCATTAACTTCAATGTAAAGCAAATAAATGTTGTCAATGCTGAAGTTAATGGTTTTATAACAAACTGTACACGTGGTCTAATGTTGATTCTCTTGATTAATAAATAATTTTGAATAATGAGCTTTTAAAGCTCTCCTTGAGGGGGTATTGCATGCTAGCCCTGCAGATCACAGATCTGCACTATTGCTTTCACGGGGTCCACTGATTATCCCATTCGTTTTCCTATTGAGTAAGCATCAGGCCAGTAACATTGTTTGCTACAGTTTACGGGTGTTTTAAATGTGTTTGCCCATGTTCTAATTAAACAAACTGCTTGCTGTAATTAGCAAAATAACACCCTTACAGACACCTGGAAATAATTGCATTTATAATTGTTTGTAGTCATTGAAGAAAATGCAAATGGTGGAAACGTTTAATTACTTTAATCAGACTGTGTAAAGTGAGACAGTGCGATTAAAGCAGAGCCCTGTTAGGAGCCACACCGGGGAGCCTGTGGGCAATAAGGAGAGCGATGAGCATCAGACGGGGGGGTAAACATCAGACAGGCACACTCATAAACATGTCTATATCAAGCACAACCGCTGAATCCATAACGCACACTGACACGGTTGACATTTACGCTGGGATTGTGTTTATCTGCTTAGTATGCTGCCAGTAGACATGCTACACATTACAGATTGTTTACTTCTACCTAACGTCATGTCTGCTCACTGACTTAATTTATATGCTTCTCTCCCTGAGGGTGAGAATATCATTCATTGAGATATTTGACAGGAAATGCATCCAGCTCTACTAAAGTTTGTAGACATTAAAGGCATGTTCAGTCCACATTCACTCATTTAATAGCGCCATTATCTGGTCAAATGTTGGGATATTATGTTTCTTCAAAAGGGTTGTTCCTATGTTTCTTAATCAGTCAGTGGGTTGGTTTGGGCATAATATTTTGATAGTCAGCGTATTTGGAGGAATCTGCTTGCATGTGAGACTCTATGAAACACAGGGATTACTGAAACCTGTTTGTGACTACATGCATACTGTGCCTATTATTATTTATTTTGGCTGGGGGGGGGGGGGGGGGTTGGCATCATCTGTATGCAATCTGCTGGTTGAAATGAATGCTATTAGCAGGGATGTCTTTATGTGCTCTCTCCACAAGGACTGGGAACTGGATTGTGAGTAAGAGTTTGTTGGTAGGATTATCAGAGAAGCCTGTCTTTTGGTGTGGCACACACACACACACACACACACACACACACACACACACATTTAGAAACATTCAGGACAAAGTGACAACACACACACACACACATATATATATATATATATATATGTATAACCTCACTATTTTATGCTACACTGAAACTCACTGCTCACTGAACAAATCCTTGGCTAAGCCTTCAGGGGTGATGCAATCCCTTCTGTAATCTGCACACTGCCAGAATCTCCCATGAAGCCTGGAGCCAGTCTTGCCTTTGCCGTGCTGATAATAGGAACTTGAAAAGGCGAACAAAAAAATCACATTTTTTGCGTAGTTAATGCTCTCGTCTTTTACAGTGAGAAATCACGACAAAACTTAAAACAGAACTTAGCATCATTTCCCATATCAACATGACAAACGTTTGGCATACACTCTCTCACAGACACACACACACACACACACACACATCCATACACAACTCCCAGCTAGAGAGAGAGTGGGACTTTGGAGCAGCTGATAGCTCGCCTGGCTCCCAGACTTGGGCAGGCAAATCCAGCAGTAAGCCCTCTGGCAGGTGCTCCTCCTTCATAATCTTCCTGCTCTCAGAATCTCCCATGATGCCTGGGGCTGCTTGGAGCACCTCCTCACCTGTGATAAGGTGCGCCCGTGGAACGGACTGAGATAAATGCATTATAATTAAAGAGATGGAGAGAGGTGTCAGGGGCCCTCTGCCGCTAATGCCTCACAGACTGGCATGCACAGATCTGAAACGCTGAGAGAAGGGGGGGGGGGGGGGGGCAAACAAGCATCCAAACACCCAAACAAAGTGTGGGGGGGGGGGGGGGAGTCCAGATGCCTATGAAGCAAACTCCCACCACCCTACACACACTGAAAATGGAACAAAAACAAAAAAACAAACAACATTAAATTATCTGGAATGTCGACAATAACAAGCGTCATTTAACTTGAGCGCTTGACTGAATTCGAACATACTCAATTGAACATTGACAATACTCAATAAAGCCAGCCCAATTAACTGGAAACATGTGGCTGGATTCGTGTGCGGTTCTCTTGAACTGTGTCCCCGCCATCATCATGATGTCAATGGCCAAGGTATGTAAATCAGCAAACGAGTGCAATGGATAATTACAGAAATTCAGAGTACGAGCGAAATTAACAGTCGAGAGCTAGTGCTAATGTATGCGTGCTCCTCTAAGTGATTTCATCAAAGTTAATGACAAGGGTTAATGAAAGGGTCCCTCTCCACTTACCATGACTGGGAAATCTGCATAGGAAATGAAAATGTGTTATAAATGGCTACCATAAATGTGCGCGGACACGTTTTTGTGTGTGTGTGTGTGTGTGTGTGTTGTTTATTTATTTATTAGCTGCGCCATTGTGATTCTGTTTGCACCCACAGTGCTGTACTTAGATCGGAATGCATTTACAATTTAGTCGGGGTGCGCAGATTTGGATTGGATTTTTATTAGCGCCGGCCTGAGAGAATGAATAACACAAAGCGCGCCCCGTAATGAAGGAGCCCCCAGGGTAGGTTAAAACAATCAATTTCCTAAAGACTGCCAATTTACTGCCTAATTGTTCTGTTGGTTCTTCTCCGGATTGAGTATAATTCAAATTCAGCCTGGATAGAACCGTTTCTGATCATTCCTGTGAATGCGGCCCATGCACAAAGCCCTCCATTAGGCCGTTTATCCCTGTTAAAAAGTCAAACAGTAGAAAAGTAGGCTTTCAGCTCGGAGAGAGGAAGGGCGAGAGGAGGAAGGGAGGAGAGGAGAGGAGGGATGAAGGGAGCAAGTGAAAAAGAGAGTTTAGAGGTTCAGACCTAGATCTGCCCTTCAACAGTTAATGGCACTGGCAGGGGAAATGTATAGTTAGGGTTTTGACAGAGAGTAAGTGGGTCTGTGTATTTTGGGTATGAATATGAATAAAGTCATCCAGCCATGCCTCGTTAATGAGACAGAGGGAGCACGCCTCCGACAGCTCTAATTAATTACACCATGACATTTATGGATAATGACCTTATGGTGGGTATCACACTGGATGAATATACATGGCTTATGTGTGGCAGGCCCAAAACAGTCCAACAGTGCATGTAGTGTCATGGATGTATCTTTCAATGGATCCCATGTAAGATGTGAAACTTGCAAACATGTGCACTCTTCAACCACACTTCCAATTTATGGAAGTAAAAATCATATTGTGCTATAGTCATGTTGATGTGGTCTGTTGCACAACGTAACATTCTTGAACCTCACAATTTATGGAAGTAAAATCAATAAGCGTAGCCAGGCATAGTGCATAGTCATGTTATTGTGTGGGAAAGTGGTCAAGGAGTTTCCAAGGGCAGCAGATTAGAGGAAGCCACATCAGTGCATGCATCCCCAACACTGGCTGCATTCTAAGCACAAGATGACTGTTTGTACAGGAATAGGCCTATACTGTCACTGCAGTGCACCCTGTTTATGATGAAATGAGACACGGTGGCATTGTGGCTCCACCTCCTCCACTCACTCTGACATGCTGAATATCATCACATTATCCCCCCAAAAAACTGGAATTAAAAGGATTAAATTGCTATTTCTCTTCCCCACCCTGAGGGCCTAACACGCGTTATTCGATTAATTCACCGGATTAGCTGCTAAAAGGAAGTTATTCAGTCACGGCAATAACCTCCCTGTCAAAACCACCTACCACAGTCACCTGTCTCCAGCCAACAGCCTGTCGAATGCACACAGCACCTCCGCAGAAAAAAAAAACGAAAACCCTGAAATCTCCCATTTTAGCGGAGGTCACCCTAGGATCATCTCCATTCCAGTAGCATCCTGTCAAGCACAGGGCTCCAGGAATGCTGCGATCCATTAGCATCTGCCAGGCTGTAATTATGGAATCTGCATACCTTAATTAGATCTGATTGCAATAATGACAACGCACTGCGGCATGCTGAACGGGTGTTGCTGGGATGTTAGCAATGTTGCGGTACCTTTTCTGTGCCACGGCCGTGGCCTTGTTCTGATTACAGAACACGTGTCGCCATTTTTTTTCTTTTTTCCTTTTTTTTTTTTTTTTTGGAGCACACCGCAGGCGTTTTGCTGAAATGCCACTCTAATGGAGATGACAAGGAGCTGTGTAATGAGCTCGGAGGCAGGTGATCACCCGTGGTGCAAATGCCGCATTCCCCCCCCAAAAAAAGCCTTCCGCGGAGGCGTGTTTCTGTGTGAGTCGACTTTAACCCTCTCCGCCGGCACATCCGTGCCCACTTGTGCGGAGTATCTATCTTTAGATGAATGGCCGCCGTAGGTTCCCCGCCGTGCCAGTCGATGACACTCCTTCCCCGACCCGCACGCGCTGCAGTCATACATCACCCCGGCGCGTCACACACGAGACTGGCACTCGGGGTATTTATGGCGCTGTGAGTTCACCCGGGCAGAACCATACATCGACAACGCCAAAATGATGGGGACGCCGGCGAGACAACGCAGGGGCTCGGGACGCTCTCGGGGGCCAGGAGGGGGAGTGGGGGAGAGGGGGTCGGGTTTGGGAGGCAGCATTTCCCCCCCTTGTGTTTAGTAATTGCTTGGCTGACTCTGTCATTTCCGCTTTCGGTGGGCCGCAGTCGATAAATCAAATAAATGAGTCCAGGGCCGAGGTTAGCTGTGCTCCACAGTGCAGAGTTCAGCCCTTTTCTATTGTCTGAGATTTCTAACAAACACACCACCATTGATCTTGGCCCAGGACATCAATAAATGAGGAGAGTGGAGAGGAGCAAGTAATGTTCAGACTCGGAGAGAGGGAGCGAGAGACAGAGGAAGGGAATGAGAGAGGGAGCGAGAGACAGAGGAGGGGAATGAGAGAAGAGAGACAGAGGGACAGAGCGAGCGAGAGGAAGACAGAGGGCGAGAAAGAATCCCTATCGTTTAAACGCATACAGCCGAGTAAGTGGAGCTTACAGACCAGTGAATTTAGAAATAGTATGAGGAATTGCAGAGGTAGTAAAAAGCCTATAGAGTGTGGTGCTTAGCCTATCCATATTACCCCCGCTCTTCTGTAAATGGTTTCAGCTGGCATAAGCACTGCCTGCAGTTCTGTCTAACAGCCGTATATTATCAAGCTGCCACACAATTCTTGTCATGACAATATTTAGTGCAAATATTATTTATATTTATCAATTTTAAATGAAGCATTTACAAATGTTCTCTGCAGTCATAGACGACCACTTTATTTTACATCTGCGGCCCTTTGAAAGCAGATGGATCATTCAGTATTGACAACTCAGACCGAGGCTGGCGGTGGAACAAATCTGACCCTGAGCGATTTTCAGCTGACCTGTTTTAAAGACATATTTGGTGTTGAGAGTGGACTGGGAATTGTGATCAGAATGAATACGGAAGTCTGCGTTGGCCTGCAAACAGACATTCCTATTGTGTTTTCATTTAACCCTTTGCAGACTGCACTGAACATTCCATTTTTTCATACTCAATGGCCTCATGGCACAAAAAGGTGTATTGTGTGATTATGCTACATGGCAGAGATACAATATACCCACCACTGTAATCAGGAGAAATAGGGCTTTCAAATGGTATAAAATATAGCTAATAACTTTTAAGAGTTAAAATATATCTTTAAAATTCAACCCCAAAAAACACGAAAATAGCAATTAGTCAAGATTAATCTCATTTTTTCCCCAATTTGTGTTGTAGGTAGAGAAAAACCTAGAGTATATTGGAGATTCACAATTTTGTCCTCTATTCACTGAAAAAAACAGAACCAATCTGTCACCTTTTGTTCAAATGTTATGACACATTTATTGGACCTTTGCAGATGGCACAAAACATTCCGTTTTTTTCATACTGATGCCCCCGTGACACAAAAAGGCTTGTTGTGTGGATATGCTAGATGCTAGAGATATAATATACCCATCATTGTGATCAGAAGAACTAGCCCTTTAAAATGGTATACATCATGGTTAATAAGTTTAAGTGTAACATACATTGTTTTTAAACAAGACCTTCAAAATTCAACCTTAAAAAACACAAAAACATATATTTGTCAAGATAAATCTTATGTTTTACCTAATAGCTATCACAGATATAGTGTGTGAGATATAGACAATGTTGTGCTCTCTTCAGTGAAAGAAACAGAATCAATTCATTACCTTTGGTTCAAAAGTTATGATCAATTTACTCATAACTGCAAGTTGAAGTGACGAGTAGAATTTTTAAAAAGTAGAATGCTTTCATTCCCCGATTTAAAATTCAACTCCAAAATACACAGATATATTGGTCATGTAGTAAAATAAGTGTATTTAACCATCTCAGTTGTATAGCTAAATGTGGCATGTTTTACCTTGCCTTAAAGGGATATTCCGCCATTTGTGGAAATACGCTCATTTTCCACCTTCCCTCGAGCAAAACAATCGATATTTACCTTGTTCCCGTTCATCCAGCCATTCTGTGAGTCTGGCGATACAACTTTTAGCTTCAGCCTAGCATAGATCATTGAATCGGATTAGACCATTAGCTTCTCGCCTGCTAGCTTCATGTTTAAAAGTGACTAATATTTCTGGTAATTTTCCCATTTAAAACGTGTGTCCTCTCAAGTTAGAAAGTGCAATAAGACCAACAGAAAATGAAACCTGCCGTTTTTCTAGGCTGATTTGACATGGAACTACATTCTCATCTGGCGTAATAATCAAGGCAACTTGCAGCTACTGGCACTACTACTGCTTGATGTCTATGGGGACTATTTTCAGATGCTGCGTACAATATCACTGCGCCTATGGTACGTTTGCAAGTTGCCTTGATTAAGAGCCAATAACCTTTGTGAGTGAGGAAAGACTAAAGGTGAAGTAAAGACTAGCTGATGGAGAATGCTTCTCTCTCATTCTGTTACAAAAACAAGAATAGAGAAAAGACACTGACACAAGTTTTCTAATGGAAAAAATGTTTTCCATTTTATTTTAAAATTGATCAATTAGGCCTATATGAAATCTTTAGGAACCCAGGTATAACACTAAAACAAACAAGCAGTAACTACTAGAACTACAAGAGTAAGAAGACAACACTGTAACAAGCGTCTACGCTTTCTACCTGACATGGGCCTGTCAGGGAATGGCTAACCAAACCTAAAATAGATTGTCATAAGAATGTTAATTAGTAGAAATGTAAATGTAATGAAACTGTTACCACTATTCCTGTCATTATTATAACAAGTAATGCCCTTGTAACAATAAAAAATGTGCACATGCGCAGTTGCACACGCGCGTGTGCACACAAACACAAACATTGTTACTCAGCTGAGGATGATGGGAGATCACTCCCCTCCTACTCCTCTTCTTCCACATCCTCTTCACCCAGTAGCTGGCTATCCAGGTACTCCTCCATGTCCATCCCTGCATGATTCTGTAGTTGATGCTCACCGATGACCTGGAGCTCCTCAACGGTCAGTTGTCTCCTTTCCCTGAGAGACTCCATCAACCATGCATACGGGCTCTTCTCCCCCTCCATCTAAAATTTATGAGGAGAAAAAAAGATAAGTCTGTAAATAACTTACTTGGTTGTTACAATACAATCTGAGTCAACTCTAACTATGTCCTTTTTCACTAAAGACACGGTCACTGGAAGGCTAACTGATGATTTGGAGAAATAACACACACACAAACATAGTTACCCAGCTGAGGATGATGGGAGATCACTCTCCTCTTCTTCCACATCCTCTTCACTCAGTAGCTGGCTATCTAGGTACTCCTCCTCTGCAGTGTCCATCCCTTCATGATCCTGTAGTTGATGCTCACCGATGACCTGGAGCTCCTCAGCAGTCAGTTGTCTCCAGAGAGACTCCATCAACCGTGCATACTGGCTCTTCTCCCCCTCCATCTAAAATAATGAGGAGGAAAAAAAAAAGCCTGTAAATAACTTACAATACAATCTGAGTCACCTCTAACTATGTCCTTTTTCACTAAAGACACGGTCACTGCCTGGAAGGCTGACTGATGATTTGGAGAAATAACATTAGCCTGTGAACTCACTTGAAGCAAGTTAGTATTAAATCCTTGACTAAACATTATAGACCAGCTTGCAAACCAATACCGATATAAGACAACTTGAGCAGGAAAATATACGACAGAAACCATCTAGAGAGCGCATGTATGCACACACACACACACACACCGTGTTATTTCCTGGCAGCGTAAAGACGAAATATTGTGTCTCGACGTGGAGTAGAGAAAATACCCACTTCAGTTCACAACATGTTAACGTTAGTTGCAAGTATCGCCACTATACTCTACGACCTAAGCAATAGTTATGACACTATACTACACGTCTTCAGTCATGCACTCATACAAAAGTAGCCGACAATAAACGAAAACCTTGCGTTAGACCCTTGGCACAATCATAACGTTTGGATACGTTAGCACCTTTCAAGTTTGACAGATCATATTTAGCAAGCTAGCCAACTTTGCTGCATATAACTGTAAAATGTGGTACATATTTCGACGAAATAACTGGTTTATTTAAGAATAAAATAGCCTACCAATAGATGTCCTTCACATGAGGTGATATAGATAGATAGATTTGAGCAAAACTGATCAGGAGGGCGCGTCGCGGGCATGTCGAACCAAAAATATTTCTGGAGCTGGAAATGTACAGCTAGCGTGCTAACGGTAATGACTGCTGTAGTATTACCTGACAGGCTATTTCGTTCAAATTTGAATACATATCTAAAGTAACAGTCCTAGTAGTTAGCTTTCCATGTTTTCCATGTTATCCCCCAAGAAATCATTGAAAATAGTAACAGTTTACTAAAGACAACTGTTTGCTAAAACACCAGCAACCAGCTGATGTGAACACAGACGCAAATGGTCATATACACACGGTGCAATTACTAGTAAAATGGCTAAATAAAAACAACGAAATAACTGGTTTATTTGGGAATAAAATAGCCTACCAATCAGGTGTCCTTCACATGAGATGATATAGATAGAGAATTTGAAATACACTGGTCAGGACAGGAGGACGCGTCGTGGACAATATTTCTGGAGCGAGAACCTACAGCTAACGTTATGAGTTGCTGTAGGATTACATGACAGGCTATTTTGTTCAAATTTAATACATATCTAAGGTGATAGTCGTAGTAGTTGGCTTATCATGTTTTACATATAGTTAGCTGCTACCCCCAAAAAATCATAGAAAATGGCAACATTTTACTAAAGATACAGTTTGCTAAAACACCCGCAAATATCGCGAGCTGAAGTGAACGCATACGGTCACACACTCACAGTGCAATTACTGGTAAAATAGCTAAATAAAAACGATTTTGAAGTAATAACGTGGATAGGTATTAATAACAACAGATAAAAAGACTGTTTTACCTCAGTTGATCCACCAGTTTGTCCTTCAAACGACGTTATGATGTCTGATGTATGGTGACAGCTGGCATTGCTCCTTCAGATTCAGCAGGCAGAATGACGTTTCAACTTCTTGTTTTCTCTTCAAGCAGTGAAACAGTTTCGCGCCACAAATCCCTTAACCAATCATATCACTGTAAAGCCTATGATGTGACGTTTATGAGGAAGTTTTCATTAATAAAATCAGTTGAAGTATGGCGGAGTTATTAGACTCAACGTCATCGGTACTGGGGTACCGATTTTAGAGCGTGCCGCCTGCAAACAGACATTCCTATTGTGTTTTCATTTAAAATGCAAGGGCTATTTGTGGACCTCCACTGAATATATAATATCAGGCAGTGCAGCACCCCTTCCTTACTCCTACACCAGTTGTTAGATACAGTACAACAGATGGTGTTGTATATTGATATCCTACAATATCTGGAAGTGCATTTAACGCCGCCTTCACATTAGCACTCCGTAATTCGCAGTGCTCCCCTGTCGGACGTCGGACTTGACCGTTGGAAGTGTCGGAGGCTTTTCGAGTTTGGGAGTAAAATGTACAATAGTGCTATTTTATTTCTAAATTAATTGTCTAACTGCCCTAATATTGTTAAGAGACCATGTAAGACAGTGACATGACAAAAAACTTCGTTTGGAAATAATTATTTATCTTACATCAACCGTTCATTTTATTTTTCACAAGATGGGCTTGTGCACCACTATGGATCATACACGTTCCTTTTCGATTACTTTTGTTTTAAACTTTATCGTTTAAAAGCATGTAATATGACATTATAAAAGAGAGATATTCAATTTGTTTATCAGTACCATAGCAACGCTAACTTCCGTCGGATAGGAACAGTCAGTTGCTGTCGTACGAGTTCAATTTTTTCATCGCATGCGGATGACCAACGGACCCGATTTTTTTCGCACCGCACTGTTCGGACCCATTCGCATACGGTCTGCGAATCTCCATAGGAAATGAATGACTTCCGGCCGTTACGCAGCCGTATCTACTGTGCTAATGTGAAGGCGGCGTTAGAGTGCGCTGAGGATGATGCTGCCATTGTAAAGGTGGGTATAGATTGCATTGTTTGCTATGATAACACTGATTGTTGTAGTAGTAGTCGGCAGGCCAAGACCCTGAAAAACACTTTTGATGGCATTTTTTGTTAAAAGTTGGCAACCATGCTAGAAGTTATTAGAGGGCTCTGAGGTTCCAGAATCCAGTGGTTGCCAAAATCATATTCATAATTTAAGGTCAAATTTGAAGGTCAAAAGGTCAAAAACAATAGATTTTATGATTCGTCTTTTTGGGGGGCTCTATTTTCATGGCATTCTTTTTTAAAAAGTTGGCAACCATGCTAGAAGTTATTGGTAGGGTCTGAGGTTCCAGAATCCAGTGGTTGCCAAAATTATAGTCATAATTTAAGGTAAAATTTGAAGTAGTCGGCAGGCCAAGACCCTAAAAAAAACTTTTGGTGGCCATTTTTATTCAAAGTTGGCAACTATACCAGAAGTTATCAGCATGGATTAAGGTTTCAGAATAGAGAGCCGAAGTCCCGCCCTTCTACTTCCGGTCTATGGGACCTATTTTTCGATTTTTAATGCATGGGAGTCAATGGAGAGATAAAAATTATTTTTTGGTCCCGTTCGAGTTGGACCGTGCATTTCACATATGATGTGTGGGAATTTAAAAGATAATTTTCCACATTAATAAAGTTCTGTTTTTCGTTAGACTTTAAAAGTTATGTAAGTTTTGTGCGAATCCGTTCAGTGGACTACATCTCTTGTCTCAAGCGATGCACGTCACCAACTAGCAAACGAGAGGCTGGCTAGTTAGCTAGCTACTATGCTAGTTAACGGTTACATCTTGCTGCCAGCTAAGTCACTTAACAGCAGTGTTTGTACAGTCTATGAATGAAATACAACTTATCTGGTGTGTTTAATCCTCTGACTCATGATATTTTCATCGGCAAGGGGGAAGCTCAAATAAGACCTGTTGCTGGCGCCCGTGGCTGTGAATTGGTCTAACGTCACTAACGCGACTGATGTGTTTGTAGTCGTTGGAAACACGATCTTTCACAATGTTGTAATTCACTAGTTACAACATACTTTTCAAATGTCTTTACATGAAAAATTGTCATTAAAATTGACAAACATCATATGGGTAATTCAAGGCACAAGACAATCGGGACCAGAAAATAATTTATATTTCTCCATTGACTGCCATTAAAAAAAAATCCAAAGATAGGTCCCATGGAGGCAAACGGAAGGGGCGGGACTTCGGCTCTCTATTACTCGGTTGCCAACATGGAACTTGACCTTTAAGGTCAAATATTGAGGTCAAATGGTCAATTGAGGTCAAACTTCAAGTTTTCTTCATTTTGTGATGTACTTTCATGAAATATAAGATTTCAAAAATAGATATCGGATATTTAGTACATGAGGTATAGAAATTTCAAATATATGAATAACTTATTTGGACATTAAGAATTTATATTGCCATTACTTCTTTATGGTAATAACACAAAACATTTTCTAGAGTACAGTATATATTGCTAATGAATAACAAGAATGCATGTCAATAGATTGCTCCTTTATTTCAAGGCAAAAAAAACCTAATTTAAATGTCAATGCAGACTGTCTGAATGTTTTTGTAATATTTGTCATAATGCACTTACTGTCAGTGATGGGCAGTAACGCGTTAGAAGTAACAAGTTACTGTAATCCGATTATTTTTTTCAAGTAAAGAGTAAAGTAAGGGATTACAATTGCAAAAACAGTAATTTGATCACTGTTACTTTTCTGCAAGCAGGCTGCACTGCGTTACTAAACCGTGATTTTAATTGCTTTGTGAGACTGTCCTCTGACTTGTAGGCTATAACGTGCAACACATTGCGAGAGATGTTAACAACAGACGTATATCAGCAAGACAATGGAGTGCGGGAGAGAGCATGACCATGCTGCATTTAATAGCCTGGGGTTTTCCTAAACTTTCATTTCATTTCAATGACTTATGTACGGTGGCCCTGAAGTGCAAAACACAACAGCAAATCACACAACACAACACAAAAAGAGACAACACAACACAAATAAGACAACATAACACAAAAAGAGAAAACAAGTGCACTGGTTCGAGGCCAACTCCTCCTGACCCTGAATTTCCCCTTGGGGATCAATAAAGTATCTATCTACTGTATCTATCTATGTGTCCTTGAGCAAGACACTTAAACCCAGTGCCCCAGATACGCAGGTGTGCACCTTGCATGGCAGCCTCCGCCATCAGTGTGTGATAATGTAAAGCGCTTTGGGTGTGTGCAGAAGCCGATGAAAGCACTACATAAATGCAGTCCATTTACCATTTACCAACACTTGATGATTGCGTGGCTAAGGAAATGCCCTGTTCCAAGAAGTTGCTTGGATCTGATAGCGTGTGATTGTAGAACCAAGTGTCCTGCACTTTCCTTAAGAATGGACAGCCTGCATGCAGTTGAGATGCTGATAGATGTCTTAACAATGCAGGGATGAAACACGCTCTGGACATGCTCTACAACAGCAACAATAAGTGCAACATGGTAAATATTACAAAACATTCAGACATTCTGCACTGACATTTCAATTTTTTGCCTTGAAATAGAAGAGCAATCTCTTGACATGCATTGTTGTTATTCATTAGCAATATACTCTAGAAAACATTTGGTGTTATTTATACCATAAAGGAGTAATGGCCATATACATTCTAAATGTCCAAATTAGTTATAAATATTTGAAATTTCCATCTAATATTCATTTTTAAAATCTTATATATTATGAACGTACTGTACACCACAAAATAGAGAAAACCTGACATTTGACCTGGATTGACCTTTTGACCTCAATATTTGACCTTAAAGGTCAAGTTCCATGTTGGCAACCGAGTAATTCTGAAACCTTAATCCATGTTGAAAACTTCTGGCATAGTTGCCAACTTTGAATAAAAATGCCACACATTTTTTTTAGGGTCTTGGCCTGCTGACTACTTCAAATTTGACCTTAAATTATAAATATGACTTTTTAAAAAGAATGCCATGAAATTAGAGCTCTCCAAAAAGACAAACCATAAAATCTATTGTTTTTGACCTTTTGACCTTAAAATTTGACCTTAAATTATGAATATGATTTTGGCAACCGCTGGATTCTGGAACCTCAGACCCTACTAATAACTTCTAGTATGGTTGCCAACTATTATCAAAAAATGCTGTCAAAAGTGTTTTAAGCACATTTCCTGGTGTTGGCCTGCCGAATATTCCCTCGGAGGGAGACGTCAAGGATGTGTGTGTGTGTGTGCTGTGGCCGCTCCTGGCCAGCAGGCTGCATCCTCTGCTGGGCTAATCATTTGGGATTATGAAACACGTTATCGCTCCCGCAAATTCAACACCTCAGCCATGAGGGCTCTCCCTCTCCCACGAGACAGAGACAAAGAGAGGAAGGAAGGGAGAGGAAGAGAGGGAGGGAAATAAAGAGGAAAACAGTGCGTTTACCGTACGTGTTTATTACGCAGACACATGCCGTTCATTTCGCCGTTCGAGAGACAGGTGGAGTGAGTGAGGGAGGGATCTGGATCAGCGCTGTCTGTCTGATGGGCGGTGTGTGTCTGGCGCTAAAGGGCTAGCGGTGATTAGTGTGCAGCACTGACCCGTCCTCTCACCCTGCACACAGAGCCGGGGCTGACAGCGCCCTGCAGCGGTGGACGTCCGTCCCCCGTCTCCCCCGTCTCCCCCGTCTCCCCCCTCTCCCCTGCCACCTTTGAGGTGTCCGTCACGTTTCCGAGGCTCTGATCCAGAGCGCCGGCGCGGAGGGGAGGGGAGGGGAGAGGAGGGGAGAGCGGGGGACTCCAGCCTCCGACACGCTGATGTCTCCAGTCAGGTTGGCTCGAGTGGCCACTGACCTGCCGTCAGAGAGGGTACACAGGATGTTATGTTAGCAAGCACTCCTCAGGCGTGACCTTGATTGACTTTGAAGGCTACAGCTGCCAGCGGTTTTTTTTTCCTCCGGTGATGTTTCTTTTCACATGGCTGTGGCTGAGTGAATGGGTGGGATTGTGCTCTGGTCCGTGGGCAACGCTGATTGAGAGGCGCCCGTATCAGCTCTGGTCTTGAGCTCAGGGAGGCCGGGGAGAGAGAAAAGCCGTCCGTCCCGGTGAATGGCGGCGAGGAGTATTCATCAGTGGCATGTTGACGGCGCATCCCTGGCATTTGTCCTCCCCGGAGAGGCAGGAGAGAGAGGGAGAGAGGACGAGGTGAGGGGGGGTTATGGGGGGTAGTGAGAGGTGCATCGCCGCTTATGAGCCTGTCAGAGCCGATCACTGTTATTTTAACCGCAGTCACCCAGGCTCCCTCTTCATTCTTTTGGCACTGACACACACCCTCACTCCTGACAGGCACCCCCCCCCCCTCACACCTCCCTCTCTCCCTCCACCCCCTCTCTCCTTCCATCCTCCTCTCCCTCTATCTCACCCCCCCCCCCCCCACACACACACACACACATCCTTTTATGTCTCTCCATCCCTGCATTCCTCTCATCTCTCTCTCAAGGATGAAGTGTGTCATGGCGGCACTGTGGGAGGGTTATGAGAGGAGACGAGAGAGAGCAGCCCTGTTCGGACAGCGCGGGCCCTTTCAAGGCCTTCCCTATTCACAGTGCACTCCGTCAGACTACAATAAGTGTGATTGGGGAGGAGGGAGAGAGGGAAAATAAAGGAGAGCGAGAGAGAGAGAGAAAGAGGGAGTGAGTGAGAAAGAGATGCTTTCAGAATGATCACAACTGCCACCTCTTTTTGAAACTGGCAGCGTTTCAAGCCCGTTTGACCCGTTGCAAAGACTCTCCAAAGTGATTTGGACAGTAATAAATCCATTAATCCTCCCCGGCCACGGAGATGCTGTGTATCAATCAGAAGCCGTTTGGAGAGAGAGCCATTACAGATGCATTACAAACGACCTTCTGTTGACCATGGTGCATTTTAAGGCCCCCGCATCACCCCTGGAAGCGCTCACAGACGCTAAAAAAAAGACAGAGTGTCCTACGTTGCTTTTAGAGCCATTTTCAGCAGATAGCCACTCTTCTACCGACTCACTCTCTCTTTCTCTCTGTCTGCCTCTCTCTCTGTCTCTCTTTGTCTTGATGGAGAAGAATGCACTTGGACCCTTGTTCTCACACTGCATGAACACAAATGGCAAACAGAGACTGTCTGCGTGGATGTGCGTTTGTGTTATGATTACGCTGCCATGCAAATGTGTCGACTTGTTCTTTCTGAAATAATGCATCGTTACAGCAATATACTTTGCAGTGGCTGTGTTGTGTTTTCATTTCACACGTTAACTCCAATCTTTTGCCCTGTCTCTATCTCCCCACAACAAACATCTTTGTTATACTCAAAGTTTGTTGTTTTAAGAGAAAATGATTTCTGAGCTGCTTCAGTACATTTCTCCATCTATCCATTGAACTGTGACCAGTTGTGTACAGTATACAGTATGCATCTAATCTAAGTGAACTATTCCAAACTACTCTACAGTGGTCTACTGCTCAGTGCTAAACAAAGGTGGTACTCACATCCTGCCATTTTAAAGCAACACTAAAGAGTTTTTCGTACCTTAAAATAATGTTTCCGAAATCATTACAGGGGTTCATCAACTTTGTAACAGGGTGAACGGCACTTCTGCTTTCACTTCGTGGCCCTCTATCAGCTATAACCGCACTATGTAACTTTACAAGGTGGGGTAGTGTATCTGTAGTTTGATGAAATGAGACATCAGAAACTACAAATTTGACTTGCTTCGATGTCGCAATACATCATACTTTCATAAAATCATGCAACATATTCTACCTTGTCTGTTATTTGCTGGATAAACAAATAGCGTATATGCAAAAGAGGAAAAGTGCTTTAGTGTTGCTTTAAAGTTTAGCTGAACCCTACTGGGTTTAATTTTATTTTCATATTTATCTCAGCAAGCACACCTCAAAGCAATCCACTATATTTTAAGTAAACTTAACTCATTTCAGCATTCAAATAGACTAATTTGTAATTTCGTTATAAAAGTATAACTTCAACAGAACACAATCTAAATGTGAACACATTTGAAGTTACAAGCCCCCACTGGGAAACAGTTGTCACTGAATCACTTGCGAACTCATTCTGTGCCTCAGCAGTGCGGCTGGCACTTGTGTTCCTCCTCCTCCTCCTCCTCCTCCTCCTCCTCCTCCTCCTCCTCCGGAGCTCAGGTGGAGCGTCGGATTGGTTTTTCTGCTGCGCTGTGGCCGGAGTCCCGTCTGGCCCTTAGGCTGCCCGCTGTGTGCCTGACTGGAAAAAAGAGCACCTGGAGCCAGAGCTCATCAAAATCAACACCAAACATCTGCTTCCCCTCCGCCGCAGGAGACGGTGGCCACGATGGGCCAAACCTACCTCACGCTGTAGTGATATTTTCTCTCTCCCTCTCCCTCTCTCTCTCCCTCTCTCTCCTCTCTCCCTCTCTCTCTCTCTCTCTCTCTGGATTGGTCTGAGTGACGTGAGCCTGGCACCAACTCCTCTCCGGCTGTTAGCCACTGTGGTTGGAGTGGATGGAGGAGTGAATGTGTGTGTGTGTGTGTGTGTGTGTGTGTGTGTGTGTGTGTGGGGATGGGGGGGTCAGGGATGGGGCGGTCGGACGTGACAGGCACACCTGCTCAAGTGAGGCGGCGATGGACGGCACCAGCTGTTTCTGGATGTAGCAGGTCGGCGCGGTCAGCTCGACGGGGCCCGTCAGGCCAGCCCGAGAGCGCTCGTGCCAGCCGAGGCTAACGCCGGGCCTCCCCGGTGCCCGGGGCAGAGAGGGCAACCGCAGCCGTGCACGGTGCCAGACTTTATTACGGCGACCCCGGCCGTCAATGACCATCAAGGGTCATCGTGCTCGGAGAGAGGGGGAGCTAAGAGAGTCAGGAAACATTACAAACAAGTCCGGCCAAATGGCCGACAACAGATAAAAAGAGACTAAAAAGCTCTGTGGTTAGATGGGAAATGTGTCCAATTCAAGGGTGCTCTTTATTGAATTTCATTGTTTGTGATTACAGTATTGTAATATTGTATAGTTCTTCCCACTATCTCTCTCTCTGTTTCTCTCTCTCTCTCTAGCCCTCCCTTTCTTTGTGTGCATGTTTGCATGAGCACACAAGCTTTATCAAGCCCACTTTCATCAAATAAGACTTGCCTCTCCATTCATGGGGCAAAACTAATTATGCTTTCGAGTTCCAGTGGGCAAATGGGAGCCGGAATGCATTCTTCTTTGAAACTCGGAATTAGAAATAAGATTGTTTTCCTGGACCGGCACCAAATCGATTGTCAGACACTGCACCAGTTGGACGATCCCCTCCCCCTGCTCGGAGCACAATCTGCACAACCAAGTGCTAATTGTTAATAAGAGATTTAAGCATAATTGATTTTCCACTTTATCTGACTTCAATTTACATTGAAGTCATACCTTATTTCCCCGCTGGCCAATTCAACCAAATGTTGTGTTTTCCGCAGAGGCACAAATTGCCAAAACAACTGCGGCTGTCCCCTCAGGGAAATGCTGCGGAGTTCGGCCTCTCGGCTGCGCGTTTAAACGGGGCTAACTTTGTGTAATTACTTTCCTAAACGTCTGAGCCAGCCAGCAGGGGACCATCTAATGTGTGCTTGAAGATCGCTAGAACATTTAAGCTCGGAACAAACATTAAAGCCCAAATGACTGCGCTGGCAGTGCGGAAAGTCAACAAATAGACACTTAGCGCTCCTTCATCCTCCCCCGCGCTCAGAGAAGCATGTCGGCTCCCGCGAACGCATCTGTCGTCAGGGATGCTAGCGCTGCTCTTTTGTTTCAGGAGGCGTATTGTACATGTGGAGGGCCACTGGGCCTGCCAAAAGAGCGCTCACTGTGCTGAGTGAATCGGCCCCAGCACTTGAACCCAGACAGAGAGAGAGAGGGACAGAGAAAGAGGGCATGCACGCACGCACATGCACACACACACACACATAAACACACACACACACACACATCTACACCTACACACACACACACACACACATAAACACACACATAAACACACACACACACACACACACACACACACACACACACACACATCTACACGTACACCTACACACACACACACACACACACACACACACACACACACACACACCTACAACTACAGCTACACATACAGTATACACACACACACACACACACACTGAAACACACAGCACAGAAATATTGGTCTCTCAGCGGAGACAAAGGTAAATGTTGAGCCTGTCTGCGGTCTCTGGGTCGTTATTTTGCAGGCCAGTTGAGATGAGGTGTGTTATGGTTTGACCCGTGACAGAACGATGTCAGAGCCCTGTCCGTGAGAGAGGTGACCTTTGGAAGAGTGACTTTCAGGGGTGATGCGTGCTTTTTCAGAGCACATTGATCGGCTCTCCCGTGGCAATCACTGAAGTTGTTTCGCTTTTCACTCAAGAAAATGTAGGGTGAGATAATTAAGCTGTTATAGGTTATAAATCGAGTTTTGTTTTAACAGTCATTTCTGCACAAAATGTACTATTTCTCTCTCTCTCTCTATCTCTCTTCCTTTCTCTCATCCCCTCTCTCTTCTTCTCTCTCTCCCTTCCTCTGCGTGTTTGTGTGAGCCATGATGCAAGTCTCACAGAATACATCTTTCAAAACAGTTTGATAACTTTATACACAATTACAAGTATGATTGATGATAAACTCAACAAACGTGTGTGTGGTGTGTTCCTGTTGATTTGGGACAAGCTTTCAGGATAAGCTAGGCCAACATAAAGACCGTTTTTTAGATATTCATTCTCTAAAGGCCTTTCATCTCTTTTGCATGTCTCCATTGAAACCTGAAGAAAATGAGTTTTGCTCGAGGTCCTCCACAATAATGTCACATTTAAATTCACTTTGTTCTTGCTGGCAGATCAATGTGTTGTAAAGGACTTCTCTCTCTGATCTCTCTCTTTCTTTCTTTCTTTCTTTCTTTTTTCCTTTCTCTCTCTCTTTCTCTCTCTCATCAGTCACTAGGTCTGAAGCACAGTCCTTGAGCCCAGAGTCTCTTAAGTCACTGCAGTGACCTGTCTTGAGATGAGATTTGGTTTCCATGGCGACCGGGAGAATGTGCCAGGAAGATATCCTGAGTGGGCTCATCCTTGGACATCAGCCTTTCGAAGGACCACACCTGTTCAATATCCTGACCAACAGGAGGTCGACTCATTAACGTGGATGTGGAGTATTCTCGGTGCTGTAGTGGACCTAGTAGGTGGGCAGGTGGATGCATAGTGGACAATGCGTCCATCTACAGTATGCAGACATTTTATTGACTGCATAGATCCGTGTGAAACTGAAGTGCAACACAGGGTGTTACTGAAGGCAATGAGGTCAGTTATGAAGCATCAGTGGAGAGCCGACACATGTCTATTAGGTAAGGAAGAGAGCTGAGCACAGGAAACTGCCTTTTTTGGTGCTGTCAGTTGTCTCAGAAAACAAGTTGCTATTCTGAGTATTAGGTCTTGGGTGGTCATAATTGATCATTGGATGAGGTGTGGATGTGAACTGTGTATGAGATGTTTAGATGATCACAGCGGTACTTTAATTGTCATGAATCCAACTGTTTTCATAAAATAAAAGTTTGTTCACATTTCAAGAATGAGCATGCACACTAATTCTACTATCTGACTATCTGCTATCTAGAATTTGCATGGCTGTTCAATTGGATTCTAAAAAGAATACACCACCCCTTTTAATAGTTGAAATTCCAATTGAAAGGGCCAGTTTTACTCTGATTAAGGTGTTTGGGTATTTTATTCCATTTGAGGCATGAATCCGATTAGAACGGAACTAAATGTGCAGTCACAAACAGGTCACAACAAAATCTTCACTGTTTATCATCCTTGGCCATCTCAGCTCTGTAAGAACAGCACGATGGGTCTCAGCATGATGACTTACTGCTAAGTAGCCCATTAAAGTATTGTGTGGAAAGGTTTCGAAATTGTTTCGAAATCGATACCAAAACTACTGTAGATGGTACTGGATGAAAGAAATTGATTTATCATTTCAACCCACACAGTTGAATAAGAACAAGCAAAGACAGGCCATCTGTATATCAACAGAAGTAATTCTGAAGCCAGAAAAGCACGTCTGTCATGCACGTTTGTCTGCTGGCTGCACAAATAATTGCCTCTCTGGAACAATTAAGTTAACTTTGGCCATTGGGCTAAGTGCTATCAAAGTTGCGCCGCGGGCCAGAGCCAGTGAGTGCACGCATTGAAACGTGAGAGGTATGTATCAACTCGTCTTCATCAAAGGGATATTCTGCCATTTTTGGAAATACGCTCATTTTCCACCTCCCCTCGAGCAAAACAATCGATATTTACCTTGTTCCCGTTCATCCAGCCATTCTTTGAGTCTGGCGATACAACTTTTAGCTTCAGCCTAGCATAGATCATTGAATCGGATTAGACCAATAGCTTCTCGCCTGCTAGCTTCATGTTTAAAAGTGATTAAGATTTCTGGTAATTTTCCCATTTAAAACGTGTCTCCTCTCAAGTTAGAAAGTGCAATAAGACCAACTGAAAATGAAATCTGGCGTTTTTCTAGGCTGATTTGACATGGAACTACACTCTCATCTGGCGTAATAATCAAGGCAACTTGCAAACGTACATAGGCGCAGTGATATCGTACGCAGCATCTGAAAATAGTCCCCATAGACAACAGCAATCTCACATAGGTGTTGCTATTGTCAAGGTGGGGCAGGGCAGAGTGAAGTGCAGCAAATTTGGCATCCTCTGTGCTCCTGTTCTGACTGGGTGAATTGGAAGAGGTTCGGTGAGGGTGGTGAGCAGGTCTTGAGGTGGGCCAGGACCAGCCTCTCCATGCACTTGATGATGACGGGGTGAGTGCAGCTGGATGGAGGTCATTACGGCTCGTTGCAGTGGAGTGCGTTAGCACTGGCATGATGGAGGTGGTTTTAACGCACGCGGGGACAGCTGCCACTCTGCACTCAGCAGTGTTTTCAAAACGCTGCTGAAGTGCCTAGTCAGCCCCCTCTGGTCACACTCCCACTGTCCCTACTGTTGGTTTCACACAAGTTTGTTGTTTACTGATAGCAGGATGCAGTTCTTTCATGGCAAGATTATAGCATTAGCATCCGGTGGTATACAGGCTGCTATTACTACAGTTGAGGTAAACTCTGGGAAGATAGAGAGGATGTGTGTGTCCTCTGGATTACATTGGTACGCTTTGACAGAAATGTAATGCAGCAGGTTTGCATGGAAATATTGTCATTCCACAAAATTGGATGGAAGTAGACTGCAACCAAGCAGCAAATGAAATTGTCTTACAGTGCTTTCATGATTATGAGTGATGGCAGTAGAGATGGTGCATAGCATCCAACCAGTCAACTGGCTGTTACAAAAAGGACCAGTTGTAGCTTGTAGTCTACATTTTCGACATATTAAAATCATTTCCCCTTGATGAGGATGTATGGGAGAAGATAGAGGTAGAATTACAATGACAAAAGAGCTTTTGGTCTTTTAAATGTTATCAGATTATACTCCCTAGTCCCTACCACAATATTGGAGTTATTATTAATAAACAAATTAAATCGTTTGATCATCTATCAATGCTGCATGTTATAAAGTATCTAAACAGCAGATGGCTGTTTACAGTGTTACAAAATAAATGTGTCCTTTTTTCAGTTAGAGTGGTTGCTTCCTTTCTTTGAATTTCATTCATTCATGTACAGTACTCAACTGAGTGATGTTTTAAGTCCTTTCATATATGCTTCAGTAAAATCACTTAGATTTGTTGACGCTAAAATGGTTCTGTGAGACCATTGTAATGAAAGGCATCTTTTCCCTTTGTTGACATACAGGGAACTTTACAGCTTTGACTTGCAATTATATACGCATTCAAAGGCCCTCCTGGCCCTGCAGTAAACCTATGCTGTGAATATCTGCTCTCTAATTTGATTGGTCCAAAAGAAAACCCAGACCACTCTGCATTTACAGCGCCATCTTTCATAGAGGCACGGAAGGAAGGAAGGACGCCTCCAAATAAAGAACTGCTGGCAGTAGGAGTCTCAGCTTTTGGAGCGCAGCCCACTCTTTTGTTGGACTCATCAATGAGTATTGCGATGGCTTGCATGCAGAAACACTCACACACACACGCACACACACACACACACGCACACACTCGCACACACTCGCACACACACACACAAACACACTCGCACACACACACACACACACACACACACACACACACACACACACACACACACACACACACACACATCCACACACACACACACATGCACACAGACGCACACAGCGCTGGTTATCAGTGGCTCTCAGTCAGCCACCCTGCATGGCTCCCACATGTGAGGAAGTCCCGACTAATCCACTGTCGAGCTCCCCCGTGTGCCCTGGTGTGGACGTGCATCTGTTGCTCTGGTGTCGGCGCGTGCGGCCTTGACTCCCAGGCAGACCTGTGGGTCTTAATTCCGGCAGTCTGTGGGGTGCATGTCTTCCGCCTGCTATGCCAAATGGATTTTCATTAAGCTCTCGGCTGTGGGCTGTGCCAAAACTTTGATTGAGGGGAACGTTTCATCTATTTTCAGTTGGTTTTTCTTCTGGCCCTCACTCTTGCTTCTTCTCCACTGTGCTGCCCACTTGGGCTGCATGTTGATGCCGTTTCCCCCCCTTCTTCCTCTTGAAGGAATTACTTTTCCTGAATGTTTGGTCTTTGATGTTGGTGGATGAACAGAGCTCAGAGCAAAGAGGCGAAAAGCAATTCCAGACAGTGAGGCAGAAAAGGGGCCTCCCCACTTTGATCATTATAGCCGGGAATTTCCGATTTTCCATCGGCAAGTCGTCATGGTGGTAATATAGGATATAAGAATGCTCTTTTTCCTTTTTCCGTTGCATCATTTACATCTGTTATCATGCCACGGTAGTGAGAGCCAGATCCTATCCTGGTCACTCAAGCAGTGAAGTGTTCGGTGGAAAGGGGTATTACACAAGAACAAATGAAAACAACAACACAACGGTCTCCATGGCATATCTCCATGGCAACATCTGTATCACATACCCACGTCCTCTTGATGCACCCATATCTTGGCCTTATCTGGCTCTCTGTGTTCTCTCGTCACCCTCTCTCCATTCCACTCGCTCCATATCTCTCGTCGCCTCCATTATTTTCCACTCTTTCTGTACGTTTACATTTTTCTAAGATCTTGCCAGATGTGAGTAAGCCTCTTATAACCCAAATATGTCCCTAACACAGACTCAGTTTCTAGCCAGAATTCTCTGTTAAAGATAGTAGGATAATTCCAGTGATTTTTGGTCAAAACAACACGCACATAACTGTGCTGGGGATCCCTGAATTGTATCCTGGGCTCCCATCGCTCGCCAGTTTTTGTGGCACATTTTCAACAAGCGCGTGTTTCTCATTTATCATAAGGCCTGCGCTCTTGCAGTAGATCTGCAAGAGATGGATGGGTCCACTTTACTGGCCCTCTGTCCTCACTCTTCACCAGCACCTCCAACCCCACAGAACTCTAGATGGATGAGTCTGATTGTTTATTCCCTGAATGACACCACCTCAGTCAGACATCCATTTGTTGAGAGGGGGATATTTTTTTTTTTAACTGGATCAGTGACGTGATAAGTCAGTTGATGAGTGTCACATTAAGGTGAAAGTCATGTTAGTCATCAGATCAGTCGTTTATCTACTACCCTATTGTAAGAGGAAGCGAAACCTGAGAGGGAACTTGTGTCTTTCATGGCTGCAACCTTTATGTTCTGATCTTGATGGCTGGAAAATATCTACTGAGAGGTGTCTTTTACAGGAACTGGCTGACATCTGACTGACATCAAATCAGTACAGACATCTACAGAAAAATACCCATTCATGTATGCACAGATATGCAGAGGCACAAATATGAACATGCACCTTACCCCTCCAGCTGCCTCTCCTAACAATAAGCCCTCTCTACATAAAGTCTGGGCTACCCCTTGTTGTCTAGCAGCAGCAGCGCAGGGGTTAGCCGTTGGCTCCCACAGCCTCCAGACTGAGTGGGGTTGATGGTGATTGATTACTGGGGTGTAGGTAGGCCAGTGCTGGGCTGTTGATTGCCACATGGGAGCTGGAGGATGAGAACCGCAGAGCCGACACAGCAGAAAAAGCACCTCAGCACCAAACAGCGGGGCCATGGTGTTAAGAAATCAGCGGCATCCAAAAACAAAGCACCAAGAAAACACTTTCATGGAAATTCTCATTTATCAACGTTTATAATTTGGCTGGTAAAGTTCCACAAATTGTAAGGCACTGCAGCTATGAAAAAAAGTAATAATAATATGTTTTATCAGTGAGGGATCTGACTACCATCTGTCCTAATGCGATTTTGAATGGCCAGATAGTGAGTTGGTCTAGTCCTAGGAGTCCAACCCTCCAGCATTGCTGTTTGTCCCCTTCTGAAAGGTTGGTTTTGTTACACTGCCTAAATGTTTTGGCAGAGACTCTAATCCAGTTCAATGATCCATCTTCTGTGGGACTTCCATTCCATCTGCCGCAGATTGAAGGCAAACATCTGCTGCGGAGAGACGCACCTTCATGATTAAGCCCAAGACATGACCATGAATATGCTGAAAAATCAGTCCCAGCTTTCACATTCACAGCATTTACACCCACCCTCCAACAGACACTCGTAACCAGTCAGTGATTTTACTCTTAAAGACGCACTCCCACAGTTTATAACGCCCCTATCTCCTCTCTGTCCCTGTAAAGTATGCATTCAAAAGTTGTTCTCGTTCAACTCCAAAATCCCCTGGCTTAATGTATAACTGTACACCTTGCTCCTCATTTACAAAATTGGGCTCTCTCTGGTCATGCCCTCTCTCCACACGCTGTTCGCCTGCTTCTGACTGCTGCAGCTGGCACGTTAGCTAGCTTGTGCCTATGAGGAATTGTAGGGTTTGGTTCTGTACCCTTATAACGCATTCATCGACTGATGATGCCTCAGCCTGAATTGGCCCTCCTGATCTGTGTTTTGAATCTATGTTCCGATGCTCTATGCAGAAATCCTCGGTCATGACATTAACTGCAGTGCTTATTTCACATTATATCTTGTAAAACATAGGAGACATATAGCCTATAGGAGACATCCTACGGACATGTTAACAAGGTTAAAAACTGGATTTGCTCCAGAGGTGGTCTTTTACTCTCGTTATTAGGGCAAGAGGAAGCTGTCCAAACGCCTTTGAACACAAACACACACACACACACGCACACAGATTGTTCATCCTATCCCTCCAAGGGCAGATTGGATGTCTGTATGTGTCACAGGTGCTTACAGGGACACATCACATAGGGTGTTTCTCACTGGTGGATGGGAAGCTGCTAAAAGGTTTTCCCCAAACGGGTTGGAGGGCTGCCTGCATAGCGGCCATGCCTGCCTGGGAGGATGTGTCAGACGGAGACGGTGTTTAAGGCGCTGAAGTATTGAATTATTTCCTGACAGCAGTGGCGACCTCTCCGCCCGGGGAGGGTCAGTGGCCGACTGACAGAGATGGATTCAGTCGTTCCGCCTGTCGTTGCGGTGAGCGAGGTCCGCCTGCTCTGGGGTCGGATTAAGAACGGGAGTAACAATCTCATCAGCCCCCCAACAGCCCCCGGCCCCCTTCCTGCGCCCTCCAAGCGCCGCAAGATTGTCCAGTACGGCCGGGCCATTTTGCACCAAGTCAAAGGCCACTCTATTCAGTGACTGACGTAGCTGCCAAAAGCTCCAAGACTCCACTGTGCCGTTTACTGCAAGCATTTAAGCAATGTTTACAACAGCGTTTATTTGATCTGGTAGCAAGCCAAAAAATACACTTCCTGGACGGCCGGAATGTGTTCCAGAAGCCTAATAAGATGACATGCCCCTTTAGTTGTTTGTTTGTCTGTCTGATAGACTGACTTTCTGACTTTTATTTGCTGAGGAAATAGTCAGAAATCTCCTCCGACTCTTGAACTAAAAATGCAACAAGCAGGTCTGGCTATCCTGAAGCTTATTCTACACTGTCTGATAAACATGAACTGGCTTTAATTCAATGCCAGCTGCTGTACACCACTGTCGGTGAAGTGAGACATCTGCAGCAGTGCTCTGTAAAGTGGTGCCGGTAATAAGGCGTAGATCATCGGCACTTTTCCATCTGGAGATCAGAAAGAAGTGCGATGCCATTTCCATTTCCCTGTAGTTTAGCCCCAAGGCTGAGAGGGAAAGTAAGTGAGATAAGAAAATGGGCTTTCTGTATTCTGTTTACCTGCTGGCCACGGCTTTGGTTTTGTGGTTTGATGAGCAATCAGATCTATATGCAGAGATGTTTAAAACCAAATGATTATAAATAAAGCACATCACATTTCATGCCGGAATTATTTATACGGCACAAGATACCAAAATAATAATGATAATGTGTAGGCTACCTGTAAAATAGTTCATCTGAAATTCACAGCAAGTACTGCACATTCCCGTCATTATATGCAATGGATAATTCAATCATTCTTCACCTTGATATACACCCATATGCAAACTGAATAATGCAGATGGACATAACGTTAATGTGTAATGCTAAATTAACTATTTGGTTAACACATGCTTTTGCAGGCCCTAGCTCAAATGTGAAGGCTTATGTACTATACACACGCAGACATAAGAGACACAAGTCAGACGGGAGGGGGGTTGGTGGGGGGGGGGGGGGGGTTGATGAGAAGGTGCAATGAAAGAGAGAGCCGCCATTCCATTGTCACTCACCACATCTCATTTTTCTTTAGGGGAGGGATGGTCCATTTACACACAAGAAAGTACTCTTAACCACAGTAACAAATCAACAGTTGCCTTCATGCCTTCACCACTGCCTTCCCTTCTCACCACAACTATGGGGATAAGCAGACTACTTATCTGCGCACATGCCCTGAGGCACAACAACACTCCAAACAACACCTGAAAACCCACGTGCCAAAGTATCACACACGCACGCACACATTCCACCCCAAACCAGTCAAAGTGAATTAGACCTGTGAGTTTTGACACACAAGTGATTTGGAGAAGCAGAGAGGTCTGTGAGAATTTAAGATTGACCAGTGGATTGCTACTCATGGCCCAAACTTCTCCTAGCACATCTGTCAAATAAGTAAAACTTGTGTTCATCATGATGACACGTACACCACATTAGATAACTTACACCTCACTGTGGATTTCATAAACAGATGACAGATACTGCCTGACTTGGTAACAAGAGCCACTTTCTTTCTTTCTTTCTTTCTCTCTCTCATTCCCCTCTAACACTAACACTTAACTACATTACACTGGGTAATGACCTGGTGAGGCCAACAGATACATTTCACGTACATTCATGAATGTACTACATACGCCCTGTTCTCATTTTCAGAGGAAGAGACTCTCTCGCACATGGAGAACAACACCAGGACACCACACATTTAAAAAAAAAACAACTGATTTAATTTCTATTGGCTGTCTTCCATATGACGGACGACGTTGCCATGGTTTCTTGAACCCACCTTTATGGTGAATCCCAGAACATTGGTAATTACATTCCCATCTGTCTCTCCCTACAATCCTCCATTCATCATCATCACAACAATTTCATTAGTTCCCCGCACATTAAGAGCACTGCGCCATAATTGGACAGAGACAGGGATTAGAACAGCACGACTCTCTAACTGCGTTTGACAAGGTTAATCCCTCAAACTTGTTTGTTTTTTTTGTTTGCTTGTTTTGTTGTTTTTTCCCCCTCGTTGTTGTTGCTTATACAGAAATCTTTTTTGAGGCGGGGGTGTTTTTTTAAGGAAGGCACTTCATCAAAGCTTCCTGCCTGGCGTCTGAGGAAAGGCTAGTCTCACCCCCTGCGGTTGCATTTTTTCAGCACACACACACACACACACACACACACACACACACACACACACACACACACACACGCACGCACACACGCACGCACGCACGCACACACACACACACACACACACACACACACACACACACACACACACACACAGTACCCTTGGCATGGGCAGAGGAGTCCTGTGGAGAGGACAGGGGGCACTCAGGCCTTCATAAGGAAATGCAATTAGACTCATGCTTCTGAGATAGCCATGGCGAGCAGTAGTGGGCTGGCAAGGGGGAGGCGATGCCCGCCTGTCATCGTGACGCAGCCAAACTGCCTGGCTGAGGCAGTGGCCATGACAGGGGCTTGGGGGTAAAGGAGGCTTTGAGTCATAATGTACCCCACCACCCACCAGTCCAGACCGCATTCCACTGTTATTAAAACACATCTTCCTCAGAACTACTCACCGGCAAATCACCAGCAGCAATGTGGACCATTGGGACCTCATGAAACTCATGAGTCAATTATACATGCCTTCTTATGCAGAGGAATTGATCCCCATTCTGCGCCCATAGACATGAATTACGATGAAGTATCTTGCTCCACCTTAACTGTCTTTGTTCATGACCTGAAATGGTCAGAAGGGTTTGAGGGCCCCTGTCAAAATACCGGATCTCCTCATTTGGGCAAAGATGGTAGCTTTTTTTGTAGGCGAACTCTGAAGTTTGTCTGAAAAGAACCAAAGCTACCATCTTTGCTCGTACAAGGAGATCCGGGTGTTAATTGAAGCAAACTAGACTATGGCAAGTTGCATTGCGATTTAGCTCTGGTGTGGCAAAAATCTAAATTTGCCATCTTAACATAGGCTACCAAAGATCACATGGGCCTCTCGAAGGCAGAGGGCAAAAGTGTGTTGAGCAAAACATCTATTTCAGACTTTTTTGTCCTTGCGAGAGTTTAACAGGTGCAATTCAAGACCCCCTTGTTATTTTCCCATAGGAAAAATAGTTAGATACCAGATCTCAAAGAGGGCAGCTTTTTTGTGGCCGAACTTCAGAGTTCTAATTCTCAGTGCATTGCATTTGTTTCTGAAGGTAAGCTATACATTGTCATGCCATGAACAGCCAACAGGAGGGGATCACATACAGCAGCAGGGATCATTGGCAGACACTGAAAGGCCACAGACGCTGCTTAAAGGGTAAGGCAGGACAGAGCTAGAAAGAGAGAGTTGCGACACTCTTTGATGTTGCCGCCACATGATCAAAAGTTCCAAAAAACCTGGGCTGAATGGCTGAACCGCAGGAGGGTGGGATGTACTTCTGGATGCTGGAGGGTGTAATCAATTAACTCATTGACTACTGACCAAGAGATTGGCTGTTAAGAGTTCCAAAAATCCCATAACACGGAAGTAGTAGTAGGAAAAAGCACTGCCATTTTCTCCTATGTAGGTCTATGGGAGTGTCGCCACTCTGTTTTATCAACCGCTCTAGGGCAGGCTAATTAGCATGAGGTTAACTAGATGTACTGCAAAGCGATACACAATATGACCGCCTCTCAGTCCTGCACATTCTCTCCGCAAATATCAATCACGCTTTTGTTTCCATCTTCTACTCCATCCCCTACTGCAACTTTTATGTATGTAAAATGAGTGTGTGCATGTGTGCGCTTGCTTTTATGTATGAGTGCTTCTCTGTCTATGAGTGTGTGTGTGTGTGTGTGTGTGTGTGTGTGTCTGCTTGTCTGCTTGTGTGTGTGTTTTATGTGTCTATGTGTATATGTTCACTATGTTCAGTGTCGTCACTGTCTGTTCAGTGTCGTCACTGTCACTCCAATATTAGACCACACACACACACACACACGCAGGCACACACGCGCACACACACACACACACACACACACACAGATACACCCACAGAGAGAGAGAGAGAGAAAGAGAGAACACACACAGAACACAGACACTGAGAGAGAGAGAGAGAGAGAGAGAGAAAGAGAACACACACAGAATATGCATAAACACAAACACACACATGCAAACACACACACACAAGCACACAGAAACGCACCCAGGCACACACACACACACAGAAACGCACCCAGGCACACACACGCACACACACTCACACAGGCTATAGTACATCACACACACACTCACTTCTCAGCTCCGGTGGTCTCACACAGTGCTGCATCTCACAAAATGTACTCAAAGATGTGTTACCCCTTTTCCACCGCCACAACCAGGTGCTGGTTCCGGGCTGGTGCTAGTGCCAGTTCGGTGCTGGTGCTACCAGCCGAGTGCCAGAGTAGTGCTGCGTCGTTACGTCACTGTATACATGCGCTTTTGCATCCCAAAACAACCAGCAGAAATGGAGACGTGGTGGAGAAACTTATTACGATTAACTTTGAGCACAAAAAGCTCAAATGTCGAGAGAGTTCAACTGTATCACTGTGTCCATTTGTGGAATAAAACCGGACGTGCCCTAAATGTTGCATGTGTATTAACATTAGCACTTGATTAGCACCCGTTGTTATGGTTATGACTACGCTGCTTTTTTTGCTGCTAGCTAACGTTTGTTAGCATGACCAGAAACACCACAGTAGTTCATATCAGCATGCTAGGTGCTATGTGTTTTCAATTGGTTCTAATGGGTCAACAAGCTAACAAGCTAACTTTACCGTTCGGGAGCTTATAACCTACAATGACCTGTGTGTCCTGAACACATTTGTGTCGCATATAAACAATAAACCGTATCAAAATTAGCTATTAAAAGTGGTCAAGAAACCTTTATTCACATTGAATATTTCCAGTTACGACCCCCGGAGCCGCCGCCATTGTTTTCTGATTTTTTTTGTTACTCCCGCCTCTGTGGACAACGCAAGCTTCTGATTTGCTGAAATCCCGCTCCCAACACCTGACGTACTGGTCTCATTTCTGGACCAGCTCAAAGTTGGTGCTGAGTTGGAACCAGTTTTCCTGGCCCAGAGCCAGGTTATTTTGTGTGGAAAAGCAAAGAACCGGTTCCAGACTTGGCACTGGCTCCGAACCAGCACCAGAACCGTGTCGTTGGAAAAGGGGTATGTGTGTGTGTGTGTGTGTGTGTGTGTGTGTGTGTGTGTGTGCGCGCACTGTGCATCTGTGTGTGTGTGAGTGTGAGGTGTGTGCACTGTGCATCTGTGTGTGTGTGTGTGTGTGTGTGTGTGTGTGTGTGAGGTGTATGTGTGTGTGTGTGTGTGTGTGTACTGTGCATCTGTGTGTGTGTGTGTGTGTGTGTGTGAGTGAGGGTGTGTGTGTACATGCGTGTGGGCGTGCTTGTGCATGTGTTTGTGTAATTGTTTATGTACGTGTGTGTGTGTGTGTGCTGGTGCATGTGTGTGTGTGTGTGAGTGAGGGTGTGTGTGTACATGCGTGTGGGCGTGTTTGTGCATGTGTTTGTGTAATTGTTTATGTACATGTGTGTGTGTGTGTGTGTGTGTGTGTGTGTGTGTGTGCTGGTGCATGTGTGTGTGTGTGTGTGTGTGTGTGTGTAGGTATGTGTCTGTGTGTGTGTGTGTGTTCCTGCATGTTTGTGTGTGTGTGTGTGTGTGTGTGTGTGTGTGTGTGTGTGTGTGACCGTAGCGTCCAGCACCCAGAGCAACCCTTCGCTTAATACCACCATCTACAGGCCGATGTGTATACAGTCCTGATTGTTCACATAAATCCATTTATTTTATAGCCCCCATGGATGAAATTCCACAAAACTTGGCATACTCCCAGAGGGTGTCAGGTTAATCACACATGAAATGTGGTGCAGTTCATAACATCTCAACTGAAGACATACCATAAACATTTTGTCATCCTTGGTGCCACGGTTCAGGTAGTTATTTAGGAAAAACTGTAATTTTTGGGCTTCGGGGGAGGGGGGGGTCAGCGGGGGGTTGGAGTGACCCCTGGGACGAAACCACCAATTTTCATGTGCCCCGGTATTACGGTGTCCCGGGAATCGTTGACCAAAAATATGACGGGAAAAATACGTCTATAGAATACGCTACGCTAGCGGCAGTCATAATTAAGGGGGATCAGAAGGTGCTATGAAACATTCACTGTTCTCACCAAACCCATGTTGTCTCACCTTATTAATTACTCTTAACCACAACGACAAACGCCACCAACAGTTGCCTTCATCATTGCCTTCCATTCTCACCACAACTATGGGGATAAGCAGACTACTTATCAGCTCACATGCCCTGAGGCACAACACTCCAAACAACACCTGAAAACCAGAGCGGTAGATAAAACGACACTCCCATAGACCTCCAAAGGAAAAAATGGCAGCGCTTTTTCCAGACTATTTCCTCGTTATGGGGCTTTTGGAACTGTTTACAGCCAATCTCTTGGTCAGTAGTCAATGAGTTAATTGATTACACACAGAGGTACATCCCACCCTCCTGCGATTCAGCCATTCAGCACAGGTTATTTTGGAACTTTTGATCGTGACGGTAACATCAAAGAGTGTCGCAACTCTCTCTTTCTATGGCTCTGCTGAAAACCCACGTGCCAAAGTATCACACACACATTCCACTCTAAACCAGTCTAATTAAAGGCTTGTCACACACAAGCGATTTGGAGAATTTAAGATTGACCAGTGGATTGCTCATGGCTCAAACTTCTCCTAGCACATCTGTCAAATTAAAACTTGTGTCCATCATAATGACACATACACCACATTAGATAACTTACACCTCACTGTGGATTTCAACACATGACAGATATTGCCTGACTGGATAACAAGAGCCTCTTTCTTTCTCTCTCATCTTCTTCATTCTCCTCTAACACTAAGCTTATAATCTTATATGTAGCCTAGTTATATGATCATGATCAGTAATTATCACTTATTAATGTAACCTATTAAGTAAGGTGATGACATAATATCCAATAGACCTCTGAAGTTCGCCTAAAAAAAAGCTACCATATTGAGATATCTTGAGATTTTTTCTATGGGAAAGTAACATGGAGATTTTGAATTATCGCACCTGTTAAACTCTCGCAGGGATGAAAACATTGGAAATGCAGATGTTTTGCGTTACACAGTTAGCTGCCTTCTAGTGGATACTGTGATCTTCGGTAGGTGAAGACGGCACACTTTGGTCTTTGCTACCCCAGAGCTAACAAACTTGCCATAGGCAATTAGCTTCTATTAACACCCGGATCTCCTAATATGGGCAAAGATGGCAGCTTTGGGTCCTTTTTGTAGGCGAACTTCAGAGGTCTATAGACCATATCCACTACACGGCAGTGGACAAAACTGTGTAGTGAAAAACGTCTGCATTTCCAATGTCATCATCCCCGCGAGAGTTTAACAGGTGCGATAATTGAAAGTCCCCATGTTATTCCCATAGAGAAAAATCGCAAAATACCGGATCTCCTTATTTGGGCAAAGATGGTGCCTTTTTTGTAGGCGAACTTCAGAGGTCTATTATCAAGGCTCACATTCATTGGGTTAAATTTCTACTAGCCTACATAGACCTCTGAAGTTCGCCTACAAAAAGGATCCAAAGCTGCCATCTTTGCCCATATAAGGAGATCCGGGAGTTAATTGAAGCTAACTGCCTATGGCAAGTTGCATTGTAAGTTAGCTTTGGGGTAGCAAAGATCAAAGTGTGCTGTCTTCACCTGCCGAAGATCACCGTATCCATTAGAAGGCAGTAGACAAAACTGTGTAGTGAAAAACGTCTGCATTTCAAATGTCATCATCCCCGCGAGAGTTTAACAGGTGCGATTATTGAAAATCCCCATGTTATTTTCCCATAGAAAAAATCTCAAGATACCGGATCTCCTTATTTGGGCAAAGATGGTGGCTTTTTTGTAGGCGAACTTCAGAGGTCTATGGTAGGACTTCAGCCTTGTTAATTGGTTGATTAATTGACCGCAGCTGTTGCATGGTCCAAGTGCAGGTTCCTGTGATCAGTAATTTAAAAGACACGCCCAGAAAGATCAGTATAAAACACAGTGGCTTCTAGGCCTCAAATACCACTTGCTCCTTTCTCTTTTGTGACACACGTTGTGGTGAGAACAGCATCATTCGAGATGGCATCCGGCGGCCTCCAGATCCTGGGCACTACTCTGGCGATTATTGGTTGGATTGGTAGCATCATCATTTGCGCTCTGCCTATGTGGAAGGTGACTGCATTTATTGGCAACAACATTGTCACAGCTCAGATCTTCTGGGAAGGCCTGTGGATGAACTGTGTGAAGCAGAGCACCGGGCAGATGCAATGCAAGGTCTACGACTCCATGCTGGCTCTCCCACGGGACCTACAGGCTGCACGTGCTCTGGTCGTCATTTCCATCCTGGTGACCGTGATGGGTATCCTGTTAGCCGTCGCTGGAGGGAAGTGCACCAACTGCCTGGAGAATGGCGTCGGCAAGGCCAGAGTGGTCATTGCCGCTGGGGTGTTCTTTCTGGTCGGCGGTGCCCTCTGCTTGATCCCAGTCTCCTGGTCCGCCCACTCGGTCATCAGGGATTTCTACAACCCCATCATCGTCGACGCGCAACGCCGGGAGCTGGGCGCGTCCCTCTTCATCGGTTGGGGGTCCGCCGGACTGCTGCTTCTCGGAGGAGCTCTTCTCTGCTGCCAGTGCCCCAAGAATGACGACCGTGGCTACTCTGCAAAGTATTCGGCTCCAAGGTCCACCTCTAGCGGGAGAGCCTACGTGTGACTCAAAGGTTACGAACTCTACTCTACATTGGGTTAAATGATTTTACTGAGCATGTTCACCTTCTCTTTTATTTGAATAAATTATTGAAATTTTAAGTATTCTTGGTCGTACTTTTTTTTTTTTCCTTGCCACCGATGCGTTTAGACTTTAGTTATCGGCAGATACAGGTGGATCTCCATTAGAATATTGTAAACTTTTAATAAACAGAACTTGCATTTATATGGATATCAATTCCAAGAGTCTGGAGGAAGAGTGTAGATTCACTAAATTCCAAGTTGCTTGAGGTCCAGTTTAATTTTTACAGTCTGTGACTTGGGGCATCATGTCCTCTGCTGGGGCTGGTCCAATCAACTACAAAAAAACCATATGGATCCTGCCTTTTGTTCAGCTCTGACCCAAGTCCTCACCGACATCAGAGATGTGAATTCCTCTTGGGCTAGGCAAAGGGGAAAATATGACCCCACCTCAATGTCTCTGCATAGACCTCTGAAGTTTGCCTACAAAAAGCTACTGTCTTTGCCCAAAATAAGGAGATCTGGTATCTTGAGATTTTTTCTGTGTGAAAATAACATGGGGATTGTGAATTATCGCACCGGTTAAACTCTCTCAGGGATGAAGAAATTGGAAATGCAGACGTTTTGTCCTCCGCCTTCAAGTGGATTGTGTGATCTTCGGTAGGTGAAGACGCCGGCACACTTTGATCTTTGCTACCCCAGAGCTAAAGCACTTGTGCACAGTAGAGCTGTAATCGGGCCTTAAAAGTTAGACCCGACGAGGCCCGAGCCCGACAGTGTTCAACCCTAATGCCAACATTAGGCTATACTCTGTCTACCTTATGCATCTAAGACTCAATATTTGGTTACCATTTGAAAACCTTTACTTGAGTAGGCTACATGTTTTTGTGGAGGAAAATCCATTTTCAAATCTTTCTCGCACTCGAAACGCATGCATCACCTGACCACTAATTTACCGCGGAAGCCTGAGCCCGGCCCGAGCCCGTGCGAAGTGACAAAAATTAAGACCGAACCCAACCCGCCGGGTTCGGGCAAAGATCTTCAGCTCTAGTGCCCAGTCATGTTAGTCTGGTTTTCACCATACTAAACTCAATCTTTTAAGATTGAGCTGCTGGGCGAAATTCTAATTCCCCGAAAGTTCAGGCAGTGTTTACCCAGCCTACAGTCATGTTGGAACAGGAAGGGGATATCCTCAAACTGTTACCACAAAGTTGGGAGCATGCATGGAATGGTCCAAAATATCTTGTTTAATGCTGAAGCATTCAGAGTTCCTTTCACTGGAACTAAGGGACCAAGCCCAGCTTGGGATAGCCCCTTACTGTTATAACATGACGGTGCACCAATGCACAAAGCAAGGCCCATAAAGACATGGATGACAGAGTTTGGTGTGGATGAACTTGACTGGCCTGCACAGAGTCCTGACCTCAACCCAATAGAACACCTTTGGGGTGAATTACAGCGGAGAAGGAGATGTGACTGAAGTTCAAATGTGAGTCAAGGCAATGTGAGTCAAGGCAAGTGAGCAAATACTTTTGGCAATCTGGTGTATCTATCTGTCTGTCTATCTAGAGTTTATGTGTCTTTCATGTACTTTCTCTTCATTGCTAGCATGTAACATAGTAGCCTAAAATATTTTAATTCTCTTGAATTTGTCTGAAGTGTGGGTGTTTGTGAGTCACAATGTTCCTTGTGTTTGGTGGTGAGACTGGTTTGGCGTGTTGCTCATATAGACCTGGCATTTGTATGAGCCACAGGTTTACACAGGTCAGTCAGCATAGTTTCCCCCTTACGCTCCGCTGGGGCTTACCCACCCTCATCCAACTCAGTGTCACACACATATCTCCTGTTGCTGAAGCCAACAATGCTAGGACTTCTGAAACATATAAGGAAAATTACAGAACACATTATTATTGGTGCTAATCTTAAATTCATTTTTAGTTATATTTACCACAAATATAAATCCACACATGGGTCATTCCACGCCAAATCAACCAGAGTCCACGCACTTGCGTCTCAAAAAAATACCATGTGTGCCTATGTTACCCAGGAGACACTCTGTAAAATGTTTTTGTGCTAAGATCAATACTTTTCAAGTAACAGCCAGTTTTACGGGGGGAGGGGGGTGTCAAATTTGTTCTGCCTCTTTTTTTTGTCAAAGTTCACAAGCTCATTGCTCAAGAACTAGAATCTGTAGGAGGCTCAAATTGTGCATGCTGGTGCATAAATAGGAATAGTATGCAGTATGGTGCATTTTGTCCATGTTTAGGGTGGGAAATGAAAAAGAAAGATTCGCATGAGACAAGTCAAATTGGTGCTTTTAAAAAGAAGAGGTAATGCAGATTAAAGAAAAAAATATTTTTTAAAATCTTTGTATATTCCCACAAGGTGTTAGGGTGCTCTGAATATGAGATCCAAAATTATTTTTCAAACTTGTGAGGTCTGCTGTTTAGTCCCTGATGGATTTTCTTTTCTCTTCATTGCTTTTTCGTAGAGTGTTTCTACTGATCTCAATAAGAGAAAAAAATCAAGAGCCTATGTTGAGTAAAAATATGTCTTCTGTAAGCCTAAACAGAGCCCAGCCAAGAACTCCAATAAAATTTTGATCAACTTTGAGGGACTGCTATGACCATGCAGGATCATCCAGACAACTCGTGGTGATTTTACTGCATACTATTCCTATTTATGCACCAGCCTGCAAAATTTGAGCCTCCTACATATTTTAGTTCTTGAGCAATGAACTTTGACAAAAAAAAGAGGCTGAACAAATTTGACACCCCCCTCCCCCAGTAAAACTGGCTGTTACTTGAAAAGTATTGATCTTAGCACAAAAACATTTTACAGAGTGTCTCCTGGGTAACATAGGCACGCATGGGTTTTTTTTCAGATTTTTTTTAGACGCAAGTGCGTGGACTCTGGTTGATTTGGCGTGGAATGACCCACATGTAAAGAAATCCAGACATGAAAGCCGATGAGGTTATGTGTAATAACTTCATGTGTGCATGTATGTACTGTACATGTGTGCATAGTTGTGCGTGTGTGTAGCCTATGTTCGAAATAACATTGGGAGCACTTAGACTCTGCGCAGTAATATCCTCACTCCAAAGTTACACTGAAAGTGCAAGAGTGAGGATATTACTGCGCCACACAATATTATCCCTCTTACCTGCTTACAAATGCCTCAATTGTCTCACCATACTTGGTCGTGTGACTACTCGTGTAACTGTATTTTAATAGGGAAAACATGGAGGTGTTTGGTCGCTTCTAACTTCATCTCTGTTTGGATCCTAATTAATGCATTGGGCTAGCTAAGTGCTATCAAAGTTGCGCCGCGCGCCAGAGCCAGTGAATGCACGCATTGAAACGTGAGAGGTATGTATCAACTCGTCTTAGTTAAGGGAATAACGTAGTTTAATATGAAAAAATGGTGAAGTGTTCCTTTAAGTGTGTGTCGGGTCAAGGTACAGTATGGGAGACAGAGCACAGCCCTGTGTCCCTATGTTGGTCATTGGAGATGAGGTAACTTAATTTAATCTGATCTGTTATTTTTCCATAAAATAAGCATCGGTTTTAACGCCAAGAGAACAGCCTACCTACCTGCATGTGGTGCTAAATAGTGTTGAATGCACTGTCAATGAAAACTATCTTTACAAAACTGTGAGGTTCTTAGGTGCTCATGGTTGTATGCAAACTGGCACAGATTTAGAGATGATGATACTTCTCTGAGCAGTTGTCTTAACGCTATCTTTTCTAACACTTCATGGGGACTGAGGTTGAGGTGACAGGTCGCAGATCATTTATTTCAGCCTATACTGTATTTTGCCACCTGTAGATTTAGGGACTTTCCATTGGGCAGGGATTGTACCTTTGTCTATTGAGCACTGGGACAGTCTTTGAAAATGAACTGCGAGTGAACCAGCACATGCTCAGGACTGTACCGCTGATTCCATCTGGACACTGAGATTTATGACTTACTATGACTCACTTGTTTTAGCTTCCTCAACATTCTGATGTCATGACTTGCTATTGTTCGAATTTTGTCAACTACCTCAGTGTAATCAACAGTGTCAAATCTGCAGTGCAAACGTGTGTGTGCGTGTGCGTGTGTGTGTGTGTGTGTGTGCATGTATGTATTGCTGGATTCATGCTAATTCGCTCTGCTCTCAGCCATGTGTTCCACAGATGTCCAGCAGGGAGCAGCTCTTCCCTGTGCAGACTGTGCTGCCATCTCCTCCAGTCTCCTTTACAAAAGCCCCTCCTGCTGGGACCCGCGAATAAAACCCACATTAAATCCATCCATATAAAACCCCATTCAGCCACCCAGCAGCCTGGAACCAATTAAACAACCCCCCCCCCTTCTGGAGAAAATTAATTACAAAAATGGATTTAAAATATGTTAAGCCAAATGCCTTTGTTTCTGCTGCCCTTTGGAATGATGATCAGTTCCTCTCTGATATTTCCCCCCCTTTTTTTTTATCTTTCCTATATCAGCTATAGTTGGGTGAGGGTGTTGAGCAATAAATTTCACAATACAACCCGTCTTGCAGGACTTGTGGTAGGGAGAACTTTCCGTTCTCCACACTCAAAGAACCATGACGTACACAGACTTAATGTCATGTTCTGCGGATGAAAGCGTCTCTGCAGTTCCTCTTTCTAACCTCGTCAAAGGAACAATGTGTCATTATGCAACTTGTACTTGAGAGGTGCTTGAGAAGTAGTCAGCCCACATTTTAGAAAAAACTCAACAGTGAGTTATGGCCCACCATGCAGAGTGACAAACATCAAAGTTACTGATAACAGAATATAACAGATTAATGCACTGTGAATTTGACAAAATAATTTTCTGTATGTGGGAAACATAAATAGATTGAGATGAAAACCAAAGTTCCTTAACCTAAGGCCTTGGTGTGGAAAATATATTGTAGTGCTGCAAAAGTACTGAGTCACTTTCAAAGTTCGATAGGAGTGTCCATCCCACATCCTGCTCCTTGAGCATTTGGGTGTGTGAAGCTTTGATATCAGACCAAGCCAAGTCGGCCAAGTATGATTAATCTGGCCCTTTTCTCTTTTCCTGTGTGTGTGTGTGTGTGTGTGCATGTGTGTTGAAGGGAGGGGTGGAGAGAGCATAGCTCAACATGCAGCCTGGGCCTATGAGCCATGCTGGCCTGGTAAGGCACAACGTCAACACCACCAACTCCCCTTACCTGTCTTCACCCCGCCTTAAAAAAAATCAACCCTGGAACATTTGCATAGAAATGACTTGGAGATGGAGCGATGGAGAATTCAATCCCTTTCCCACCGGTCTCCACCCGCCCTCCTTTGCCCTCGGAGCAGCCGATTGGCTCTCCTGGGCCTTATCAGTCAAAAACAATGAGCTCCACAGCAACTTCAGCAGTTGGACAGACAGTCATGGGGAGGCCTCTTGTACTATCTCATGTTTGCTAAACAGACAGCACCAGCTAAACAGCAAATAGGAAGGAACATCCGGAGGGAAATCCATTTGAACCGCTTCCTTACCCCTTGCCTGAGTGCACTGAGTGTCAATAGCCACTCTAGGACTTTGTTTTTGGTATATATATATACTGTATATATATATATAAGCAACCTCCACAAAATGTAATTGCATCACAGTTTGTAATGCATGTACACAAATTTGCAACACCTAAATTCTATGTCGGCTCAACACCCTAGTTTTGCCATTGCCTCTATCTACACCAACATGAATCTTTTTCAGGTCTGTGTCTCTTGTGTCGGCGTACCTTAAATGGTAGTTGGATTGGCAAACATCATAAATTGCTGTGTTTAAATTCAAATGTCATTTGTCCTTTTTTGCTTAAAGGGCCAGTGTTCCTACCCAAACCTAGAAAGCTGCTAGGTCGATAATTGCCTATATACTGTAGACAGACAGACAGTCCTCAGACAATGGCAGAAGTGCTGTTTGTCATGTTATGAGATTATGGGCCATCAATCATTTTGGAAACTTTATTTCAAGGTAAATAGTCTTTACTATACGAGGTGCTTTTTACGCTGCCGCCACAGTGGAAAGATCACGGAGCAGGTACAGTATGCTGCTGACTGTTACGCACGAGTGCCATTCCCTGTGCAGAGCAAAGGTCAAGCAAGCGTGCCGCCAGAATTGAGTATGTATGTATGCAGACAGAGTTTAGTACACACACATGTTTGCTTCAATTCAAAGAGTGCAAAAGGGAAGTGTTGGTTATAAAACCAACTAACAAGGTCATGACTCACTCATCTCACCTCTCTGCCAGTGCCCTGTCCATGTGCTCAGATCAAAAATGCCGGCTGGCCTCTTTTATTGCTCTTTATCAGTTGCTTGTCGTTGCCAGGGGTCCATATTTGATCTAGTCTGATACACAACACCATTGTGGAATTTAAAGTATGCAGAAATGCTCACTGAATTAAGCCGCCTTACTGAATGATCCTGAGTGTAACATTGCAAACATGTGAAAATGCTCCATATGGTGTGAACAGAGTGACGATATTTGATGACGGTTGGTGATCTATCTCAGTGGTATTAACATGCAAGGTGAGCAAAGAGCCCTGGTGGGCCACAGGTGCTGTATGCTGCGATGGTTAATATCAGAGAATTGGCGTTCACTGCTGGAAAACACCAAGCAAGCCTGTTTGTCTAGCACCACCCTTGCCCTTCGTTTGTTAACAGCACCCAAACCATGCGGTATTATAAGAACTGGAGAGTGAACAAGTCCCGCCCCCATTCATTTCAATGGGAATGCTAGGCTAGTGAAAATTGCCAAAATTAAACAATTCTTTTCAGGCTCCAACATGGCGTTTCAAGGGGCTTGTTTCCGGTGGCGTTTTACTTAGCCAATTAGGTGCCGGGTTACTGATTGACGTAAGGTACAGAACGAGAGCTCATGCCCACACTAAGCTCGTGCATGAGCTGAGAGTGGAACAGCCACCAATCAGCATGAGGAGAAATGGCACTGGTAATGTGAATGATGTATCTCTGGAAAATGGCGACGAGGAAGTGCCTTGCTAATCGGCGAAGCTAATCAGTCAAATCCTGACCCCCTGACCTTAAGCTGTTGACCACTGAAGTTCATAGCAACAAACCTTGTCATGAGGATACATCTCATCAGTGAGTGGAGGACCAAACTCATTACAAAGTTATGACTGCACTGGGACAGGACAGGTTTCAACATCAATGTCAGTGTCAATGCCAGCTCATTTGACTACACCGATCTCTTGGCATCAGAACAAACCAAGAAGATCTGAGTCTTTGATTAATGTCTTACCTCACTTGTAGCATGATGTGGTGAAACATGAATTTGCATATAGCGGAACAGAACATTTGTGTGACAACTTGGTGGTGTTGTTGTATTCCTTCTTTACCCTTTACAGCAAAATAAACATGCATATTTGTAGGATTAGTTATTGAATCAACAGTGGGTTTGGGCCAAGAGCAGTTGACTGCCCTGTGAAATGCTCAGTAGAATGTGAGGTGGAGCCGAGTCGGTCTGCCGCTGCCACACCTGAGTCACACCAACACACATTAGGCGCGTTCAAGTTCAACTCCAAATGACCTCTTGCAGCAACGAGAGCTGCCGGTGACAGCAGGGGAGGGGATACAAACGCTGCTATGAAGTTGTACACTCTCTACTTCCCGTAGTCTAGACTTGACCATGTGACGAAACATGAGGCACGGACCCGCATGGACCCTTACGGATATGAAGAGGCATCTAAACACCTGCACATACGTCAGGGATGTAAAAGCCAATTAGGACAAAGACCTGACTTCATGAAGGCAGGGTCTAGGCTCCGCAGCGCTCCGCAGTACCTAGAGGGCTGCTGCGCCGCTGCTGAGCAGCTGCCTTGCCACGCCTTGCTCCCGCGATAAGTTGAGGCCATGTGATACCGACTGCCGAGTCGAAAAAAACACACCCATCTAGACCATCGTGGACAGATTTTTAACCACGTGCATCTTGTGCTGCGCAGCTTTTGTGCTGCGCAGCCATCTTGAACGCGCCTAATGTCTGGGGGAGGGGAGGGGCGGGGGCCGGAGGTGGCCCATGCTCTAGTGGTCCCAATATCAACCTGCGTCTCATTTCATTTCGCGCTCTGGCAAGAGCTCAACCTCTCACTCTTTGCTCTCTCTCTCTCTCTGTCCTCACTCTCACTCTTACTCCCGCTCTCGCTTTGCATTCTGACGCCTGCCACACAGAAGGCAAACTCGTTTTGAGCACCCGCGGCCCCTGTCCCCCCAGCTCAGCCCAGCCTCTCCCCTACCCACCAGCCTGCGATTTCACCCATCACTACCTCTCCAAAGATGTGCCAATCAGCGGGCTGGCAAGCCAGCGCTCAGGTCCAAAGCTGCAACATCCGTGAAATGTCAAATTTCCATTTAAAGCGGGGAAAAAAAAATAAATAAACTCAGAACTCTCCAGACTTGGAGCTCGGCCAAGTACCTGGGTTAAAACGCGCTGAACATGCTGTAGCATTGTCCTGGTGGGGGAATCTGCAGGAGCTCCGCAGAATTGGGATAAAAGCCAAACAGTAGCCTGTAGTTGATATGGTCTGCAACAGAGAATGTGTGGTTATATCTGCTGAGACTCTCGTGCGTGTGTGTGTGTGTGCGTGCGTGCGTGCGTGCGTGCGTGCGTGCGTGTGTGTGTTTGTCCATGTGTGTGGGTGTTGGGGTACATAGTGTGAATTGGGACCGTGGGAGGTGCGGAATACAGCGCTGTTCAGCGTGATGACAGCATCGCTCCCGATCATGTCGTACACATGTGATCCTCCACGGGGCTCCGTTGGGGATCTGCCTGTGCCGTCAGTGAGGAACAGCTGGTGTGGAAAAGGCTGCCGACGAGGCAGCGTGCTCGCTGCTGTCCCCTGATCCCTTGGAAATCACACCTGCAGCACCTCATGTAAATACTAATGTAACATGAGAATGCAGGAAGAGGGGGTCATGTTCATGCTATGCCTTTTACTTCCTTGAGGAGGACACAGCTGTCTCTAACGCCACAGGGCACACAGGTCTCAAGCAGAGGGGCTTTAAGCTTGAAGAAGTAAGGCGTTTGGTGCATACTGGAGGATCATTTTTAACCTCTGAATATAAAGACTGGGAAATCCACAACATGCTCTTCATATCTCTCAGGTCCTGCATAGTGGCCAACCAGCAGGAGGGTATTTCATCATCAATAAGAGAGGTGTCTCACGTTGTGGAATTACTCTACAGCCACACACACACACACACACATAGGCTCCATAATTCTCGCATCATTAATTTTTTAAAAGGCTTTTTTCTCAAACGTGCATCTAAACAAACATCATGCGGTAGACAAAGCCCTGTGTGAGTGACTGGCAACTCTCACGCATGGCGTGACACTCACGCATTCAGCATCAATCTCACGCTTCCATGCACAGGCAAGAAATGTCACGCCATATACATTCTTTCATTCCCAATCCGTTAATTTTCTGTTGATGACTACTAGAGCACTAGCCTGGCCCTGCCCACCATGTTCTTTCAGGGATCTTTGATTTTTGCTATCCCAGAACTAACTTGCAATAAGCAACTTGCCATAGGTAGGCTACTGTAGCTTCAATTGACACCCGGATTTCCTTATCTGGGCAAAGATGGCAAGCTTTTCAGTTAGCCTATTAGCTGGTTTGATTTGCACTGCGAGCTCAATGAGAATGAAACCAGCTAATAGGCTAACTGAAATAAAAACCCATGCCAATCTCTAGGTATGGTGAAGGGTATGTGATGATGTGGGGCTATTTTAATTCCAAAGGCCAAGGGGACTTTATCAGGGTGCATAGTGTCTTGGATCCATGAAATAACTGCCATTTAAAAAATGAAAAAATAAAAATCTGCCTGCCTCTATGGGAATTTTAACACATAGGGTTAACATAGGCATTCCAATAACTTATGACCCCTGTATTTTATGGAAAACATTTATTTATTTATGATACATTATTAATTCACAAAGAAAATGTATGTCCTTAAAGATTGGATATTTCTTCATTTTTTTTTATTTAAGATCAATTTCCAAAAGATGATTTAGTCAACTTTAGCATGTGTTCCAACTTCCAATACTTATGGAGGGGACTATATTGTATATAAATGTATATATATATCAATTGGGGGTTATACAGCAAAGAGTCAGGGAACAGACATTTTTCAATATAGGGTTAGGGACATTTTTTGCTGTGCGCGCACACTATGATTTCACAACATCTCACTCCAGCCAAACACCCGAAGTTGGCAACCCTGTGAGTGGCAAAATCAATGGGCCCGCTAACGGTCTGACAGGTGGATTAATGCCTATCATTCACACAAAGAGGCAAGTCACCCCACATCCATTCCACACAAAAAAAGGGATACGGTCTCATGTTTTATCATTTTATGCGCCTCTCTCCTCCATCCACACTCAAAGAAGATGATGAGGCAACAGTGAAAGATTTAGGCTTTCATAATGGCAGTCTTCCTCCACGATTCATATTATTCTCTGTTCAAGTCTTTCTGTATCTTGTATCATCTTACAGGGCCCCAATTGCCATGACAAAAAAAAGTATTGGCTGGAGGTCCCAACCTCTCACTCTCTGCTCTCTCTCACTCTCGCTCTTACTCCCGCTCTCGCTATGCATTCAGACGCCTGCCTCAGAAGGTAAACTCGTTTTGAGCACCTGCGACCCCTTTTTTCAAATGTAATAAACATGAGCAAGACCCTAAGCACAAACATACACTCTCAGAAATGGAAGTACCAGTGTGTACCTAAAACGGTACAAATGCTTGTCGCTGGGGCAGTACCCTTTTGAAGAACAATAATGTACCCCTAATGCAGGTACCGTTTGGTACCCTAGCCATTTGTACCCATCAAGGTACACTTGTGTACCTGCAATGACCGAAATGTACCTGTGTATATCATTACAGCATAGCAGCCTTAAAAGGTACTAATCTGTACTTTAAGGGTACAACCCCAGTGAAAATTTAAGGTGGTATAATTGAAATGTATTCACACAACCAATAAGTAAATTAAAATGTTTATTCTGAGAGAAAAATCACTTTGTGATATTACACACAATACTCCACATGAATACAGGTACATAAAAGTTAACACATTCATATCAAAACATCAAAGTATCTTACATTAATCAATATGCATATTAACGTAAAACATGTTGTAACTCTTTATGTAAGTGTAAATATAAAACAGTTTGATCTCCAATATTTTGCTTCCACATTGTGTTTATATGCAGAGGGGAAAAAAATGATTAACTTGCACCATAGGTGATCAACATTAATAACCTTGATCTATATTATACCAATATTTGAGTTAACCACTTCACACAAAAAAACCTTGCATGCTTTTAAGTTCATGTTAATACTAACATATGAGATGAAAATGTAGTATCTGCTTACCGTCACCATTACAAATGCATTAAAATGTTACAAGAGAAAAGCTCCCAGCACTATCGCATCTTGTGCTTGTCACTTAAGGTTTTTACAAAACTAACATTGTCCTTGCAGTAACTTTGCAGTTGCTATAATCTTAGAATTCTCATGTTTGGATTCACAGTGCATACACTAATTGAGTAAAAGATACGCGTCTTGAAGTGTGATACAATGAGTCACAATGACATCATTGAGTAGTATCTCAGAAAACAATGTGAAAGCCTAAGCAAATATTAGCAAGCCTATAAACATATACAATATAAACACACTCCAATCCTTCCATTTGGGTAGAATGAGGCGTGCCATTAAAAAGCCAAGAGTCTCAAAAGGCACTAAAGTTCAATATCAAAAACTGGCAGAAATCCAACAAATTCTTCAGGAGGACTTCGACTGGAACCTTACTTGATCTACAGGACGTTGACATATTTTCAAGCAGTGGTATCACCAATGACAGCAGGGGTTGTATGTCTGTTGGAAGCAAAATGTAAACACAAACCTCAGAATTAGATATTTTCAACCACACAAATAAATAGCCTCAGACAGATTGTGTAAAATACACATGTATGCAACTACAGTATGTCAATCCACTCACCTGGCATAGATCATTGCTAAGTCATTGCAAGTTCCGTGGACTGTCTGACTCTCCCAAAACTTCTCCATACATCCTTTTCACCTTATATTCATAAAGCTGCCCGCTCCGCTGTGCGTTTGAGAGAGAAATGGCATATGCAATACATTAATATAAATAAAAAAAAATGACACAATGAAACAGCACAAGATGACCCTAAGCAATAATTTCTCCTGGACAAACTAAACAATCTAAAAATTGTCTGTATTATTTTCATTTCTATGTGTATTTAACATCAATAAGAAAAATACTATCAATACACTAAGAAAAACGACCAAGTTGTGTTACTTACGTAGCCATTCCTTCAGTAAAAGCAGAGCCATAGTTTTCTCTATCACTCTGAGTAGAGGTACTTCCACACGCCAACATTCTGCCTTGGTGGTTATCTGTGTGAGAGGGATTAACGTTAGCAGCTAGCAGAACGTTTCATAAGGTTCATATGGTTCATAAGGTTAGGTTACTAGCGAGTGCTAATGTTAGCCTTTAAGCCAATTTGACTCAACAGTATTCACTAACTTCACATTCAAATGGGAAACAGTGATAAAACACACAAAAAATACCTTTCCTTAACATCTATCATGATAGTCATGCATTACCGAAGACGTTTGAACACCGTTTAAAAATATTCATAGCTAACATAGGCTACGTTGCTAGCGAATGCTAATGTCAGCCTATTATGCCAACAATTTGACTCAGTTAACAGTATTCAATATTTACAAACCCGAATTTCGATAAATTGCAACTATACCTTACCTCATGCATTACTGAAGGCGTTTGAACACCGTTTCAAAATATCTGAATATAGCTAGCTAACATGACATGGGCTACGTAGCTAGCGAATGCTAATATGTTAGCCTTTAAGCGAACAATTTGATTCCGTTAACAGTATTCAACATTTACAAACTGAATTTCGATAAATTGCAACTACATCTTACCTCTGAATAGCGTTGCCTCCTGTTCCATAAAGATTATGCCAGCACCACAGCACGTTTCCCCACACCAAGCTCCTCTGCTGAAAACTGCTCCTCCATTACTTTGAGTGAGACGAAAAAATAACGGTTGCTCCCGAATCTCCTCCCCTATCAACTTCTGAGTGACAGTCCATGGGCTTTTTGTACCCATAGGTACAATATGGTCCCTTGGTGAAAAGGTACATTATTTATGTACCCGAAATGGTACCTATTAGTACCAATACAAGGTACAGGGTCAAAATTGTACTTAAAGAACGAAAATGTACCCCAACAGTACCCCTATTTTTGAGAGTGTAGGTGAGTCAGCTGCCATATAGTACTTTTAGTTCATGAACGAGTTGCATGACCGCATTTTCCCCATCATTTCGATTATATTGTCTTATTGACAGGTGTCTGTCTGCTTGTTACACATATCTATTCATATTCTCTCATCTTGGCTGGCCCAGTGTATTTAATGAAGTTATTTGTTTTAAATTATTTCAGTGGTTCGAACACCATCCTGTGTGACATTTCCGTGGGCATCATCTGAGAGCGAGTGAAAGCGGGAGTGGGATGTGAGCATGGCTCTTTGGAGGGGTATTTCTGGGGGGCTCCCTGTTCAGCAATGTTAGAGTGACACTCAGTGGAAGGCAGGAAGAACCACTTCATGCAGGTATACACTGTATTACTGTGCCAGAGGAAGACAAGACTTTTTCGCTGAAGCACATTCTGAACATGGAGGAGAGAAAATCGGTGTTTGAGACCATTTAGTATCACCCTTTTATGCTGGCATGGACAAAGATTAATCAGTCAGACATGCAGAACCAGACTGACTAATCAAATGGGAAAACATGAGCAATCTGCACACCAGACAAAAGTAAAACAAAATAAATAAAGTACAAAATCAAAAGTGAATCATTCAAACATCATCGTTACAAAAGTGAATCATCTAAGTACTACTGCCAAACCACTAATGTAAACCACATTCGAGATGGACAGCAGGGAAATCAGTATTGAACATCAACATTTTTCTCAGTAAAGATATCAATTTTCACCAGATGTCGGTAACAACCCAGGTAATCCTCACATACAAAGATGTCAAAACAAATTAAGTGTCTAATAAAGTGAAGTGACACGAAAAAGTATGGAACACACTTGCTGAAATGTGTTTAGAAAAGCCTTTGTTGGCAGCTTCAAGACGCCTCCTGCAACTAGTTGCACACATTGCTCAGTTGTGATTTTTGCCCATTCTTCCACACAAACTTCAATTCTTGAAGTCTGCCAGTGCCAGATGCTGCAAAACAGCCCCACATGATGCTGCCACCTCCAGACTTCACGGCTGGTATGGTGTTTCTGATGCGCACTGCCATTTCTCCTACAAGGTTTATGGTATGATAGCCAAAGAGTTCAATTTTGGTCTCATCTGACCAGATTATATTCTCCCAGTATGTCATTGGCTTGTCCAGGTGTTGTGCAGCAAACTTTTAAGCGAGCTTCCACATGCCTTTTGTTGAGCAATGGTGTCTTGTGTGGTGACTGGTGAGCGTGCAAAGAGGCCATGGCGGTTGTAATTGTTTTCTTTGAGACAAATGTAACTGCTTCCTCCAAGTCTTTCTGAGGATCTCCGCGAGTGGTCCTTGGTTCTTGGACAACTCTTCTCAGTATTCAATGGACTCCTCTGTTTGAAATCTGGCAAGGAGCGCCTGGTCGTGGCCGGTTAATGAAGAAATGATGTTCTTTCCATTTCCAGGTAATGGCCCCAACAGTGCTAACTGAAACCAAAGATACTTAAATGCTTTTTCAACCGTCTCTGCTGGAACTTTCAGAAGTTTAGATATCTGTCTGTAACCAGATGGTAGAAAGATAGAAGAAGGGATAGACTATCCCATTGTTGCTGCCCCATCATTCTTTATGTATCAGTGAGGATCGAGGCCTGAGGAGCAAGGGAGAACGTATAAACGCTGAATGAGAGGCACCTTATATCTCCTTTGCATTAGTATCTCTTGATGATGTTAAGTATTGTCATGTGATCACATCACATGACTGAGCTCTATCTTATTAAGTGCACCTGTGTCATCAATTTTAATTATGCCCTGAAGAAGGTCGGAAGCGACCGAAACGCGTCGGCTGGTCCAAAGTTTAATAAAGGACTTTTACAGTGCCTATAGAAAGTCATCATACCCTTTTGAAATAGTTACTTTTTTTGTCTTACAGCCTGAAATCAAAACCCATTTTAAAAAAAATCTTTTCCAGTTTTATTAACAAATTTAGCTGTACAACATCAAAATAATGAAAAAAAAGTAAACAGTTCTGAAAATTAATAAAAAATGAAAAACTAGAATAACAGGGTTGGAAAAGTCATCATACCCCTGACTAAATACTTTGTAAAACTTCCTTTTGCTTTCATTACAGCCATCAATCTGTTTGGACATGTCTCTATTATAGCTTTGCACACCTAGATAGTGGAATATTTGCCCAATTTTCCGTACAGAAATGTTCAAATTTAGTCAAATTCTGTAGGGAATGGCGATGGACTGCTCTCTTCAAGTCAATCCACATATTTTCTATAAGATTTAAGTCAGGGCTCTGACTTTGCCACTCAAGGATATTCACCATCCTATCCTTAAGCCACTGTTTTGTTCTTTTGGCAGTATGTTTAGGATTATTGTCGTATTGGAAGGCGAATGACCTCCCCATCCTCAGCTGTCTAGGAGAGGGACGCAGGTTTTCCTTAAGAATGTGGGTGTACTTGGCAGCATCCATTTTCCCTTCTATCCTGACCAATTGCCCAGTTCCCGCTGAAAAGAAACATCCCCACAACATAATGTTGCCCCCACCATGCTTCACACTAGGTATGGTGTGTTTTGGGTGGTGTACTGTGTTGGTTTTCGCCAAACATTGCGCTTGGAGTTCAGTGCAAAAACACATCTGGAATATTCTGCTACCATGTGGAAAACGCTTATATGGTCAGATGAGACTAAGATCGAACTTTTTGGAGACTAAGATTGAAGTTTTTGGACTGAGCTCCAGGCGCTAACCAAACACAGTATACACACCCAAACACACCCAAAACACACCATACCTACTTTGAAGCATGGTGGGGGCAACATTATGTTTTGGGGATGTTTCTCTTCAGCGGGGACTGGGCAATTGGTCAGGATAGAAGGGAAAATGGATGCTGCCAAGTACACCAAAATTCTTGAGGAAAACTTGCGTCCCTCTCCTAAACAGCTGAGGATGGGGAGGTCATTCGCCTTCCAACACGACAAAAATCCTAAACATACTGCCAAAAGAACAAAGCAGTGGCTTAAGGATAGGATGGTGAATATCCTTGAGTGGCAAAGTCAGAGCCCTGACTTAAATCCTATAGAAAATATGTGGATTGACTTGAAGAGAGCAGTCCATGGCCATTCCCTACAGAATTTGACGAAATTTTAACATTTCTGCACGGAAAATTGGGCAAATATTCCCCTATCTAGGTGTGCAAAGCTGTAATAGACATATCCAAACAGATTGATGGCTGTAATGAAAGCAAAAGGAAGCTTTACAAAGTAATAAGTCAGGGGTATGATGACTTTTCCAACCCTGTTATTCTAGTTTTTAATTTTTTATTAATTTTCAGAACTGTTGACTTTTTTTTCATTATTTTGATGTTGTACAGCTACATTTGTAAATAAAACTGGAAAAGATTTTTTTTAAAATGGGTTTTGATTTCAGGCTGTAAGACAAAAAAAAATAACTATTTCAAAAGGGTATGATAACTTTCTATAGGCACTGTATATATCCGATATATACTTTTCTATATATCGGAGTGCCTCGGATCTCTTCTCTCTTTTTTGACATGCATTCTTTTTGATCCTGATGAGCACCTGATGCTGGAATTTTACTTCGTCACCCACTGAAGGAATCACCTTTTCTCTCTCCACTCTCACAATATCATGTTGAAGGATGGCCATCAAACTTTGCAGAATTTAATACTATGAAAGCTAGACCTGGGTTATACTGTAAAAACTATAATGTTTTTCCCTACTGTATGTTCATGATTTCTAAACACTACTGGCATACTTACTCATCATAAAAGTTACATGATTGATTACTCAAGGTTGGCTACACAATTATCGCATCGCCTACGCCTACCACACAATCGCAATATAAACCAACACAACTATCTAATCACAAAAACTTCAAATAACAAATGTACACAGTTAATCATGTATGACACTCATATTCATGCAATCCTCTCTGACTGTCACCTCTGATTGGTGAGCATGCAAAAAGCACAAAGGCCGAGACCAGTGAACCTCACAGCCAATCAGGAGTGCTGTGTCTCCCATGCACCTGCACATTCACCAATTAGAGGCGACACAACTTAGAGTATTGAACTGAATCAATTCCTTGACATTCAAAACTCATATTGCAATTGCATTAACTGTCAAAACAAAATCACAATTAGACATTTTCCCCAAATCGTGCAGCCCTAGTTCTTGCGTCAAAGGTCAAGGTCAACTTCCATCAGTGGCTACCGGTTTATGGTTAGTGGAGGCATATCATGAAGTGCTTTGTGTTGAGTTGGATTTCATTATGAAATTATTGTTCATGGTTGTCCTATGAACTGACTCCAGTTACAAATCAATCTCCCATGCTGGAGCAGAACAGACTGACAGTGTGTGTGGTATGTGTGAATCCGAAGATTGTCATCAGAACAATTTATGACAGGCGTTGAAAGGTGTTGCTCAACTTGTAGGGGAATTCATAATAACAGGACTCAAACAAAGCCAAACCATGTTCTTTGCTTCAGGAAGGAAGTAGGCAAAACAGGAAACATGGCTCAGCAGGTTTAGAACCACCACAGGCCTGATAAAGTTCCCTTGGCCGTTGGAATTAAAATAGCCCCACATCATCACATACCCTTCACCATAGCTAGAGATTGGCATGGTGCTTTTTCCAGTAGGCCTATTAGCCTGTTTGATTTGCATTGAGCTCAATGAGCATCAAACAGGCTAGTAGGCCTACTGGAAAAAGCACCATGCCAATCTCTAGTAATGGTGAAGGGTATGTGATGATGTGGGGCTATTTTAATTTCAACGACCTAGGGAACTTTATCAGGATGCATAATATCCTGGATCCATGAAATAGCTGGCCTTTAAAAATAAAAATCTGCCTGCCCCTATGTTAACCCTACTGTATGTGTTAAATTCCCATAGGGTTACATAGGGGGTCAAATACTTTCCCCCAGCATTTAGGAAGAACATTTATTTATTTACAATACATTCTTCAATCACAAAGAAAATTGGTGTACTTAGTGGTTTTATTTTTAGACATTAAGATCAATTGTCAAATGATGATTTTAATTTATATTCCTCTTTTTAGGCAACTTTAGCATGGTATCAAATACATTTTCTCCCCACTGTATCTATCTATCTAAAACCTAACAAGAAGGAAAGTTTAAGTGGATGACTTGAAAGTGAAGGCAAGACATTCAAAAGGCCGATGAATGCATATGCATGATACGCAAAAGCGTAATTTGACATTCTCAACTCCTGTGACAGGCAGTCTGCACTTACAGTGTACCTCAGTGCGGCCTGTTATATCTCACCATATTTTATGTGCACGTTGCGAAACAAATTGAAGTGAGTGCAAAAGTGTTAGTAGGCTACAGTACATCTGGCCCAGAGAGCGAGAGATGCGTGTACATGAACACAAACACACACACACAATTCCAGATGTTCCATTTCCCAGACGTCATGTAGGCATATAGCCTTCTTTTTTGGGAGGAAGTTAATTTAGATCAGATGTTTATAGACTATACAGTGCAGGAGAGAGAGAGGATGAGCGGAGTTTTGGCAGCATTGAATCACAGATGCAGGATGTTTGGGTGATTATCATGTCTGACCTCAACAATAAAGACTCCCCATTTGCTATCCAGTTTGCTTGCATAAAATGATTCTGCGGATTTTGCAAAAACACACCAAACACAGGTATGTAGTGGCTCAAAATGATAAAAGTGTGTGCAATAAACTGACACTTCAAAAAGCCAGGCTACTTTGGACAAGACTTTAAATAGCTAAACAAAGGACAATTCCGGCTGCAAGGTCCCGAATTGAAGTGAGTGATAAGGTAGGCCCTTAATGGTCCCGAATTTCTCCTTGTTGTGTGAGCTAAGAACATTTCTGGGCTTTGTAAAGAAAACACATTTGGAAAATATTATTGTACCCCATCAATTCATGGCATGCTTCAAAAAAGTAGTCAAAGTGAATTTTATTTGAACTTGGCCTAGGGTTCTCTAGTCCCCATCCCCCCAAGGTTGTTTCATTTTGACTGTCATTTGTGGTTTAAATGCCATTTGGATAAAATTCAATAGGTGTAATTTTCTGAGCTTGTTAGAATGTGCTGGAACCATTTTCCTGAATTTAGGCTATATCCCACACTATTGCAGAATAGAGACATACTGGCCAAGAAGACAAGCATTCCTTGAATAAACAATGTCTCGTTTCCTTGATCAGCCACTGAAACAGATCACACTTGTGTTTAGCTCAGTTTGTTTTTTGGCTTGCTCAATGTAGCAGACATCCCAAGAAAAAGACCCACAAAACTGAGTTTTGCTGAGAACTGGCTTAGACCTACCCTTCAACATTCCTCTAGCTATAGCCTATACAATTTCCATCCTCTTATCATTCCTTTCTAGTTTCCTTCACAACATCAATTAGGAGGGACAAACAGAGAAATTATCTGCACCCTGTTTGTCCTATGCCCGTAAGAAGACGTTGCCGTTTGGTATTTTAAAATCGCGATACATTTGTCCCTGAGTAGATTCCGTAGTCGCATGCGCTTTTCACTGAGAAAGACTTCGCGGGAAGACAGCAAATCCTGTGAGGCACTTGCACAGAAACATATTGTAATTTAATGTCAATAGATCGCAAAGTATAGACTAATAAAACATCAACATGAGTTTATGGGTGGATAAGTACAGACCTACATCTCTAGCAAAACTGGACTACCACAAAGAGCAGGCGAATAAACTGAAAAACCTGGTAAGCGTAACATAAAGTGTTCATGGCAAGCTTGTTTGCGAAATATACACTAAATAGGCTGGGCATTGACAATGAAGTCATTTTAATTACGTTATCAGTATTAAAGCATTTCCTCATTGCATTTTGTTCCTAATTTCGGGTGGCATATCTAGCCAGCTTGACTTACTTGCCATGGTTGTTTTGGAAGGGAATTTAGCATAACGACTTGTTTGCCTGATGCTCATGCTAACATTAGCCTTACCAGTAAACAAAATAGCTGCTGTGACAGTGCGGCGTATATTGAATGAATGTTGTTTCTTTCCATGCTAAGTTGCATTCCTGTTCGTATTTCAGGTACAATGTGGAGACTTTCCTCACCTCCTAGTGTATGGCCCGTCTGGCGCGGGAAAGAAAACTCGCATAATGTGTTTGATGCGCGAGTTGTATGGCGCAGGTGTGGAGAAGCTCCGCATCGAGCATCAGTCTATCACAGCGCCTTCAAAGAAGAAAATAGAAATAAACACAATAGCAAGCAACTATCACTTGGAAGTGAATCCTAGCGACGCAGGCAACAGTGACAGAGTTGTGATACAGGAGCTTATCAAAACTGTGGCGCAGTCTCAGCAGATTCAGTCTAGCACGCAGAGGGAGTTCAAGGTGGTACTGCTGACTGAGGTGGACCGACTAACTAAAGACGCCCAACACGCGCTGCGTCGCACCATGGAGAAGTACATGTCCACATGCCGCCTGATTCTCTGCTGCAACTCCACATCCAAGGTCATCTCCCCCATCAGGAGCAGGTGTCTGGCTGTGCGGGTTTCCCTGCCCAGCGTGGAGGAGGTGTGCAGTGTCCTGACCAGCGTCTGCAAGAAGGAGGGGCTGCTGCTCCCCACCGAGCTGGCCAAACAGATCGCAGAGCGCTCGGGCCGCAACCTGCGCAAAGCCCTGCTGATGTGCGAGGCGTGCCGTGTGCAGCAGTACCCCTTCTCGGCCGACCAGGAGATCCCCGAGACCGACTGGGAGGTGTACGTGCGGGAGACGGCCAACGCCATCGTCAGCCAGCAGAGCCCGCAGCGGCTGCTGGAGGTGCGCGCCCGACTGTACGAGCTGCTGACCCACTGCATCCCGCCAGAGGTGATCATGAAGGGGCTGCTGACGGAGCTGCTGAGCAACTGCGACGGGCACCTCAAGGGCGAGGTGGTCCAGCTGGCCGCCTATTATGAGCATCGGCTTCAGCTTGGCAACAAGGCGATCTACCACCTGGAGGCCTTCGTGGCCAAGTTCATGGCTATCTACAAGAAGTTCATGGAGGACGGCTTGGATAATTTCATGTTCTGAGTTATTGTGACACAACACTCAAAAGACTGCATTCTGGTCACTTGAATTAAGCAGTGGTTGCTGTTAGCACTTGTTGATACGAATGGGAAAGAATGGAGCTAATGTCACATCTCACATCGACAAACAGCCCCATAATCCTATCCACAAATTATATATTGTTAATATGTCCTTTCCACAAATTTCACATTGCTAGTACGCCCTATCCAAAATGTATTCATCATAACGGTCTTTGTTGTGTAATGGTGAATGCCATCAACTTCCATTTTCTTCCATTGTGACTAGGAAAAAATATATTCATAACATAACCAAATGTTTTCTTTGAAGATCAGTCTTTCATCAGGCATTCAGCCAGGTAAATGAATGCATATGGGCTTTTAATAATGTGCATTAAGTGATGCAGATATGTACTTCTCATGTGTTCATGTTAGGCTGTGGAATTCAATAAACTGAGACCTTTTCCCACTACACCGCTGTTCCATCCCTGTTCTCTGTAAAGGTTGTGTGATGGTGTGAAATACTGACCCACATTTTAACCTCCTTAAAAAGGTCAAAACTATTACTAAACAGCGTATTAATCCCTGCAGTCATCAAATCAGGGTTTTAATCATTCAGCAGCTTTACACTGTTGATGATTTCACTGATGCTGCCTGGATGAGATGCTCCCTGGACCAGGAACTGAGTTCAAACACCAGGTTTGGCCCACAGTGTAAACGGGACCACTAATCACATTACAGTACAACACAAAGTAGCTTGAACTGTGTATTCAAGTAAACCTTGCACCTTACTTAGTAACTAACGTCATGTTTAATACTGGTGAGCACTGTGGCTATCTGCTAAGATCCACTCCTTGTGTGGGGTGAATAGAGACATGACCGGTGGGGTCTGATGGACAGGAGGAAATTTGTCTATTTGTGTGCCTATCTACTGTATATTAATGCCTTTTTTTACATGGAAGATCATATTAAAAACAAAATAGCCACACAATATCATGGGAGTCATAAACAGGCCCTCATGTAAATTAAAACATCAGAACCAAGGGACTGAGACGAGGAATGTGACGTGGAACCAAAATGCGGAAATGCTGGTTTAAAGCTTTGGGGTGATGGGGTCAGGTTGGTCTTGAACATGTTCCATTTCTAAAGTGGGGAATGACAGAAAAAGTTTGAGAACCACTGAGCTAGAGGAATGCACCTGTGAGTCTTATCAAGCTACACCACCCAGCTTGTGTTGTAGGATGTGGTGTAGTGATGAACATGGGTCTAGGTCAGTGAGTAAGTGATAACTCTTCAAGGAGAAGTGCCCTATGGCTTTTTTCATGTGATAATTTTATCAAAACTATTTGATACACGTCAGTGCACTGTGCTAAAAGTAGGCAGTCCATCTAAACTGGTGAAAAAAAGATACATCTTCATGTTTTGAGCAGTTCAACAATCTATGTCAATCTATGTCAAAACTGTCCATGACAGCAGCTAAGAAAATGCTATGTGTGTATGATCGTCAGCTCAGCTTGGTACTATGGAACTTTATGATGCTAGATGTGAAACTCATGACTATAGAAGCAACACTCCTTCACTGTAACCGACAGAACCAAGGACTGGTTCTATTATCTTACTCAGAGAGTCAGACGTTTTCACACAACTTGGTTAAATACATTCAAATTCACTTCACCACAATCAGATAGTCGCTTTGTCCACTTAGATACTTCTTCCTGATGACCCATAATTCCAAAACAGGATTTTGTTGTGTGATGGTGTGAAATACTGACCCACATTTGAACCTTCTTAAAAAGGTGAAAACTATTACTAAACAGTGGATTAATTGCAGTCATTTGAATCAGAGGTTTAATCATTAAGCAGCTTGACACTGTTGATGATTTCACCGATGCCTGGATGAGACGCTCCCTGGACCAGGAACTAAATTCAAGCACCAGATTTAGCCCACAGTGTAAACAGGATTATTCATTAAATTGCAGCGTGACACATTCCTAGTTAGTAGTTTGAACTATGTATTTGAGTAAACCTTGTGCCTTACTCAACATGTAGAATACTGCTCAGCACTGTGGCTATCTGCTAAGATCCACTCTTTCTCAAAGTGTGGGGTGGGCCCCACAAGTAGGGAACAGAGACATGACCCGTGGGGTCTGACGAACAGGAGGAAATTTGTCTATTTTGTGCCCCCCTTTTTTACACGTTAGATCATAATCATGGTGCAAACCTCCGCCAAGCGAACACATAACCGCCTCCTGCATCCGCATGGTGATACGGATCACTCCCAAAATGTTATCGTTTCTTCCTGAGTCATTTCAGACCTTTCCTGAAAAGTTGTTTTACTTTTTGAGTTATCTTGCAAACAAACAGACAGACAGACAAACAAACAAACCAACAAACAAACCCTGATGAAAACATAACCTCCTTTACTTGGCAAAGGTAACAAAATAGCCACACAATATCATGGGAGTCATAAACAGGCCTTCATGTAAATCAAAACATCAGAAACAGGGGACTGAGACGAGAAATGTGATGTGGAACCAAAATGCGGAAATACTGGTTTAAAGCTTTGCTGGGGTGATGGGGTCAGGTTTGCCTTGAAAATGTTCCACCTCTAAAGTGGGGAATGACAGAAAGACAGACAGTTTGAGAACCACTGAGCTAGAGGAATGCACCTGTCTTATCAAGCTACACCACCCAGCTTGTGTTGTAGGATGTGGTGTAGTGATGAACATGGGTCTGGGTCAGTGAGTAAGTGATAACTCTTCAAGGAGAAGTGCCCTATGGCTTTTTTTTCTTGTGCTAAACGAGAAGAAACAAAAAATCTCATTTTATGATTTTATCAAAACTATTGATACACATCAGTCATTCTGCTAAAAGTAGTAGGCAGCCCATATCTAAGTTGTGTGATGGTGTGAAATGATAACGCACATTTTAATCGTTTTAAACAAGGCAAAAACTATTACCAATCAGCTGATTACAGTTTTTTTCAATTGCTTACACACAAATCCTTTATGTAGCACACAATTTCTAAAACCTTTGACTCAAACTTCACAACTCTACATCAATTCAGCAAAACTAATTCTAAGCCTTGACACAGTTTTCAACTTAGCTTTGAACTTTTTGCAATTCAATACACACAATTCTCTACCTAACACAAAAATCTATCAGGAAGTAACTTGATTTCCTATTTCAAACACAACCAATGGAAATGCCACACTTACTACAGTATGTGCTGTACAAAACTGAATTTACAACAGGAACTGATTTATTCAGAAAAAAATAATATTTTTGGTTCCAATATTGATTGGATTGAGTTCTTTTTGCATATTACTGTATTTTCACTCTTATATGGCAATATTTTTTTTTTAAATCCATAAAAACAAAAGAGCTTTAGACTTACAGTAACAGTGTATAACTGATAGACATACGTTTATAATACTATATGGAAAATGTGTATTGTAATGTGGAAATGTGACAAATGCTTGCTTTTGAGATCTGTTTACAATATTTTGAACGCTGTGTTTGATTTTGCAAGATAAAAGGGCACTTTTTGCATTTCGTTTGAGCAATCATTGAATTTGTGTTAAGAGCTTTGAAAAAAAAAAACAGATAGAGCTTTGAAAATGTGTGTAAGCAATTGAAAAAAACTGTAATTGCAGTAGTCAAATCAGAGGTTTACAGTAATCATTCAGCAGCTTTACACTGTTGATGATTTCACTGATGCTGCCTGGATGAGATACTCCCTGGACCAGGAACTAAGTTCAAGCACCAGGTTTGGCCCACAGGACCATTAATTACATTACATTACAGTTTGGCCCACAGAGTAAACAGGACCATTAATTACATTACAGTACGACACATTCCCTTGTGAAAAGTGCATTCGAGCACATTTCAGAAGCTTGAAAAGTGCATTCCAGTAAACCTTGCCATTTGCACCTTACTCAGTAGCTAACATCATGAGGAATACTGCTGAGCACTGTGGCTTTCTACCGAGACCCACTTTTGGCAGATGCCCACGACACAGCCACATAAGGAGTCAGGCTACACCACCCAGCTTGTATTGTGTATGTGGTTTAGTGATATACCTGGGTGATTCACTCTCTTCAAGGAGAAATGCCCTATGGCTTTGTTTTGCTAAATCAGAAGAGACAAGAACAAACTAATTTTTATAATTGTATCAAAACTAGTTGTCACTCTGCTAAAAAGTGCCGTGTGTGCGTGCATGCAGCCCTGAGCCATTTGCACACCTGAGCCAGGGTTCCTTGCAGATCCTTTCAGCTCTACCCACACATTTTTTTCCGGATTAAGTCAAGACACTATCTATTATGTCAATCAAGGGAAGTATAGTAGAATGTGTACTGAACAGGTCAGGCATGATCCCATAATGACAGAAGCATAATGAAGAGATGTTGTGTATAAAACACAATGTTTTATTAAAGAATCTCATATAAAAATTATTCACAGTTCCAAGGTTATGCCGACACTTAAAAATGTTTCAGTATTAGCAAAAAAACAGCTGCACACAATCGGCACTTTTCTTTGGTTATGTCAAAACACAAACAATGAAACACAAAAATGCCTACTTTCAGCAGATCATTCAACAATCACTCAACAACTTATGATGGCTATTTCACCGAAGAGATAGTTAGAATGGAATATTGAAAGTTAAGATCATAACTTCAAAGTTCATTTCGGTTTTAATCAAAAGGCAAAGTCAACTCAGTACTTTAGTACAAGGGTTCGGCAACCCGCAGCCTTTTATAGCCACTCTCTGGCTCACTGGCTTAATTGAAAAATATAAATTAATATATACATTTCTTAAAAATGAATATTATAACATCAAAATATTTGCACAAAAATGCTGTCATACATCTTTACGGTATGTAGCCTGTAGCCTATATGCTGTGTAAAAACATAATAGCCTTATTTGTCTGATGTGCAGCAATGGCACGCAAAATGTATAGCCTAATGTTGAAGACATCTCGAAAGATCATTCTGAACATCTAGATCATTCGAGAGTGCAAATATCCATGCAGACTAGATAGACACCATGCCATGCAACATTGTGGAAGTTAAAGTTGCCAGGGCCAGGCACAGCCCGGCAATTCAGAACTTTTCCCTACATTCCGCCAGCTTTCATGAACATTGGGCTTGCAGTTTTGTGTTTTGGACCACTCAATTTTTTTTTTTTTAAAGAACGTATTTGGTAACCCATGATTTGGTGATGTTGATAAGCTAATTCAGACCAATATGCTACTTTTATTTAAAGGGCTTAGACGTTGGGGTTTTTTGGTCAAAAAATGTCTCTTTTGAAAGTGTCGGTTGCCGACCCCTGGGTCAGAGGTATTATCTATCTTGGTCATGGTCAGTTCACACAGATTAGCCAACCTCAGTCATTTAGGGCACGTCATGCTAGTGCAATTCATAATGTCTCACATAAAAATGTATCCGAATGCATATTTACAAACAGTAACTCCATCAAAGAGTCCAGTGTTGGGAGACAGTAGTGCACTGGTAGCATCGTAGTGTCCTGTGGGGCTAGAGGCAACCACTTCCTGTCTCTCCCTCACACCCAGGTGCTAGGTTCTATGAGTCTAGGTTCTCTTCGGCTTGGTGTGGTCAGGTCTCTCTTTCAATGGTGAACTCTGTCTGCACTGGATCCTTCCCAACCACTTCCTTGAGAAGACTTTCTTCGGTTCCATTGCTCTCGTTCCCGTTCCCGCATCCAGTCTCACTGGTACTCTCCAATGTCCTGTGCTAATTACAACAAAGGCAGACCACAAATGTGTTCAGTGGGATAACGGAAACCAGAAATGCAAAGCAAATAATTGTACTAAGAGGAGACTAGAAGGATAGAAATATCCACTGTTGTTATACTGCTGTTACTGCTGTGATGGGGTAACACCTGAAAAAGCAATCACTCTTTCTAAGAACTGAAATTATCCAAATGAATTAAATCCCTTGCCCATTTCTTATGCATTACTGCCCTTTGAATGCGTTATCCTTGTGATTCGTGTCATGTAATTTCATAGGGTAATAAGGAATAGCACAAGACATAAAGGCATAAGGGATGCACAACACATTGGTGATGGTTATGACATTGGTATCAGAAGATAGCATCTTAAGAATTGAAATATCGGCAGATATTAAAATGTCTGCATATATTCCTGGCAGATAATTTGATGATTTATCGACGGCAAACCCTGTCTGGGTGTCAGAGGAAGCACAAATCTGTTCAAGAAGGATGAGTTCTACATTTCTATGTGAAAATGTCATATGTCAATTGTCCAAATTTCAAATGTCAACGGCATATTTACACTGTGTTGCAATGATTTCATTATTTCTCACAAGTGACTTGAGAAGTTTCTTAAAGTACGCAATTGAAGTTGAATGATTGGCAATGATAGTGTTATGTCTTTATCTGCAAAAACTAGGTCGTTACAAGAAGAGTAATAGGCTAATTCTAGGCCATCATGGACAAATGATGTGTGTATATCGGTATAGATCGAAATGAGCCTGAAGATACCAGCATATCGAATATCGGCACAAATCCAATATCATCCCTATAAGCCTTAATGACATAATGAGAAGACTTACTTGTCGACAGTACACATACAGCACACCAACAGCAAGCACCACTATCAGGATGAGGATGACTGGGACCCCAATGGTCACACCATCATTGCGCTCTCCAGTGATTGGGCTATCTGAACAAATATCAAAGAAATCATGTTAAATGTTAGAACACATAGGGCATGACTGGGCATAACGTAACATCCATAGCCATTACTAATTGTTAATACAGACCCTTTCAACTGCCTTAATAAACATGTTGGTTCCCACTGCATTTCCAGTGGCACAGAAAACAACATTGAACTAATGGTAACTTTGGGACTAACATTTTATGGAGCATTACCCTATAGTCTGTTTAATTTCCATTTTAAGATATCGGCATTGTTTGAACATTTCAAACAGGAAAGCCTCTGGGAACAGATTGTAAGAGTCAATATTTTGGTTAGAAAGTGGATCAAAACGGTGATTACTTCAGTGCTTGGCCAGCCAAATGTACACAGCATATTTCTGCAAGACCGTCATATAAATGCATGGTGACCAAGGGCATATTCAGAGTAAACTGTCTTTCCTCAATGCCACCTGTATTTTGTTATGTTAAAAACTGATTGCAGTAGGCCTAACTTTTCAGTATTCAGTCAACTTTTATCAACTGTACAAGTATTTTTTTTCTACATCTATGAGTGAAGGTTTTTGTAGTCTGCCAGTGCCAGGCAAGATTATATAGTAATATAGACATGTTCAACTCTAACCTATAGTCACAGATTTGTGACTTCTATCCATCATGTCTTGGCCTAAATAATCCTGGCCTGTAGACCCGTTCGCAATTTGGTGTGGGGGAATTTCTCATTTGAACTGAGTTAGTGGGTCCATCGACATGAAAAATCACAGAGGTGCTTGTCCGCCATAGCGCCACGAATTACGTAATGGTCAAATCAAATAGGCCTATGGCCATTATCGGCTATGATGAAAATCCAACTTTTTTTTTCTGAATGTATATGTAATACATCAATTTAGACTTATTATGGTATGTGGAATTCATTGTTGATATTGTTATGACCATATTGGTTGATTTTGACCTAGAAAGGTCATGGTCAAGGTCACTTTCCTATCTCTAGGCTAAAAGACATGCAAAGTAACTCAAATGTACAATCTGCCCTTATACTGTGCACTAGACAGAGTTAGAGTTTAGATCGGGCCCAAAAAATCAAGCCCGACCCTACCCGAGCCCATGCATTTTGTGTCCGAACCTGGCCCAGCCCGACACAGTAACTGTAATAGCGAGCCCAAGCCCGATTTAAACCCGACAATTTTTATAATACGTGAGCCGCTATAATTGACGTTCTAACTACAATTCTGAGTTGTTTGAACTACAGAAATCTGTATCTTAATTATCTTAATGAATAATGCAAGAAGGACCAAGCATGTAAACTGCGTTGTTTGTTTATTCTATGCTACACAATATACCGTATACAGCAGAGCAGTGTGATGGGTGCGAGTGGATGAAAATGCTGCACATGACACGTGTTGCATTTTGTAACTTGTGCAACTTTGTACACATCTTGTTACGGATGCAATATGAGTATGCAATATGAGTCTTGAATTGGATACCATGCAGGAATTAGCTAGGATCTCAAAACCAGATTATGAATGTGCCTTGCCATAGAGAAACACATGATAGCGTTGGATTATGAACGTACTATGCCACAAAAGCACACAAAACATGTGGTAAGTCAAGCTAAATGAAGTTATTATTTTGCTGTCACTTCCTCTGTTTCTATAACCTAGAAGGATGTATTTGGTATCGATGGATAGCTAATGGGTGCGCGGGTGACTGTAACTATGATACAAATTTTCATATTTTGTGAAAGTGCCTAGTCTCTTTGGGAAGCCCCACTTCTGCTCTTTCAATCAATGTGCATGTTCTACTGCACAATCTGCTCACCAAGCAGGCTGTCGACCACACCCATTCCTCAGCCACTTGACAAGTTCTGGGCGTCTGGGGATAACAAGCGGAATCTCCAGTGGTCAGCTCGGGATATAGGGTGTCTCTTAAACACTCTCCTCGATCCTCGATCCTCGAGGCTCGTTCCCACTGTTCTATAACTAACACTGGTTAGACTATCCCATTGTTGCCGCCCCATCATTCTTTATCTATATCAGTGAGGACGAGGATCGAGGAAGGAAGGGAGGGTGTATAAAAGACCGAATGGCACCCATAATGTGCAATCGAGCTGGTGGCAATGCTACTGTCATTGTCAACTCTGTTGTCATTGATGATGAGGTGCTACCAGCAAAGACAGGTGGTAGCGAAGAGATCCCAGACCTCTTGAACTGGATTGAGGAGGCTGATGCCAGGGTGCTGGTGCATGTTGAGTGGGCTGTTTGTGTGAAGTGGTGCAAGAGGGTTGTTGTAGTCTCCAATGACACAGACACCTTTGCATTGCTTCTCCATTACTGCCCATACTTCCAAGAACTCGGGATGAGGGAGATCTGGCAGCAGTATGGCACTGGTGAGAGGCGGCGAATGCCGTATGAGCAAGGTGGGGCTATGGCTTCCGACCCAGTCCAGTACTTAACCAACTTTGGAGAAGCAGACACCAGAGCAAGATGCAGCGTTGACTGAGAGTATTTGGTGTGTGTCTGGGCTACTACAATGCCACTTGCTTGCAACAGCCAAGGACCCCAAAGCAAGACTAGGGCCAATGGAACATGGATGGACGGAGCACTTTGCCACTCTCCTGCCATCAAAATGTCTGAAGCCATTCCCACAAGTACTTAGTCTGGTTTTCACCATACTAAGCTCAATCTTTTAAGATTGAACAATAGTCTGGGGAGGCTGCGCTTTGTTTCTACTGCACAAGAGGTGTGATCAATGGGCATCGTTCAAATGACTCCATATGCAATTGCCACGAGTGGGGCTAGTTGGTAAATTAAACTTTTACCAAAGCCGGTCGGTATAATCGCAAACATGTCCTTCTGTATGAACTGTTCCAGGGCAAGTTTTTGTTCTGTTTTCAAAGAAAACTTGCCTTTAAAATCTTCCAAAACAGAAGCGACAGCGGCATCAATAGGTTGCGTACACAACTGCTGCTTTGCAGCGCTTATGTTTCGTCATCGTCACGTCACCGGCCAATAGCGTGCCAGGACTAGAGTATGGCTGTTTCAAATTCAAATTCCCTGGAAGTTCAGGCAAGGTTCACCCAGCCTAACAAGTACTCATAGTATGTAAGTGAGAAGGGAAGTGTGAAAGTTGTTGATATGGATGTGGTTCATGCACCATATTCTATGTATATAGGCCTACAGAAAAAAAATCTTAATAGAGTAGTTATGATGTTGAATCAATGACATGATCCTTAATGTTTAAAACAACATTTGTAATTAATGTTAAATGTAAGATTTAGTAGAATTACTGCACCTGGTTTTTATTCTTAATTATGGCCAAGGTCTCCAGCATAGGAAAATGACCTTGACCATGACCCTTTGAGGTCAATATCACCCAATATGATCATAACAATATCAGAAATGAATTCCACATACCATAATAGGTCTAAATTGATGTATTACATGTGTACTCAGAAACAAAGAAGTAGGATTTTCATCATAGCTGATAATGGCCTTTTTTTATTTGACCATTAGCCTACATCATTCGTGGCACGAATGGCGGATGAGCACCTCTGTGATTTTTCTTGTCTAGGGACCTACTAACTCAGTTCAAATGAGAAATTCCCCCAACACCAAATTGCGAGCGAGTCTACAGGCCAGGTACTGGATTAAAAATCTTGGCATTAAATTATGCAACATGCTGATGTGCAATCTTCACAGAGTGTGTAATTTTGCCGAAGACACACACACACACACACACACAAAGATTTGTGACTTTCTGCATAACATTTATCACATATCTTGGCCTAAATCTTGGCCTGACATTGTTCTTATACCATTATCTTCTGCCCACCTCAGTGGAACTGGGGCACACAAGCAACTACACTCCACTATTGTCATGTCACATTCCATTTCACATGCCACAAGCCATTCATCTGGTCAAAGTCTTTATTCTTCCAGGAGAAAGTTTCGACTGAGCAAATCTGTCACTGCCATAAACGCAGCTGGAGCTGTGTGGGCGTTACTCTAGCTCAGTGCCTTGTTCAGTCCCTCTCAGTCAAGCCTGCCTGGCAGGCTTCTGGGTACTTTCCCTCAATGTTAAGCAATGTGGCCACAAATGATCTGAAGAGCTCAGATTTAATCTGCATGTTTGTGCATGAAGGCCATTGCCCAAAATCTAATTGAGTCACCAGTCAAATATGAAGGTAGCCGGATGTCAAGGCTCAAGTGTTTTAATAACCCAATCTGTTTTTCATTTTGCTTCTTGATAAAATAACATTCCTACATAAGATAGGACGTGGTATTAAGTGCATCCTGAGATTGAGGGAAATAGTGGTCACGCTGTAGCCTGTTGGCCAGCTTTTAACTATTGTGATGAAATTACCCTTTAAATAGCCATTTAATTTGGTGATAGAACTTCTGAATCTGTTTCCAGCCAATTATATATCTGATGTGACACTTACTTATAGCCTCTGCGCAGTTAATTGTGATGGTCTGACCAGGCATCTCAAGAACACACTCCGCATGTTGAAGCCTGGACCCCGTCAGGTTACTTGTCAAATTGTAGAGTAGGGAGGAAGGATCCATGTGGCTTTTGAATGTGGCACTTTGGTTGGATATACGCTGACCAGCTAGCTGCCAATAGATCTTGCCCTCTGGGTATCCGCCACTTGCCACACACACCAGGTCTCCAGGTGATCTAGTGCAAGAGGCTGAATAATTTGCTGTTGGGAGACATGGTCAACAGAAATCAGAGCACGGTGAAAGCAGAGCAGAGCAAAGTGAACACACGTCCTAAACGTGTAAACCATAGATATAAATCAGTAAAACAAACAAAGAAAATCCTATAATTAAGCAATATAGCACGAGTGTGAGTGGGTTGTTGCTGGATATTCCCACGGGTGTTGTTCGGCCGTAGCCTCGAGGCCGGAGGCCGAGTGGCGCAGGCAACAACACCCGTGGGAATATCCAGCAACAACCCACGACCACGAGTGCTATATTGCTTTTATACAACAATTCTACCACTTGTTTTTTGCGCTAATTTCCCATTATAATGTAAACGTTTAGATCGCTAAAACTGTCTTGTTTGTAGAACTACTTCTCTCCGCCACAAATTTCTATTACTTGCAGGACAAACTGCCGTTACTAGTTCTAAATGGATGGTTGCTATGGCCAAAGGCCAGTCGTTAGTTCTAAAAGCACGTTGCTATGGCCAAAAGCCAGTCGTTAGTTCTATCTCTCCCGTTGTCAAGCAATACACGTTAGCTCGCATTGCGTCTGTTAGGACATGCTTTTAGCTTTGAAACATCACTATTTTACTTAGCCTACATGCCATCCAACTAGCTAATATCCACCTCCGTCATATTCTACGTTCTGAGCGTCTGTATTTCAGCTTGGATGCAACGTGACAGTTCGTTTTACACTTCACAACTTGACATTGTATCGCGGAGTGATTTATTATTAGCTGTGAAAAGTCCGAGTGGATTATCGTGGGATATTTCAACTCATGGAACGTCTCTCGGCCAATCAGAAACAAAGAAACAGCTTCTTAGAACCCAATTGTTGTATAACAACTTTTATTTACTCACCCATGACTTTAAGATTGATCGTCTGACGCTTCCGAAGAGGATTAAAAGTATAACATGTATACTGTCCTTGGTCTGCAAGAGTAACTCCAAACAACTCTAAGGAGCAATTTCCTCTCTCACTTCTTAAGAGTCGAGTCCTGTTTGTGAATTGAGAATCACCTGCACTATCTTTGTGTGAGCTGTATTCATGGCAGACAAGTGGTGTCCCTGTGTCCTGTGTCGGCTCTTTCTGCCAAACAATTCTCGCCTCATTCTCTCCACAGCTACAGGGTAAAAGGACATTCATTCCAATAAATGTCTCGACAGTGGACTGGTTGGCAAGGCATCCTTAAAACAGAGGGGTGGGAACGGTTAATGTCACCATATAAGAGCACATAATGTTGGTAATTAGTCTGCATTATTAGATAACCCAGATATTATTTAGCCTACTTACCGATGAGGAATGCAGTGAAAAATGTAACAATCCTGAGCCACATCACAGTGCGCCTGGTCATTACAGAATACAGAAGTGATTTGACTTAACTTCGTTACATTCGTAATCTTGCCTAAACTTTGTTCTGTTAACAGCAGGATAGCCTACACACTCTTGAACATTCTACACATGTTGGTTCTGTCCAAAGCGAATGTCCTCATCTGCGATTGACACGTCCGTGACGTCGTGACTAACCTAATGGAATGGACGAGTTTCGCTATTTGCACCGTAAGCGACTGTGGGAAGTGAAACCTAATTCGCTTCCCTTTATAACATCGCTTGGGTTACACCAACTGGGGGCGTGGTGAGTGTTCACGCAACTATGCCTTCTGAATTTCAAAGTCAATAAACGTACATGCTTCACAGTTTTTTTTTTACATAGGCTAACACGCACAGTAAACAGTAAATCTTTGCTCACATCATTTATGAAACGTGCCACTCAAACACCATGTAGGCTATCTCAAATCTAAGAAATATACACCAACCTTTTGATTCAGTTTTCAATTTCATAAAATACTTTTCGTGAAACACCACACACCGTCCACACACATTAAACTAATTTCACAAGGCCTCAACACTCATAGGCTATACTTACCGAGCATCATTCTATCATTGCATCAACACACACACCCACACAAATACTGTATACAGTAGGGCTAGGCCTAATTTCTGTCTTTGGCAAAATGACACAATTTTTCAAGTGTTTACAAGTGGTCATTGTGTTTTTCTTCGTTGTTTAAACAAGATCATTTCAATATTGCTTACATGTTTACTGAGTATATTTCAACTTCTCTCTAGATGACTTTCACTCGATGGCAAAGCACATGAAAGACAGATGAGCTTTAGGTTTCGAGCAATGGTGTGTAGGCATGATGTGTCATATTATGATGTATAATGCTTGCTTTTGAGATGTATGGCATTTTGAATGTTGTGTTTCATTTTCTGGATATATGAGGCATTTTGTATGTTGTATGAGTAGCAGTGGGATTTGTGTGTAGAGTTTTGAAAACTAGACACTCAGCTTTGAAAATGTAGGAAACTGTAATCTTTGTATGTGCATGTTTTCCTTCCTCGTGTCCCCAAATAGCTAGTCTCGAAAAGTATTTTCTATCAAAATGACATGTTCTCCTATAACTTCGAGCACACTTGGTCATGGCTACATTTTCCAATAAAGTTTATGCAAGTCATTGTTGATGTCAAAGACAGTTAGCCCTCAATATTCTTAACTACCCCATGCTTAGTTTTACACAATTGTTAAAACACATGCTTTGAAACCTGCCAACCTCTGCAAAACTGAACAATTGCCTCAAAAAAACATCTTCAGATCATCTCAATAGGGAGTCTATCCAGTGTTAGTAGATCAGTGGGAACGGCCCTCGAGGATCGAGAATTGAGGATCGAGGAGGCATGTTGAGAAGCACCTTAAGTCTCCGCTCTAATTCATCTCAAAGGGTTGAGGTCAGGACTGTGCAGGCTAGTCAAGTTCATCCACACCAAACTCTGTCATCCATGTCTTTATGGACCAGACAGAGTTTGGTTTGGATGAATTAGAATAGAATAGAATAGAATATATACTTTTTTGATCCCGTAAGGGAAATTCAGTTCTCTGCATTTTTGACCAAATTAGTGAACACACAGCACACAGTGAACACACAGTGAGGTGAATCACACAACCCAGAGCAGTGAGCTGCCTGCCCAACCAGTGGCGCTCGGGGAGCAGTGAGGGGTTAGGTGCCTTGCTCAAGGGCACTTCAGCCGTGGTGGACTGGTCGGGGATCGAACCGGCAACCCTCCGGTTACAAGCCCGAAGCCCTAACCAATTTGAATTTGACTCATCACAACCTCATCTCAAACAGTATTTGCAAAACCTCTTGCAAAATCAAACTTTCACCTCAAAACAATCTTATCTGTGCTCAAAATCAAACTTTTGCCACAAAACAGATTTACCAGTGCTCAAAACCAAACACTGCTCTCAAATCATAAGCAAAGCGATCAAACTGATACATCAAGCAATCAGTAAACGATAAACCAAAAACTAGACAACAAAACATATACATATATAAGTAGCCTACATTTTTACAGTTGTTCTGTACGAGTCATCTCTTGCAAATATGTCCACACGTTTTCATTGGGTTCACACATTTCTCACACCCAAAACAGTTAACCAGATGTTCAAAGACCTCAAACTCTATTGATTACAGGGTCATCTTTCTCATTCCCACCTTCAACAACCTGTTTGCTCTCTGAACTGGCTGATATTTGTTGTGTCACATCATAAAACAAGTGAAATCAATTTTGAATGGTTGTGTTTAATGACATGTATCTATTTGAGTAGTTGTGTTCAGGGATGGGCACAAATACATCAAAATGTATTTCCAAATGAAATAGCAAATACCCACCTAAAAAATTTATCAAAATAAGCTACAAAATACAGCAGCCAAAAAAATGTATCAAAATAAAATATTGTATTTTTGTATTTTCAAAATACTACAAAATACTTCTTTCTAAAAGCCTTTTTCGTCTATCCCTTCGCTTGTACACTATCTGGAAAAACAGCTGAAAGCAAGAGACTCCTTCCATAACCATATTCCATCAGTCAACAGAATAGATATGGTGAGTTTCATCACAGTGTACAACCTCTATCAATGTAAAAAAAAAAAAGTAAAAATGAAAAAAAAAAACAGGTTGTCACATATAGCCTACTGTAAAACAGAAAAAAGAAAGGAAAATTGCAAACTTAAATGTTGCGATATAAGCTTGTGAACTCAAGTCTTTGTGCTGTCCTTGTGTAAGCTAGTGGTGTCTCCAGTTGATGCCTTTAAGCACAACTAACTTCTCAAACAGTGTTGCATTCAGACGACACCCATGGGGCCTGATGATGGTATTGAACCTTACAAAAAAGGTTTTTGATGAGGGTTACGGGTCCAAGGATGGCAAGTCCTTTCTTTGGTCCTCTAAAAAATACACCGCATGATTTGTGTTGTGAGTGCAATATGCCGAGAGTGGCATCACAGGGGCTTGACTATGCGTAGGTGCCACAGACAGACACTCGTGCTATTGTAACCTGTGTTGTGTTGAACCACTGTGGTTCAGCCCTGCACACTCGAACCCGCGAAACAGCAGCACCACGGATCGGGAGTCGAGCGTGCTAACAATCCAGCTTAAAGCCCAGGCTACTAGCTTTCATGCCAGCAGCGCTCTTGAGGCGTCGGGGAGTGGTTTACCAACGTTCCACACGTACAGCTAAGCAAGCTGTTTAAGCAATATAGCACGAGTGGGAGTGGGTTGTTGCTGGATATTCCCACGGGTGTTGTTCGGCCGTAGCCTCGAGGCCGGAGGCCGAGTGGCGCAGGCAACAACACCCGTGGGAATATCCAGCAACAACCCACGACCACGAGTGCTATATTGCTTTTATACAACAATTCTACCACTTGTTTTTTGCGCTAATTTCCCATTATAATGTAAACGTTTAGATCGCTAAAACTGTCTTGTTTGTAGAACTACTTCTCTCCGCCACAAATTTCTATTACTTGCAGGACAAACTGCCGTTACTAGTTCTAAATGGATGGTTGCTATGGCCAAAGGCCAGTCGTTAGTTCTAAAAGCACGTTGCTATGGCCAAAAGCCAGTCGTTAGTTCTATGGTTCTATCTCTCCCGTTGTCAAGCAATAAACGTTAGCTCGCATTGCGTCTGGTTAGGACATGTTTTTAGCTTTGAAACATCACTATTTTACTTAGCCTACATGCCATCCAACTAGCTAATATCCACCTCCGTCATATTCTACGTTCTGAGCGTCTGTATTTCAGCTTGGATGCAACGTTACAGTTCGTTTTACACTTCACAAATTGACATTGTATCGCGGAGTGATTTATTATTAGCTGTGAAAAGTCCGAGTGGATTATCGTGGGATATTTCAACTCATGGAACGTCTCTCGGCCAATCAGAAACAAAGAAACAGCTTCTTAGAACCCAATTGTTGTATAATATCTGTTATACCACACTTGCTGCACAGTCATGTTGGAATAGCTGGGCTTGCTCCCTTAGTTCCAGTGAAAGGAACTCTGAATGCTTCAGCATCAACCAAGAGTCCAACATGACTGTGCACCAGTGCACAATGCAAGGTCCGTAAAGACAGAGTTTGGTGTGGATGAACTTGACTGGCCTCCACAGAGTGCAGTACCTTAACCCAATAGAACACCTTTGGGCAGAGATTAGAGCAGAGACTGAGAGCCAGTCCAACATCAGTGTGTGACCTCACAAATGCTGTTGTTGAAGAATGGTAATAAAAATCCCATAAACTCTCCTAAACCTTCCCAGAAGAGTTGAAGCTGTTATAGCTACAAAGAGTGGACCGACATCATATTAAACCCAATGGATTAAGAATGGGAGGTCACCTAAGTTCATATGTGAGTCAAGGCAAGTGACCCAATACTTTTGGTAATATAGTGTAGTGTATATAGATAGTTAGATAGATATCATCACAGCGTCTCACAAAGTATTTTACAGTATTTTGAAAATAAAAAAATACACAACGAAGTATTTTTGATACAAAATACAAAGGCATTTTCATCATCTCAATAAAATACAAATTACAAAATAGTATTTAGTATTTGAAATACGTATTTCAAATACATGTATGACAACCTGTTATTTTTTATTTTTACTTATTTATTTATTTTTACATTGATAGAGGTTGTACACTGTGATGAAACTCACCATATCTATTCTGTTGACTGATGGAATATGGTTATGGAAGGAGTCTCTTGCTTTCAGCTGTTTTTCCAGATATAGTGTACACATGAAGGGATAGACGAAAAAGGCTTTTAGAAAGAAGTATTTTGTAGTATTTTGAAAATACAAAAATACAGTATTGTGGCCCCAGCCGTGGCGCGACTGGCTGGGGCACCTGCACCGCACGCCGGCGACCCAGGTTCGATTCCCGCCCCGTGGTCCTTTCCGGATCCCGCCCCTACTCTCTCTCCCGTTTGTTTCCTGTCATGCTCTCTACTGTCCTGTCCAATTAAAAAAGGCATAAAAAAGCCCTAAAAAATAATCTTTACAAAAAAAAAAAAAAAAAAATACAGTATGTTTAGGTGGGTATTTGGTATTTTATTTGGAAATACATTTTGATGTATTTGTGCCCATCCCTGCACCTAGCCAAACACCTCAATGCTTAATTAACACCACTTCCATCAGGAAGTAAGCTATGAAAAGACCTCAGGTAAGGTAAGGCAAGGCAACTTTATTTATATAGCACATTTTGTCCATTTTGTCACAATGTGCTTTACAAAGATAAAAACAATAAAGTAAAACCATTGAACAACGAGCACCTTTTTTACAACAAAAATGGAGGAAATTGCAGAGAGAGAAGAGGAAGAGTGAGAGTGAGAGTGAGAGGGGAAGGGAGAGTCCAATGTAAATGCATGCACTTGCTGTGCATATGTTGCACTGACTTGTTTGGTGAAAAAAAAGTTTAAACAGCATGCATCTGTATCTGCAAAAATGTATGTGCACGTAAAGAACTGTACAATTTTAAGTATTTTAGTATTATGGCAAAGCATACGAAGGATAAGAGTGTTTTTAATTATGACCAACAGTGTGTAGTTGGCTAGACAAAAATCTGGTGAATGAATGAAGTGTGTGCCATATGGTGCAAAAGTTTGATTTTGATAATTCTGTATTTTGGTTGCAGTGCGTCATTTTGCTAGGTAGATTGAGGTATTTTGCAATTTGGGGGGGTGGTTTTGTGAATTGTGTGTGAATTTTCAAAATTGTGTGTGAGTTTTCAAAATTGTGTTTTAGGAATTGGAAGAAAACTGTAACTGCTGAATGTTTACCAGTATGGATGACATGTGCATTAGAGTGCAGAATGTGTTTTGAGAATGAGAATGTGTTTAGTTTTGCTGAAATGTGAGTGAGATCTGTTTTACCATGTGAAATGCAGGTTTAATTAACCAACTGAACAATTAGCTAAATGAGTTCAGGTAACTGAGATCAGCTATTGAGAAAAACTAACATATAGCTTTGGTCAAACTCCTACAATTTTGAACCAGTTCAAGTAACTGTAAATGAACGTTAGATGGCACCAAACACCAAGGAATCAGCTGCTTGGCGTGTGTAGTGCAAGAGAAACGCAGTGCATCTCTGGGGAGACAGAACGGTCTACTTTTTCTGTATCATGGCAAAGATTGACAACTACTTTATTTAATTATTACACTTTAGACTCTGTGTAAAGGCTAATTCAAATGGAGCCCTCGAAAACATAACGTTTCTTTTGTGCACACACCAGTCCCACATGAGTTTTGCGGGAGCAAGAGAAATGTTCTGGTGCGCACTGCGCAGACAAAATCTCTGATGACATGGCATTTTATTGAATGTACTTGCCTTTTAGACATGACTATTGAAGGCTCTCTTTACATCTAGCTGGCTTGAAATATATGCAAAACACAATGCTGTTCAGAATAAATTTGCAATAGGCCCGAGCATGAAGTAGGCTACAGCGAAAAGCTGTCGTATAGGCCTTGAAAAATATTCCTATGTGGACATGGTATAATGTCGTTGCGCTGGAAACATTTCGTGTTTTATTATACTTTTATAATTTGAATTTTGATGCATTTCTGTTCATCCGCGCGCGCGCATGTGTGTGTATGAGAGAAGGGGGCTATACAGCTGATCCACAACCTGAACATAATCGCACCCCCCAACCTCCTCCTCCTCCTCCTCCTCCTCCTCCTCTGCCATTCTCTCGTAGGCAGGTCAGGTGACCAGCGCTGGAGCAGCTGTGCAGCCTCGCAATCGTTCTCCATCACACATTACACACTGAAAAGGCATTCTCGTCTGAGAGGAGCGGAAGACAAACCAGCAAAACCGCAGAATAAACCAACACACTCCGCAGTGGACGCGTTGCCACAGGGAATAGCCTAGACATGGGCGACCATACGGCACTTTTGCTGTTGATGGTAACAACCTTGACGTTTGCCATCGAGGTAAGAAAAACGGTATCTCTCGGGTCGACTGAAGCAGCAGCAGCAGCAGCCATTTCCCTCTCCTTGAACTAGCTTACAGTCACGGTGAGACAGAGAGGGAAATCACAGTTCGACAGGAGATACAATGACACCGTTTGTTATACCATTAGACGATGCAGGAATATCGAACACACGCGCGTTTTATGGCCTTTTAATTGACTATAATTTGCTTACTAATAGGAATCTATGATTGGATCTATTTTACTTCTGTACAGCTCAAAGAGCTCTGAGTCTGAGACCAGTGTTTTTTTCCCTCGGAGATGGGAGACTAGTGATATAATGCGACCTATTATAATTGGCAACTGTTTCGGTGCTGTTTTTTTTTTAATGATTGCCAGCAGCTCATCCATTTAGAAAATGCTATCGTAGCCTATAAGTCAATCATGACGTTCATCAGACACAGATTTTAATTAGAAGGATCCTATTTTCCTCGTAACTGTCTTTTTATTATAGCCAATGTAATTTTCTCTCTGTATATGCCTACCTGAACACGGTATATCGTGCGCTTTTAGGGTGGTGCTGAACCGCATTTGTAGTGCGTGAGCTGGCGATGGATGAAAATGCTGATTTGGTTCTTTGCACGGGGCGTGTTGTGTAGCCTACGTGTTTTCTGGAAGACCGCACCGATTTCGAAAGTTGATTTGAAGGGGTTTTGATAGGATTAGACTGACTCATAACTCATAAATCAACATCGCCAATTGACACGACGAACAATGCCGATAGTAGCCTGCACTGTTTTGAAAAAGAGATGACTAATCAATCACTCCTGTCCTGTTATAGCCTAGACAGCTGAGGCCTATATTTGGGAATCATTTTGTATTTTCCTGTGGACAACATTGCCCCATAGTGTATCAGCGTGGTGTGTAGTGTTCTGAAGTGCTGTGGGGAGGCCTATGTGCATTTTTTTTATTAGGCCTACAAGGTTATTTCTTGAAGGAAGTGTTTGCCAGTAGCTTGTGCATACTTCGAAGGTGACAGTAACGTTTAGAATGTATAACGCTAGATTCTCCTGGATACATCAAGGGAGCAGCGCCCTGGGCCTAGTCGAACTGGTGCAAGCTGAAGAGCACAGACGGAGATGTTGCTTGACAGAGGCAAGATGGCGTCTGTTAACTGCGGAGTTGCAGTAACGCAATAGGAGACAGTGCTATGAACACTCATCTCACGCCTGACGGTGGTTGTAAGCGCCCAGGCGTGAGGCAGATTCTAGACTGAAAGACACATTGCATTGTAACATAATTAGCCAGTTGTAGACTAACCTTCTGCTTATGCAACGGCTCCAGAAGGTCTTTGACGGCCAAACCTTTGAAGATTTTTTGCAGAATCACAGTAGGCTACCAGTAGGCCTACACAGAGGTCTATTAAATACGGCGATTCAAGGCAACACGATGGTTATTTAACCTGTCAACAACTGCTAAAAACCACACCAGCAACGCTATGAAGGATGATGAGATTATTTAGATGGAGACATTCCAACGTGAATGGTTACAGTGCTTGTCAATTAGGGCGAACCGACAGAGGTCCGTGTCGCTCTTATCTGGTTCCACATGTTCCTATTAATTTTTTTTGTCTGGGAAATCGGTAGACTGTTACATTTCATATCCTCCTTTTGCCGAGCTGTTTTAATGATAATAATAAAAAACCATACAGCACTTCACCTGACAATATGCTATATTCACATCTAACACCAGATGTATAACATGCTATATGAAGTCTCTGAAAACCCAGCATGCCATAGCAGACCTAGTGAAGTTGACAGTTCGATGCTTCCTTCGCCATGAAGGGCTTGTTTTAACAGTCTTTATATAATTTATTTATGTGTGCTATGATGTGCCGTGCAAACTTTCACCTCTCCCTTGAAGAAATCGACTTTCTTTATGAGAGCCTTAATTTCACACTGTGCACACAGGGTCTAGCTAGAGTAGACAGAATGGTTTCACTGCAGGAAGACCAGTTCTTTCCACTCATTGGCACTTTTCCTTCAGAGAGTAATGGAGTGTTCAACATTTTGCTTGCTCCTGAGTACATTTGACAAACCGGCTTGTCACCACCACACTCAACTTCTCTCTGGAGGCCATTTGTAGGTGTCAGAATGGAAGACTTCAGGATGCAAGCGCCTCTCCTGCAACAAGACTGTATCTACGTATCAATAAATATACACACTGCTGACTCCTCTCCCGACATCCTTAAGACCAGCTGGAGTGGATCGCCCTGGAGTGTTATTTTAGTCACTTTGAGGATTGAATACACATAAACACCAGAGTGTTTATAAATGCGAGCTCATCGGAAGGTTATCCCCACCCCATGCAATGTAGGATGGGTTGCAGACCACACCAGTACACTGTGTTTCCTACTGACAGCCCTGGGTCAGGGACAGCAGCAGAGGGTTTATGCCTCTGTGTCTTGTAACACTGAGGGCAATGATTGGCCTAGTGTTTTGTAGAAGGATGTTTTTGCGCTCAGCTGTGATGTCTCATGGTTGTAGATCAGCCATCAGCAGCACCACCGCAGGGTTCTCAGAGGGACTGTAATGGGGTGTGTTGTGCCGTTTGTTTGGGCTGTTACTGGCGTCCATCTTTGATCATTTTTTTCTTGCCTGTTTGTCAGAGCCATGCGTGCCAGACACCACAGCTTCCTCTGTTTGTGTTTGTGTTGACCAAAAGAGGAGGGTGAACAACAATCCCACAACCGCTCTCTCTCTCTCTCTGGTGGTGGTGCGGGGAGCAGGGGTCGCTTTAGACGGGCGATTCCTTTGTGCCTGTTCAGGTCACGTCGAGGTCACACAGTGCAAGACTTGCCCACCAGGTCTCTCTGTCTCGCTCTCTCTCTCTCTCTCTCTCTCTCTCTCTCTCTCTCTCTCTCTCTCTCTCTCTCTCTCTCTCTCTTTTTCCCCTTCCCTCTCCTCCATTTCCCTCTATCTTGTCCCTTCTCCCTCGTTCTCTCCCTCCCTCTCTCTTTTTAATATCCCTCTCTCTATTCTCTTTGCACCACAGCAGATTAAAGCTACGTTTAAGGCTTTTCAATCAGAGCTGGAAAGAGCAGCGCTCTTGTACATTATACCTTACATAACTAGTTCTGACCTCAGCACCAGATTAGTGCGTGTGTTTACAAGGGGTCCTGGATGCCGCAATCTGCCTTTGAAGACAATATACCAATGTGATGGGGCTGGCTGTGTGCACCACTTTTAACACACTGCTAAAAACGTGGGCTGGAGGAATGCTTTTTTTTTCAGGATCTTTTTTTTGTATCCTCTGTTGGATCACACTCAGGTCTTTTCCTGTAAATGGAAGCTTTTTCTTCGCACTTCTTTGCTGGCGTGAATGAGCAGTGTGGTAGTCATGTCGTCTTTTGTGCTCAGAAAAAGAAGCGCAGGCCTAGGCCTACATTTTGAAAATGTCATGTTTGCGAGAGTACGCACTCAAAGGTTCTAATTTGTGAAATTGCCTGCTGTAGTGCTCTTTTAGATTATATGAAAGACGTTGCTTGGGTTGAGGTGTGCTATACATGTCTGAGCAGAGATGATCTATT
>NC_084997.1:7671475-7673975 GCF_963854185.1 Sardina pilchardus
TAAACAAAACCTACCTTAAAAAGTCTGTGAACATTGCGGAACACGCCTGTCTGAAAGCGGCTATAGTTATGCTGTGTCTGTTGGGGTTTTTGATGTTTTGTCTTATATCATGATCAGCTTCAATTCCTGACCTTACTCATTGTGATATTGTATTTGGACATAATGTGTGCTGATCTTTAAGATGGTTTATCACATTAGCCAGAATTGATTTATAAACAATCAATAAATAAATAAATACCCATGGAAAGCAATGTACAGAGTGCTTTGTGCCACTAATAAACCTCCATCAATGTCAGGTCACATTGTCTGCACAGCACACAGCAATGGCATGCATTTGATTCGAGGCAAAGATTCGAGGCAAAGATTCGAGGAATCTAATGTGAAAAAATATTGTTGGGCATTGACAACAACAAAGAGAATTAAATTGAGTCATGCAGGCATCAACATGGTACACCATAAATAGCATGACATGTTATGCAACATGACATGATTACTTGTTGTATAATGCACTCTACAACATTCCATGAATGTGGATATCATGCAATATGCATAGTTAATGACTTTAAAGAGGTCAAGACACACTGCTTTATGTGTACAGCATGTTGTGTGAACAGTGTGCTAGTATCACACAGGCTGCTGCACACACAGAGGGTCTCTCATTTGGTGTTTTATACACCCTCCCTTCCTTCCTCGATCCTCGTCCTCACTGATCTAGATAGAGAATGACAGGGCGGCAACAATGGGATAGTCTATCCAGTGTTGGTTATAGATCAGTGGGAACACCCCTCGAGGATCGAGGAGAGAGTTTGAGAGCCACACAGAGTGCATGGGAGTCCTGTCCAACACCCTACTCCTGTAGTGACCTCACTCTTTCTCTCTCTCCCCTGCCTCCTCTCCCTCACCCTGCAGTCCTGTGTGGACCGCTCCATGAACCTCCATGACTACGGGATGCTGTTGCCATGCGGCATTGACCGTTTCCGTGGCGTGGAGTTTGTGTGCTGCCCACTGGAGTCCCAGCGCAACTCGGACAGCGAGGAGCCCGATGACGCCGACTCTGTGGTGTGGTGGGGCGGAGCTGAGGAGTACACAGACAACACTGATGAGAGGTACACACACACACACACACACACACACACACACACACACACACTCGATACACTGGGGTACATACAGCCCCCCTTCCACAAAAACACACACGCACACACACAATCATGCAAACACTTGCAAAGAAAGATGAATTGTATTCACGGTCAAACACTGAAACTGTGTGTGTGTGTGTGTGTGTGTGTGTGTGTGTTTGTGTGTGTGTGTGTGTGTGTGTGTGTGTGTGTGTGTGTGTGTGTGTCCATAAAGCATGCCCCGTGAACAAGCTCCTGTAGAACAGCAGCAGGAAGAGGAGGAGGAGGAAGACGAGGGTGAGCCAGCCGTGGTGGAGGAGGATGAGGATGAGGAAGACGACGACATCATGGACGATGAGGACGAAGAGGAGGCCTGGGACAACGACGAGGACGGCGACGGAGTGGAGGACGAGGATGAGGACGACGACGACGAAGACGATGCCACAGACGAGCGCGACACCAGCGAGCAGACCTCCAACATCGCCATGACAACCACCACCACAACCACAACCACCGAATCTGTTGAGGAAGTCGTGCGAGGTGAGTGTGGCAGAGAGGCGCGGCCTCTTCTGGGAGGCTGGCATCTGTGTGTGGGGGTGAGTGTGGCAGAGAGGCACGGCCTCTTCTGAGAGGCTGGCATCTGTGTGTGGGGGTGAGTGTGGCAGAGAGGCACGGCCTCTTCTGAGAGGCTGGCATCTGTGTGTGGGGGTGAGTGTGTCTGCTTGCCTGGCCCTGGTGTCCATGAAGGTGCTGCCCAGGACACACCCAATGGCCACGGTGACCTCTCACACCGTGCAGGGTGGAGTAGGGTGGGAAGATCTGGCTGGGTAGTGGAATGGGCAGATTTAAAAAGACATGGTAGGATGGAGATGGCTGATCCTGAAGCCAATGTGAAGGTTCTTCTGTGTCCAAGGTTTCCCTACGAAGTCACTCCACCCAGAATCCTCCATTTTGGGTTAGGCTAGGATCAGTTTGGAGTTGTATGGAGTCCTTTTTCAGAAGATATTTAACAGACTGAGTGATGAGAGATTGTTCACTTATGCTAGGCACAGGCTTGATGACACAATCAAGTTGTTCCATTGGTTAGCCATGAAGCTTTTTGTATGTACTGAATGTGATTTCTACAGTATTTGCATGTGGTATAGTCCTTACGCACCAGGAAACAATGTCCTCATACCGCCAAATGTACTTGTATTTACCCTTTATTCTTTAAGAATGTTCATCTTTGGCTGCCATTGGCTGTTTAGTTAGAAATGGATTCAGAAATGACTTGGGTACAATGCGATCCCATACACATATCTGGTTGTTATTATTGTCTAAGGACATGTTGTTACTAATGTCTAAGGAAAATGTGCCGTATAGGAAGAAACCAGCTGTGCAAT
>NC_084997.1:7678975-7706475 GCF_963854185.1 Sardina pilchardus
CATACGCACACACACAGGTGTGTAAACACACAGGCCCTTGATCATGGCACAGCTCGTGCCAGTTAGCCCACTTCCCTGAGTCTTTGTTTCGCTCGTCCTGTTGTTTTGTTTCTTTTGTCCCTGCTGCAGCCAATAACGTAATAAGGGCTATTTATGTAGTTACAGCCAATAACGTATCATCGTTAGTAATGTAGTAACGGCCAAAATGTTTATCATAAAAGTCTGAAAAGTCTAAAGTTTCATGAGCCCCTGTGTATCGGTGTTCTGGAAATCCTTGACCAAACATTCAGGAAGAAGAAAAAAAACCTTTGACAACTTGTTTATGACCGTAACACTAGCTACGGTCATAATACATAATCCTATCTCTGAGAGAGCAAGAGAGCGTCGGGGTGTTTGTATGGTAATGTTTTTAAGCAGATATTTGAAAGAGCTAAATACAGTGCCAGGGTGACACTATATATAGTAAGTAAATCTTAAATAACACGATATCAGTACTGTATGTTATTGCATAATTGGCTGCAGTTACATTCTCAATTTTTTTTTTTACCTAGTCAATAACGTAGTAAGTAACCATCCAATAATGTAATAACTTAATACATTATTAGTAAAAAGTTATTAAGTTATTGGTTCAGAAATGTTATTACATTATTGGCAAGTAATTACAATAATGGCTATTACATTCGAATGATTATGTTATTGGCCATTATTTCGTTATTGACTGCTAGAGTCCTGTTACTCTTTTCTCTCCCGCTCTCTCTCATCCCCCTCTCTCTCTGGTGCAGCCCCGTCAGGTGTTCAGCCTGCTGAAGAAGTACGTGCGCGCCGAGCAGAAGGACAGGCAGCACACTCTGAAGCACTTTGAGCACGTCCGCATGGTGGACCCCAAGAAGGCCGCCCAGATCCGACCTCAGGTAGCCCCCGGCCCAACCCTCTGTAGTATTCTGTCAAATTTAATAAATTACTTATTAGTATATACTTAGTCATTAAAGATAATGAGAATAATTAAAAACACACACAGTCATAATGCCTCTCTTTACAAAAGTAACATTTTCACACATTGAAATTTAGATTAGATTAATACCATGTATGATATGTGTTTTTTGTAATGGCTAGTAAGGCATGGGTTAAACATAAGAAGCAGGCCTTGTAAAGTCCATTTTGATGGTCATTCTTGACCTGTGTTGCCCTGGTGTTGTAGGTGCTGTTCCATCTGCGTGTGATTGAGGAGCGCATGAATCAGTCTCTCAGCTTCCTCTACAAGGTGCCCAGGGTGGCCAGTGAGATCCAGGACCAAGTGGGTGAGTGCGCGCACACACACACACACACACACACACACACACACACACACACACACACACACACACAAACACACACTCACACACACATAACAGCTGTGAAATGTTTAGGCACAGGGCTGGTGATTTGCCTGGTAGGTGACTAATTGATGTCTGTATGTATCTCAAATTCTGGGCATACTTCTCAATATTCTCTCTCTCTCTCTCTCTCTCTCTCTCTCTCTCTCTCTCTCTCTTGCTCTCAAATCAAATCAAATTATATTGTATTTGTACGAATGAATATTGTTGCCAAAGCTACAACATGTTACGTGTTGACTTAACATTAACGTGTTTGTATTGATTTGAAGAAAAATAGTATTAATTTATCCGCCCACTCCCCAGCGCTGCTGATGCAGAGGGACCAGTCGGAGGTGGCCCAGCAGGTGTCCTCCCTGCAGATGGAGAAGCGTGTGAGCTACGGCAACGATGCCCTGATGCCTGACGCCCAGATCGACAGCACCACCGCGCTTGACGAGCTGCCCCCCGAGCAGGACGGCCTGGGCTTCATCCACCCCGAGAGCTTCAACCAGGCCAACACCGAGAACCACGGTAAACACCTAACCAGTCCCTATACCTACACCGAGAACCACGGTAAACACCTAACCAGTCACTATACCTACACCGAGAACCACGGTAAACACCTAACCAGTCCCTATACCTACACCGAGAACCACGGTAAACACCTAACCAGTCCCTATACCTACACCGAGAACCACGGTAAACACCTAACCAGTCACTATACCTACACCGAGAACGGAACCACGGTAAACACCTAACCAGTCACTATACCTACACCGAGAACCACGGTAAACACCTAACCAGTCCCTATACCTACACCGAGAACCACGGTAAACACCTAACCAGTCACTATACCTACACCGAGAACGGAACCACGGTAAACACCTAACCAGTCACTATACCTACATAGAGAACCATGGTAAACACCTAACCAGTCACTATACCTACATAGAGAACCAGGGTAAACACCTAACCAGTCACTATACCTACATAGAGAACGGAACCACCGTAAGCACCTAACCAGTTACTATATCTACATAGAGAACCACGCTAAACACCTAACCAGTCACTATACCTACATAGAGAACGGAACCACGGTAAACACCTAACCAGTTACTATAACTAGAGAACCATGGTAAACACCTAACCAGTCACTATACCTACATAGAGAACCACCATAAACACCTAACCAGTCACTATGCCAATGCGGAGAACCACATCAATCAAAACAACAGCAAATAGTAGCTACAACTCTCAGCCCACTAAAACTAGAGCTTTTCTCAGCGAGACTGGTGGGTAGTATGAGTATGTAAATATTTTTACATGATTCTCTTACAGTTGAACCTGTTGATGCCCGCCCCATTCCCGATAGGGGACTTCCCACTCGACCTGGTATGTAAAAGAGGCGGCTGTGTGACTATTGTTGTTTTTTGTGTCTATTTTTCTGTTATTTTTCTCTGTGAGAGTGGGTGTATAAGCGTGATATCTTTGTTTGTGTGTTTGTGCGTGTGTCCGTCCTTCCTTGTGTGTGATGTGTTGTGTTCTCCTCTGCAGTGTCTGGTCTGAAGCCGGAGGAGATGCCTGAGGTCCGCATGGACACAGAGGACAGACACGGCGTCGGCTATGAAGTACATCACCAGAAACTGGTCCTCTCTCCTTCTTTGCCTCTCTCTCTCATGCACACATCTCCTCCAGTAGCCTGCATGTGTAGTGTAGACAGTAATGTGTAGTCACTAGCTTCAACAGTTCTTGCTAGTTATGTGCAGTGTGATCTGTTTTTGGATGTTTTGAGGAGTGTGTGATCTGTTTTGATACAGCGACATGATTGGTCATCAGGGTGATTGACAGGCCCTCTGCCCTTTCAGGTGTTCTTCGCTGAGGATGTGGGCTCCAAAAAGGGAGCCATCATTGGGCTGATGGTCGGTGGTGTTGTCATAGCAACTGTCATCGTCATCACTTTGATCATGCTGAGGAAGAAGCAATACACCTCCATCCACCATGGAGTCGTAGAGGTGAGGGTGTGGAATTACACACACACACACACACACACACACACACACACACACCATGTGTATTAGTATTTGCGTGGTTGCTATAACGTGTTGTGAGTTGTTTAGGACATCTCTTCCTCCACCCAAGCTCAATGTGCCTCCATCTTTCCCCCTGTCTCAGGTGGATGCTGCCATCACTCCAGAAGAGCGCCATCTCACCAAGATGCAGCAGAACGGCTATGAGAACCCCACCTACAAGTACTTTGAGCAGCTGCAGAATTAAGCCCCCGCCTGCCGGCTCCCCAAGCTTTACACACGAAACCGCACGCGCACATAGCAGCCCCGTACCCTCTCCAGCGCTCCGCCCCCCGCCCCCCCCAGCACCCCTCAGACCTCGCCCATGCACCCCCACCTCCCCCGCCACCCTCAGGCCCTCCAGCCCATTCCCAGGGGGCACCAACAGCACAGCCGTCTGACCAGTCACCACAGCCCCCCCGGCGGGCAGCCTCGGTCGCCTGACTGCTTCGCCCTCCCCTCCAATCACAGACAGGCTTGAGATGCCTTTCTTCCGCCGCACACACCGAGTCGGAGGTGCTGATTGTAATGGGAGATGGAAGAGCCAGCCGAAGTCCCATCTGTCTGTCTGTCCATCCGTGCGCTCACACGCTGTGCTGAGACGCCCAGTGCTGTCACTCCCGTTGCACTCTGGGTAAGGGAGGTGTGGGGGAAGGAAGGGGGGGTGCCAGCCTCAGCTTTCTTTTCTTCCCTCAACCTCCACCCCCCCCTTCCTCTTTCCTTCCTATCCAACCCCAAAGGCTCCGACCCATTCCACTCAGATGACGGCTGTGCTATGTTTGGGCACGGCCTGCCCCGCCACCCCACTCTATCCCCACCCCCCACCCCCCACCCCACTTCACTCAGGCACGCTCCACATGAGGTCATCCTCCAGCACATTTCAAGAGAATTACTCCAGGTTTCCTTTTTTCCAAGAAAAAAAAAAATCGAAAAGAAAAAAACATATACAGCAACACTTATGGAGATAAGCAATGAATGTTTCTTTTTTATTTGGTGTGTACTAATGTATTGAAATAAGGCAGAAACCTTAGCTGTTTATCTATGTAGTGCATGACGATTATGACGGCGAGGCGGCCCCAGGGCTCACTCTCTCCCGTCGGCCCAGCTCCCCGGCCGCCTCCCGCGTAGAGTTTAGCAGGATTGTACATTTTTGTGTCCTCTTGTGATCACGTGATTTTAAAAACGAAGAAGAGAAGAAAAAAAAAATGAGAAACAGAGAAGAAAAAAAATCCTGTAATCCATTCTGCTTTTCTCTCATCAACACGGAGACATGGCTTTTGACATGAGGTCTGCGCTTTTCTGTTGGGTTTTGTTGTTGTTTATTTTCCTTATGGACTGTGCTACACACCCCCTTGCAGCATGGGGCTGGAGATCCTGTAATGTAATATATATATAAAAGGAAAGCTTAATATTATCTTAAGTTTTAGGCTTCTTTTTCTCGTCGGAGAGAGAAATGATTCCTGCGCACGCTGTTTTCTTGAGAGGGAACGCACAAGTTACCCTGGTTCGTTTTCATTCCACATTAGGATTTTTTGGGGATGTGGTTTGGAAAAGATTGGGATGGGTTTTACAGAAGTAAAAAAACTGGATTGTGTTTCAGAGTGAGGTAAAAACTTAATAATGCTCCATTTTGGATTCTGTATATTTCATTTCCCTCAAGATTTCAAAGCATTCTCCTTAATAAGAAAAAAAATAAATAAATGAATTTCCAGTGTCTGTGATATTCACGAGCACGGAATGGGATAGTGAGTTGAGCACCCCTAAATCAGACTTTTCCCTTCTTTCTACTTCTCTGTGTTCTTTCACTTTCACTGGCCCGGTGCTGCTGAGTTTGCAGTTGCGGTGTGCTGATGGATTCACCGGAGAGTTAAGAGGAAGTACACTGTGAGTTAGAAGGTTGACAGAGCGAGTCTGTGAGTGAATCAGACATGCAGCCTTCACTCTACAGTGTCTCAACACACACACAAACGCACACACTAAACGTGTGTACCTTGTGGTGTGTTTGTGTGAGATGCCTGATTCAGGCGCCTGGTGTCGTGGGAACGGAGTTGCTCGTTCCGCTGTAGGAAGTGGATGACCAAGATCTAGTCAAACCCAAAATGAAGAACATGGATTCACAGTAGTTGGTAGATAGGTTTAGCAAGTGACTGGAAACTGACACACGTCATCACTGTAGCTTATGATGAAAAAGTGGGATTGGCGTTTGTGGTTTTGAATAATAGTGCATTCCAGAATTGAAAAAAAAAAAAAAATGAAGTCAAGGGCAGGGCCTTCTATCATAATGAATGTGATTTCAAACATTAGTGCAATTAATAATGCACCACAAGGACCGACACTATATATAGGACACTAGCACACACTCGACAAAGCACTTAAATGGTCTCAGTCTGTGTTCTTTTGTAAAGAGTCGAGTCCAAGCAGTGGTTAAACTGGACAGGAGGAAGTGAAGGCATTCTGTCTTTTTTCTTTTTCTCTGATCTTTCCTTCTCTCTGTGACTATTTTCCCCTCTGTGTCTGTATAAATCATCAGCTTAGAGAGAGGGGGAAGCTTTCTACACTGTATCCCATGAATAAAGTTTTGAATGTACATACAGATTCCCAGTCTGTTGTTGTCACTTCCAAGAAACTGTCTGTGTGTGAGTGTGTGTGTGTGTGTGAGAGAGAAAGAGAAAGAGAGAGAAGACTGGGAGAGAAAAACAAGAATGAAGTTGTTACACAATTCTCCACACGCAAGATTCAAAAAAACACTTGTTGCTTTATTGCCCCCTAGTGGCCAAGCCTAAAAGGCCCACACCTCAAGGAAATCGGACACTCAACATAATAAAAAAAAAAAGGAAAAGGGGAGAAGAAATTGATCCTTTACAAATGGAAAATATCAAAATACACTGCCCTCATGGCTATCAAAACACAGAGTATATACATTGGAAATGCAGCTAACGCAAGCCTGCAGTCAGAGAACGAGCATACAAACCCATAAGCGCACGTGTAGAGCATATGTGCTGCCTCTCACACAAGCGTACACATTCACACCCCCAAGAAGGGCATCATCACCCGCCCACACATGCATACAAACACACACTTGCATACAAACACACACACACACACACACACACACACACACACACACACACACATGCACGCCTTAACACATCCACACACTCATTCCTTCCAGAAGCTGCTTGCAACTTTTGCACAAACATCCCTATTCCCCTCAGTCACCATCCTTTGACCAGCCCTGTCTCCTGATTGGCTGAGAGAGAGAGAGCCTCAGCTCAGCTGTCGGAGGCGGTGGTGGCCAGGGTCACCGTGGTGACGGGCTGGCTGATGCCGTGCATCTGCACGCGCGCCAGCTTCTTCTGCTCGCACTCCGTCACCAGGCTGTTGAGCTCGGCCGCACTGTAGCCGATCAGCGTCCGCAGGTCGCACACAAACTTGTAGACGAAGCGCTTGCCCTGCACCTTGCTGATCATGTCGCCGTCGTAGTAGTACCTGAAGAGGAGGAAGAGGAGGAGGAGGAGCGGTCAGGACGACGGGTGGACGCGGGCACCGAACATTCAGACGGGCCGAAGAGGCAGGACAGCATTAATCACAGTGCAGCTTTAAAGGATGGAGCTGCCAAATGCTGCTGCTGCTGCCGCATGCGTGTGTTGTGGCCCTGAGCGCTGGTGTGCGGTTCAATTATTAATTATATGTTCCATAATGTGACTCGAGGTGCAGCTCAATTATTCATGCCCTCGCGCTGTTGCATAATGCCAACAGCAGCACAGACTTCATTTGAGAGAGAAGGGGGAGGGGGTGTGACTGAGTGAGTGAGTGAGTGAGTGAGTGAGTGAGTGAGTGAGTGAGTGAGTGAGTGAGTGAGTGAGAGAGACTGCACAAATGGAAATCAAAGCGAAAATGTCAAGCTGTGCTGAATGTGAATATTTTGGTCCCTCTATATGTGTTCCAGCAGTTTCTAATCTTGGTGCAGTGTACAGAATGGCAGAGAAATACTGCCAAGCTTTGAGCTGTGAAAGCTGTGAATTTCTTCTGTCTGAGTGTGTGTGTGTGCGTGTGTGTGTGTGTGTGTGTGTGTGAGTGTGTGTGTGTGTGTGTGCGTGTGTGAGACTGAGTGGCCATGTATATGTGAGTAATGACTGCAGCCTGATGGCACGTGGCGCTCCTGTGGGGTGCGGTCGGTACGGACCTGAGGGCTCTGCTGAGCTTCTCGTAGTTCATGGTGGGCTTGTTCTTGCGCTGGCCCCACTTCTGGGCCACCAGCTCGGGTTGGTTCAGCTTGAACTCGCCCTCCTCGCCCACCCAGGAGATGCAGTCCCGTGCGTCCTTGTCCGTCAGCAGCTCCAGCAGGAACTGCCACAGCTGGATCTGACCGTTGTTACCTGGCAAAGGGGCAGAGAACACCAGTCAAACAAACACGAACACACAAACACACACCTCTGTTTAGAATATGTGCACCGTGTGTGTGTGTGTGTGTGTGTGTGTGTGTGTGTGTACACATGACATGGCCTTTGGATCCCCTAGCGGTACCCAGCGGTCCTCAGGTACCTGTGCGGTTGCCCGGTGAGCTGCGCTCCTCCCCACTGATGCGCGGTGCGCGCGGGCCTTTGCTCTGCTTCAGCACCTTGATGGCTGTGGGCGTGGTCTGCATCACAGGGGCCGGGATGATCTGCATCGCTGCAGGGGGAAGAGAGGGGAAATGGAGTCTCAACACGCAGAATGAAGACAAGCTAACGCCAACATTCGGAACTCAACGGAGAGCACTGCAGATTATTAGGTTATGTGTGCAAGTCAAACTCACGCTGGTCAATAGTCACGGTGGCCTCCTGAACAGCCTGTTCCTGACTGGCCAACACATCTGTAGGAAGAATCCATATTTGATTAGTTTAACAGATAACAAGAGAAATAAATTATATATTATACATATAGAAAGGGATATTTATAAGACAACTTGCCACACATATACACATCTAAATGGAAATCCGCTAATCACAACCACCTCCAGAACAAACAGAAGTACAGTTCACACCAGGGTGTACAGTTCTTTACCACAGGAATTTAAAAGTGTATCACCTGCTAAACAAGGACTCCCACGAATACGCAAACACAAGGAACGAGTAACACTCACATTTGCGTAACAGTTCCAGATGGCTCCACAGGATCTCTCCATTGGGAACCCGCTGCAGGAACTCGTCCTGGTTCAGGGAGCAGAGGTCACGACCCGGGATGTGGATGCTGCCCACCTCCATCTCCTCGATGCTGAACTCCTTCATCACCCACACCGCCCAGTGGATCACCTGGTCTGCTGTCCACTGCACCGGGTCTGAGGGATGAGAACACGGCTTAAAAGTCTGCTTTAAACACTTCCACTGAGGCCAGTGGTCAGTACAACAGATATCAAAATACAGAAAGAAATGATATTTCCTAATGTGACTTCATCTTTCGAGCATAGCATAGATATCAAACCCATTTTCCAAATAAACATCCTATATCTATTATCTCTCTATATCTCACAGCTTACAGCTTACTCCCAGCAATTTTTCTCATAGACCTCGAGGTCACCGCCTACCAAAAAAAAAAAAAAAAAAAGTTTTTGCGTAACTCAAGTTGCTAGTTCCAACAGCTAAAGCAGCGAAGGAGCTGAAGTGCTACACTCTGGGGGCCTGAACATGGAGGCTTACAGAGAACCCCCAGAATGTAGCGCTGCAGCTGCTAAAACATGGGTGACTTGGCAAAACAAATATTGCTTTAGTTTTGACTATTGTGGTTGGTCAGCACACACACAAGAGTAAAACCTTCCATACATGTTCCTGTGACTGCAAGTGCACTCACCGTAGGGGATGTTGAGGCGGACCTGCTCCTTTCTGTAGCCCTCCAGAGCAGCCGCCCACCGCGTCACCTGCTCCGACGTGTCATCTGCGATGGCCGAACGCTCCACGGCGATCATTTGACCGTCCTCCATCAGATGGGCCTCCTCGCCGGCCGCTGCATCCGGGTCAATCACCACCTCTACCGTCTCCACCGGTTTGACGATCTCCAGGATGTTGAGCTTCTGCTCATCTGTAGGGCAGTGGCAGAGATACGGAGGAAATCAACCAGGGTGCAACAGGAAGCACTGCCTTCCAAAAGAACAATAAGCCTGTGTTTGTGTTTTGGCATGTCTTGTGGTTCTACGTGTGTATTGAGTTACCTGGTCTGGAGATGATCTGCACACTGAGCTGTACAGTTCCATCTGTCTTTACACCTTGATCAAACAGGCTGTGCTCTGCTGACAGCTACAAGAAGCCAAACAAGAGCGGGAGAAAGACAATGTGAGATTTACACCCATACAACCACTCACATTTACCACAGTTAAGAAAAGGACATGCTTTTTCCACATCACCCACTGAGTTACATACATGGATGTCTTGCAGACAGATCTCAAAGCCTTCCAGCGGGATCTGGAGACGGGGCTCCAAAAGCTTCTTGAGATTCCCAACTGGCTCATTGATGTCAATGTCCTGAGTGATGAGCTCAGATGCTGTGATGGTCTGTTCCTCCACCCTGAACGCACACACACACACAGAGTTACAGATTAGATCATGACAAGCTGACAGAGCTTCAACTGAAAATTGTCTGCTCTTGCGATGTCACTAAGCCCACCCCCCTTAGTGGGTTAGACAGTGGGTCTTGCTAGTCTGACAGAATAGGGCAATACAATGGGCACTGTTATACTGACGTCAAACTTTACCAGACAAAATATTACGTTATTTGTTTTTTTTAGTTAACAAATCATTTTGACTATTTGACACACAAATTCTGTAGATGTATTTTCACAGTCAAAGGACTGATGTTACTCACCCCTCCTCCACACAATCCTGTTTATCTTGACCATCAATTTCAATTTCTATCATCTCTTCTGTTTCACTTTTTGACATCCCCCTTTAATTTTCTTTTTGATAATCTAAAATGGAATAAAATACATATTAAACATTTTCAATACAACTTTAAATGGGCGAGAACAGCATGCACGTATTCAATAAATCAAAGCATTTAGTATTAACTAGCGAAGTTCCCAGGAATGTAATCAACCCTAAGTAACCTGTGGGCCCATGTAGCCATCACGCAACACCGAGGCCTTGTCCGGGTGTAGGCCCTAAATAGGCGCAACTACAATCATTTGCTAGGAAATCAATCAGACATTTTATATCGATATAGATTATAATCAGTGATTGCAATTGCAACATTATTACTTGATCTGAGAAGTTTAATGGCTACGTACGAGCAGAAATACCTTCCTAGCTATCAAATTGTTCGCAGACATTTCACAAGAGGGAGATGCGAAGCGACGCAATCGCAGATGATGATTGGAAGAAACCTTTTTGTTAGTCATTGTTTTACTATAAACAAAATCGCAGACGTTTCTCTATAACTTTAATCGAGTTAACTTCTTAGAAGACTTTTGATTCTGGAAACTTAAAACGGAAATGGAAGAAACGGAAACAAAACAACAGAAGGGCAATGTAAAAGCAGCCGGAAATCCTGGCCAAAGTCACAGTGCTGTCAAGACTTCCGAAAAAATGCTCCGTGAAAACAGATGGAATAGTGGCTTGGATAGGGGGTAAATACTCTCGTTCTATCGCATTTCTGGTCAAACAATTACATTTTAAGCCATAAAAACTATGTTGTGTGCCAGCTAGCAGCAGTAAGCTAACCTACTACAGACTCGCGACGTCGAAAACTTCGTAGTAACGTTACCCAAGTGGCTAACTATAGCAAGCTAACTTACCCTCAAATATATTTTTTGTTGTAATGTTAGTCCAGTAAGATGATCGTTGTAATTACACCTCGTAAGAACCTGCGTATTCTTTCTTATTAACGTTACTTAGACCCGCTCGCTGTATGGATTACATAAATCGCATCAATCTATCTCTAAGTAGACCAGTTAACTCCGCACGCTCGACATTTTTCTATAGACTAGTAGCTGCTAGAGCTTCCAGTTTCCTTGCCAAAGTAAGCTATGCTAACCAACATATATTCTGCTTAGCCGCATCAGCTATCTAGCAAGTTAGCATATCCCCATCATTTAAGATGGTGCATCAACTGTTAGCATGCGAGTTGTTGCTTGGTCCACGTTAAAAAAGCGGGAAGTTTGTTTAAGTGTTAATACGCATCATAGACCATTAAACTATGGTTGGTGCTTCTTTGGTAGAACATTTGATGCTTGTACAATTGATAACAGCATAGCACATACCTTAGTAATCGAACGACCAGCGAAGTTGAGGCCGAAAAGGTTCTGGGTGTAGCCTGTAGCTTGGATGCTAGCCTTCCTCTACGTTACACTTCTCATGCTGGCTAGTTTTTGGTCAACAAGAGGGGGCGGGGATGAATGGAAGAATAGTTGTGGGGATTTCAGAGCTCAATAATAAAATCCCTCTTTGAAATCAAAATCGTATGATGTCTTAGTTGTAAAGAACATATAGGCTAGTATGCATGTACACTCGAGGAAGATTACCATAACATCGGAAATGTTCGTATGTGTGCAAAGTCTCTAACTTCAGCCTTCCTTCAAGGCATTTCCCTTGCTCTTAAATTAGCTCAAGAATGTACAGGCCCAGCGAAACAAAGCTTTTTTTAAGGTCTCCTATGCAGAATATATAGTCGAATGGTAACAATGAGTCTTTTGGGATGTTTTACCTATTTCAGCTCTGTGAATAGGAAAATCAATCCATTACAATACAGGAAACGGGCTACAATTACAGGGCTCTGTATTGTGCATGGTACAGAGGAAGGTCGGGTATAGACTGTAGGCTATGGTCGGGTAGGACATCAGTGCATTGGTTAAATCACATCTAGAAATACGCCTTTAGGAAGTATATGATGTAGGCGGTGTTAATTGTTTTTCATAACGGGGAATGGCACAATGCATCAGCTGTAGCCTACACTTGGTGCACTTTTTCATCGGATAGCCTCGTCAAGTTTTGTGCGCCATTTTGGCGAAAGTTACGCTTTAAGTAAAAGTATAAGTGCTAACTATTGAACAAATACAAAATCTACTCAGTACAGTTACTTGTGTAAATGTAATTTGTTACTTTCCACCTCCAGGGGGAGGAGTGTGTAAAAATCCACGCCCACTCCCAAGGATAAATAGGCCTGGTGGTGTTCAACCAAATGAATGGATGTCCGAGATGGCTGTGGTCAACGCACAACTCAGTGAGCTCATCAGGAGCCTACGGAAGAAAGGCTGGACGATTAGCTCTATTTCCAAACATCTGGCCATGACTGGCATAAGACCTTCCTTGCGGACTATCCGGCGTCATTGCCGACGTGTTGTTGCAGAGAAGAAAGGACGACAGCCGCGTAAAGTGACAATGTAAATTGACTTTTTATTCTTTAAATGTAAACTCCAGTTTGTAAGTTTGACATGTTAACAAAAATAACAGGCTTTACCAAACTATGTTTTGAAACAATTTGTCTTTCAGTCAGGTGATGGAAATGATAGACAGCATCCTGAGAACAGATAATGAACTACCAGCAAGAAAAGTCAAAGCGCTGCTCCAAAGAAGGCACAACATAAGAATTTGTTTAAACTCGGTGAGAAAGGCAATCCACAATCTTGGCTGGTACTTCGAGGAGTCCAGGTAACGCACGTCTCTATCAATTACCTATCTGTGATAATCAGGCACTCAACATCCTTCTTATAGTAACATTTTTATACATTCTGCTTACAGATTCGTAATGACCCGGGAAAAAAACAGAGAGTTGCGTCTAATCGAAGCAGATCTTACAGCGGAACAAGCTCAAGTAGCTCAACTGCTTGCTGAGAACGCACAATTGAAGGCTGACCTGTCTGCCGACAGAGCGGAGGCCAACGTCCTCCGACACGAGATTCAGAGGCTGAGAAAGAACAGTCAGAGGGGATTGCTCATGCAAGAGATGAGAGCTGAGATAGGAGAACTGCGTTCGGCTCAACGTATGAGACCAATCCCCAGACGAGCCTCAGCACCTGCACCAGAATTAGATTCTTCAATGGAGACACTTGGCCCTCCCCTCAATGACAGCAGTCCAATTCCTAATCAGTGGGCAGACGTGAGCTTGCGTGATTTTGGACCAGAGGACCACGCTAGACTCCACCAAGAGAGCTACGGCCAAGTGGGCAGATATGGATGCCTGCTCTTCAGGCACATTATCTCGGAGGAGAACTACCAGGCATGGAGCAAAACAACAAACTGGGATGGTTCTAGAAATAAACGAGCACTGCCTCAAAATGTCACTAGCTTCGTGGTTGCCACACTGAAGCGACACTTCCCTGGCATGGATAGGAGCGGACTGAAGGATTGCATTTATAAGATCAACGAATTCCTGCGTACAACACGCAAGAAACCCCGAGCAACGTATGTTCTGCAGAACAATGTAGCAGAGAGGATTAAAGAAGAGGATCTTTGACTGTACTGTAACTTACTACACTGTATACATTTGCAATTACTGTAACAATACAGTTCATTACATTAATAATAAAAAAAATCTTCTCATAAGTACCTTTCTGACTTAATCTTTAGACCTGTTATTGAAAATATAAGGAGTAGAGAGCACATGTGTGTGAAAATGTAGCATTACTGACATGACGGTAGACCAATCTAATATTACCAAAAAAGTTGCAACCTTGCTTTTGCTGTCTGTAGGCTAATGGTTAAGAGGCAAGTGGTAGGCCTACATATAGGCTACATGTACTTTACTATAGCCTACAGTAGGCCTATTGAAAGTAATAAGCTTGAGACACATTAGCGTTTCAATTAGCGAAAGCAGTTTAATAGCCTCATGAGCACCTCCATTAGTCCTTGTGAGAAATGCACTTGGTCCCGATGCTGCAGAGAGCCATCACCTATGCAATCACCTACAGCAGTTCCCAACCCCCCACTAGGGGCCGCCAGGGATTGCAGGGGATCCGCACAGTGTTGCCTGGGCTGAGATTGTGAGGTTACCAAAATTATATTTGTGCATTAAATGTATAAAATCCCAATAACACACCCAGGTGGATAATCAAAACTGTATCATCCAAATTAAAACATTTTTGTTCAACATTTACATTCATGTAGCTACTTATTACCTATTTCCTCTGAACTTGTCTAAGCAATCTTTGGGCTAGGCTTGGGATTGGTAATTCATCCCCGGACCCCAATTTTTGAATGAAACAATGTCTTGTGTGTGTATAGGGGTAGGAATTTGGTTAGGGGGCCCTGGCTTGTCTTAGACACAGGCAAGGGGGCTTCAAGGAAAAATGTTGGGAAACACTGACCTACAGTATCACCCAATGCGTTGGACATTCTCCTCAATTTCATTTGTATGGAATGCCTTTGAATGTACATGTAGTTTGATAAGTTGATAGAAAGTGTTGAAATACATGCATTTTCGCCAGATGAGTAGCCTACAGTAGCCTATAGGCCTACAGCCCGTACAGTACCCCAGACGAACAGGCAAGATGTTTTGTGGTGCGTTGGAAAGTAAGACTTTTTCATTTTTTTTCCGAAAAGTGGGGTAGGCCTAGCCAGTGGCCTCGTGACCTAAAGCAGAACAAATCAAACCTAAACAAATCAGCCAGATGCCTCTTCATAAAATAACAAAGACACCTTCATAAACAATAACAAGTTTTATTGTGAGACTGCATGTCATCTGGAGCAGCGTATCGGTAGGCTATATGAAAAGCAGAAGATTTTCAGCTTGCTTCAGGATTTCATTCACTTTTGGATTGAGTGGTAAATGCTGAGGTTCCTAACCCTGCTCACAAGTACCACCTGGTGGTTGTTTGGGTCATTGCAGCCTCACTGAGGAAATATAAATAAAAGACGCGTGAGGTCCCGTGAGAATCACATATGTGCACAAGTATACACTGTATGCAAACCAGTATAGAACTATGTAGGCTACTTACCATGTTATGGAGGAAGGTATGACACATCTCAAAGGTTATTTATTTCACATCTAGAGGGTGCATGAATTTAAAACGTTTTAAGTTAAAAGGCTGTTACATTTCTTTGATGGTCTTGGACTATTACCCATACTTAGGCCTGTAGTGTATATGTGTGAACCATGCCTACATTGATACATTTTGGCCTCTACCATTAAGGGGGAAATTGATGAATGGAGAAGAAGTGTTTTCAATTCATCTCAGTGTTTTACTGGTTCTTATAAATGTCTTGATATATGGTTTGTGTGTGTCTTTTGAGAACATTTGAGGGGAAAGTACATTGTTTTGAAGGTAAAATTTCATTTTGTAGGAGAATTGAGGAGTTTTGCCCATTGTGTGTGTTTTTGGATTTGTGTGTAGAGTTCTGACAGTATGAGGCATGTTTTCAGAAAATGTGTGTTAATGTGTGAAAAACTGTAATGCACATAGCCTACATGTGGTGATATGAATTGTAATGTCCCACCTTCCTCTATACCGTACAATCAAGTTCTGTATTTATAGACAGGGCATTCATTGTAGCCCCCTCTGGCCTATAACAGTCAGCATGAATTAAAATCCCTCATTCTGGTCAATAGGACACTTATGGATCTGCGCCTGGCTATTTCAATTCAGTGCTCTGTGTTCCTCTGATGAATGTCTGCTATATGGCTATACTGTATGTCTCCAATAATGCTTAAAGATCTTAGTCGAGAATCATCGGTGATTCTTTGTTGGCGGAATGAGTTAGCATATCTAATGCTCTTTGTTGCAGTGAGTTTATCTTCATGTAGTCTACTAATTCATTAATTTTCCTTATTACAGAGTCACTATTTGTATGTTATTGTTATTGTTATACTGTTGATATTTAATTTAGGCTATTCTAGTATATTAGGCCTGATATTATTTTTTTTAAATATTCTTTTTATTATTGTTGTTGTTTTGAGAATTTCTGCTTGTCCCTTGAGTAATACAACTTTGAATGTGTTATTAAAATGGTGGCTCATCTTTACAATTATGTGCAAGGTTCCTGAAAATGAAACCTGCCAAATATAGGACATAACCTTTATAACTTTTGGCTGTTATACACTAGCTTAAAACACTTAAAATTATTGCCATTGCATTGAAATCTTTCCAATGCACTTGCACATATTGATCCAGATTACTTAACCTACCTGACAGTCTGCTACAAAAGAACAAAAACAATATTTCTTCAATAGACAGAATCATCATATAATTTCAAAATATTAAAAATCACCTTTGTGAACATGTCAAGATAGTTAGCACTTTGTTTATGAGTTATTCTTGGTAAAATGGTAGGAAACATGGTAGGATAATGGTAAGATACAGACCAAACTAGTTATATGACTGGAAACCAACCTCATCTTCATATCCAAATGTTATTTAATAGAAAAGTTTTGACATATAAAACTGGCCAGTTACAAACAAATATTTGATAAACTTCTATATAAAAAAAACTAGTGCATTTCAGGGGTTCTTGGCAAGACTTGCATAGAGGTTTTAGATGACCTGAATGTGACTGATCTTGAGATTTGACATGCCTTATCATAGTCTGACACTAGAGGGAGGAAAAGAGCACAATTTCAAGAAGCTATCAAAAAGCGGGCCAAGAGGGGCATTGTGGACAGTCGCACTCGGGGATAAAGTGAGAGTTCATTGGAGGCCACCATCCCCATCTATAGTCTATAGTGCAGAATAATTCAAAAGAAGAATTGGGTCGACTCCACCTCTGTATTCCAGTATTTTGGCAAAGGCACATGATTATATCATGAAGGACTTGGTGTGTTTGTAGAATCTCGGCTGTGAAGAGAGGTTAAAATTATTTGAGAACAATTCATGGATGGCTCATTTTGCTGACTCACTGTAGAGCTACTGTATGATAAATGCATACAAATTAAGTTTCTGGAGGGTCACTTACGTCTTGCATTGGTGGGCTGTGGTTGGGGTAGTTTCTAAGGCAGCAACAGTTTAAAAAAAGAGTCAATTTCTGTCCTCAAAAAGACAACTAACTATTTACAACACATAAATACAAATGCTAAATAAGGGTGTAAAGGTACACATTAGCCGTGTTCACACCATCAGGCCAAGGCCATTCTCGGGTGAATTGGGTGCTAATGACCCAGTGCCACTGTCAGGCTACTGGCCTGTTTCGCAGATGCTTGCCGCCCCTAACAGCGAAACCGTAACAGGCACACCGCCCATTTCAAAATGGGAGATAGCCATCTCCAGCACAGGTCACAGGTAAGAGCCCACCCTTCACCTTGACGCCGCCCCCAGCTCGGATTGGCCTCACTTGGCCGGAGGTTTTAGATGGGCCCGCTAATGGGCCCGCTAATGGCCCTATTTAGCCTCACTTCCAAAGGCGGCCCGATGGTGTGAACGCACTAAGCCAATTGGCTCGCCCGAGTCAGCCTGCTTTTGGCCCGATGGCATGAACGCGGCTATTTGTAGGCCTACTGAACCGTTTAGGTGCAGGATGTTAGGTTCAATACAGATTTATGCCGGAAATGCAGTCTTTAACAGTAATCAACGGTAGACTTTTTTGCTTGAGGAAGTTGCTTCCAATTTGAGTTCCAAGTGGCAGACCATATGGCAGTTTAGTCAATTGACATCAAAAAACATTAAACATATTTTCAAAATACTATTCTCATTGTGCAACAGAAATATTGTCAGTGAATTTTAGGTGAGCAGTAGGCCTAGGCCTACCTACAGACTTACCGTGCTGAAAATGAACCAAATCGTCACTTCAAAACAGGTGACTTTTGTGTACTGTTACAGCCCTCATGCTAAGTATCTGCTTGAAACCAATAATGACTTCATGCACTCTTACACTGCATTAAACATTTGTGTTATTCCGCAAGAGCAATTCTGTGGTCTAGCCTACTCACCGTCTTTGTTTGTTCTCAACTGTAGAAAAAAAGGACAAGAGATTTCAAATTAATTTCTGTGGCATTTAGTGTTACAGTGTCTGAGTTACATTTCCCTATGTCTGAGACTGATACTGTGTCTGTGTCATCCACTAATGTGAACAAGTTTAGACACAAAGACTGCTAATGGCATCTTAGCTATGAGCTTTAACCTATAGGGCTCGGGCACAAGCCTTGCATTATAGGAATATTGCCACCATGTTGGTAACGCACCAAACGTAATAATCCATTCATTCAGATGCAGAAGACAAGAAGCAGAAATATAATATTAGCGATTCTTTTGTTACACCCCACTACACAGCAACATACGACCAAGGCAAAAACTAAGCAACAGGAACAGGCGGGAGTAAATCCATTGTAATCCATAATAAACTAATGAGTGAGGCTGCCAATATGGCTGTGCCCGTGAAGTTTTCACGTCATAATCCCGAGCCCTATTACTGTGGTTTTACCATTCAAGTTTCAAACCAGGTCTGTGCTGGCTAGTTGTATCATCTTACCACGTACACTATGTATCTAACATGATCAGATAGGTTTTATGTGTCTGTCAGATACATGAGTTGCGCTTCAAACAGCAACATTTATTTCTGATGAAAGTACCACTGGAACAGTTTATTCTGCATAACCTCATTCCAAAGCCTCCTTTCAGAATGACGAGCCTTCTACTCGGCTGATCAAATGCACCATGGCGCTCTTGCCTGCCTTGGGTCGCCTGCCCCGCTGCTGCAGCAGCCGCTGGCATGGCACTGGCGGCCCTTCAGTAGGCAAATCTGTCTGTCGGAGAAAAAAGCTGCGCTATTGCGGCGCGTACAGTGTGGGCAGCTGCCAGGGAGAGAGCGGGGCGCGACGTGGAAGTACTTACTGGGCTTGCGCCGGCGGCAGCAGCAGCAGCAGCCCCGTCTGTAGCAGAGGCACGCCCCCAGACAGCACAGGACCAGCAGGAGGAACGCACCCACCCCAACAGCGATGAGCAACGGCAGACTCAGCTCAACTGAGAAAGCAAGAGAGAGAGAGAGAGAGAGAGAGAGAGAGAGAGGTTCATCCCTTCGGAGCTGTGTTACACTCCCTCATCATGTCTGGTCATCATGCACAAGGAAAGCTTCAATAAAGCATCAGATTGTCTTTGTCAGTTTATCATTCCAAGCATACAACACTGTACCTACACTCCTTGACTTCCATTTTGTGTCCTGGACAGCTTTTGGGGGGGCCCACATCGTTGGAGGATTCACAGCGATAATTTCCAGCATCAGCTTTCGAAACAGCTTTAAACTTCTGCTCAAAACAAAGGACTGTGTTATATCTACTGGCTGTACAACCGTGTGGTTAAGAGAGATCAGTAATCACATATATGAGACTGGAATAGAATATTCCCTTCTGAAGCAGAAAGGAAGAGTCAGATTATGGACCGCAGTATTGAAGTGTTACAAGCTGAGTCACTGACACTGACCCATCGGGGAGTGTGGTGGCGGTGTCTCTCTCACCAGTGTTCCAGTGTGTGTGTCCAGGCTGTAGTGGCTGTCCGGTGTGTGTCCCCCGGCCAGGGCCTTGTTGTCTTTGTACCAGCTGTAGGTGGCGGCAGGGACGCTCAGTTTGTCCTTGCAGTGAAGCTCCACAGCAAAGCCACTCAGTACAGTCTCAGGAACCTCACAGGACGGGGTGTGAGGAGGCACTACACACCAACAAGACACACATACACACACACACACACACACACACACACACACACACACACACACACACACACACACGAGTGAGTGGCGGAAGGAACTGTGTCTGAACTTTGTCAGTAATTATTTGTTTAAAGCTAACTGAATAACTGGTCAGTAACAGTCTGGGTTGATGACATTAAAAAATGCTGTTTTTAACCAAGTGGATTTATTTGCAAATGAAAGTGTCTGCTTGAATCTGTCAGCTGTTGACAGATGTGGTTGAAACTTCATGGTCATGTTCACTAGCCCCTCACACAGAAACAAACTGCCTTTTGTTTTAGAGGGGTGAAGCTAATGACACACCAATACAACCTTGTCCTTGAACAACAGCCAAACTACTGATTTGAAGTAGCAGAAAGGCATGACCACTATTTCCCTGAAAACACACCTAGTACACTGAGGGTAACGTTGATCTCTCCCAAAGGGACATGATCCATCTTGGCGGTGACCTCACAGCGGTACACCCCTGTGTCCTTCTGGGCAACGCTGTGCAGTGTCACTGTAGCGCCGTCAATGGTGGCTCGACCTGCATAGGGCTCTGAGAATGGGGAGAAGGCATTCAACTCCAGGATGCAATTTTATTAGAGGGAAGGACAAAAGGAATTTGACAGTAGAGATGATGTGAGGTCAAAGAGTTTCAGGAAGCAAGACCATTTCTCACAGGGAAAGTATCAGAAAAAGGCAGGAAGGGTTCGCACTCTGAGAAAATGGTAGACAAAGTCTTTGGTAAAGAAGATTTTACTGAGGGTGAGCAGACGTTTCAGCCATTAGGCTGAATTAGCCATGTCAACCACAGACATGCAATTAACCAATATTAGCCAACGGGTTTTCAGACTCACAGGGAAAGTAAGAAAGGACTTCATCTACCTCTGAAATTGCCCTCAAAATAAACAAAAGTGATCCCCTTCCCGTTCTTCTTCCACTCAATGCGAGGGTTGGGGTCTTTCTCTGTCTTGAACTCGCAGGACAGGACAGCATCTGGGCCAGAGAGATAAGGCAGGGGAGATCAAACGATCACAGAATCCTCTCTGACACAGTGGCTCATGTTACGGTGGCTCAAGCTCATCCTCCTACTTACTGGAGTTCTCATGGGCCACCACCTTTGCCTTGCTGGTGCTCACAGTGACTGAAGCTGTGGGTGAAGCTGAGAAAAAGTAAAACTTTTAAATTAAAACTGATTGAGAGTAGTAAGAACAAACAATCATAAACTCAACTCAACCAAGTATTAGCAACAATATTTAGTACATTTCAGAGCAACATATGTTCTATACTGTCTAATCAGTTTATCTGCTTTTTTATGGGATGAATATAGTATAGTACACATATAGTTTATGTGTCATTGCATGAATATGTGATGTTACATGAGAACATGACACACACACTCCCCTCTCTTCATGACCAGCATAGACTGATCCTAGCCCATTCGTACCAGGAGCGGGCTTGTACATATAGGAATGTGTGTGATGGATGAGCCTCAGACAGCCTGTTAGGAGGCTGGGTCGGGAGCACCCAGACGTGACATGATAACACACACACACACACACACACACACACACACACACACACACACACACTAAGGCACACACACAAACTCTGGCACAGAGAAAGGCCAGGGAAGAGAAGGAGCAAAAATAGGACCATGGAATAAAGAATGGTAAAGAAAGAGTAAAATTGGAGCTTGCTGTGTGTATGTGAGTGTGAGTGTGAGTGTGTGTGTATGTAAAAAAGACGGAGTTCTCCATTATCACCAAGTTCCTGTTCTTAATCTCTGTGGTATGTGTGAAATGTCTTTGTGCGCATGTGTCTCTGACTGTTGGTCAGTGTGTAAGTTTGTCTTCTATATATATTTGTCTATATGTGCGTGGTCTGCAGAGGTGAGGGCATTAGGAACAAAGGTTCTTTTTAACGCTGTAATTTAAGCTCTACTGCTCACTCTGACGGAGGGTTAAAATCACACTGCCCCCTTTAAAATCCCCCACCATGAAGAGTTATTTAAGTCACTAAAAGCACAAGGAATACCACTGACCTCCTTATCACCAGATGAGCTGGTGATGGCCACATTGAAGCAGTTCTAAGCTTACCATTACCAGTTCTGTGGGCTTCACCCATTTTTTGTCATTTTTCAATATTTAGAACTATCTGGAATTTAGTAGCCTATACGCCTATCTAGTTCAAATGCTGACATCGCAGTTCTGTTAACACAATTCAACATGAGCAACATTAACAGTGAACATACTGATAAGGCTGTGGTGCCATTAGAAATGTTGGGTCCTGAAAGAAAATCAATTTGAGGGAACACATTTAACATTAGGCTACATGACATCTGTTGAATTTTGTGAAAACGAATTGATAAATTCAGATAATTATATTGATACATTTTGGCACATAACAAGCTGCCACATACAAAGTTGATGGAAAGTTGATTGAAATCTGAAAGTTGTCAGTTGGCCATCTCTCTGAGTCTCATTATCAGTTGGGTCGAGCAGGGGACAGCAGCAACATTAAACAGCCATGTCAGATCTGAATGATTGGGCTTCACAGGCCCTGGGTACGAGGCATTCCATCAGTCCCCCAATCTCAAGTTCAAAGGGCATGTCAGAAGATCACGTAAACACATGGGCCATGGACCCCCACCCAAACTGCCCCCTCCTATGACCAACCAGCGTTTGAACACAATCAGAGAGAAATGTGCATTCTTTACAAAACACAAAACCTGTAATGTTGTGGGCTATCAATGGTCTTCGGGTTCAACATGCACATGGAGTAGGCTAAGTAGTCTGCAATACAAGTTATCAATGCATCTTTGGAATAGATCTACTTAATCAAAGAATCGTTCACTGTCAGAAAAAGGTAATATTGTCACATGCGCAATTATAAAAATCAATTGACCTGTACATTTTCTTGGTATAATTGGCTTTCTAAATGCTTTCACACCAACTCAACAGGTTTAAATTAACAAGTTGGGACAATGCGCTTTTGTGAGCCTTCGTGAGCTTACAATGAACAAAGACAGCAACAAAAACGTATAAGCATATACACAGGCTAAATCCACAACGCCATTTTATGCCAATATTACCTGGAGACTGTTGGGGGTTCTTGCGCGCATGTCATGCTGTTTGAGATGCTGCGTTGCATTAGAGGTCTGATATTCACACATTGGCTATAATCAATAAAGTCATTTGAAATGCACAACCCGATTTGAATGTAGCATATGGAAAGAAATTGCATTAAACACCTACGATGCAACAACGCCAAGAGTACTGGAAATGCCAAAAGCCGCGTGCTGTCCATCTTCGTTCGGCCAGGGTCGGGTCCGAAATTGTAAATGCTGATGAGCTGCACTCCTCCTTCAAATGACAATGTACAGTTTTGTTCAGTCTAACTTGTAAAAAGTTGGCGCAATTCGATAGGTCACAGAAGACGCACGTAAGATGTTCTCTCAAAGGATAATTACTGCACCCTTTCTCCCCTCCCTACTGCGCCCCTCTTTGAACTAAGAGGGGTAAGAAAGTTTGAAGAAGGCGGTGACCAGATAACTAGTCTGTGTAGATTGATAGGCCTACTCTGGAGAATATACCATTCCATTCCATTCCAGGCTACCGGTTTCAGGGACTGGCTACATTTATTTAAAAAAATAAGATTCACAAACTCATTATAAACTCATAATAAAAAAAAAATAATAATAATAAAAAAATAGGATTGAGTTGAGTTGAGTTTTGCACAATAGATCATGGCAACCAAGAGATGAGTAAGTATGCTGTTGGCTATTAAAGAAAGTTAGAAAGCAAACATCCAACTAATGAAATGTAAACATCCCATTCACAACACCATTTGGTGGCCTACCTATGTGAGTTTAGCTTATTTAGCTTCCAAAGTCAATTCTCCTGACTATACCTATAGATGGCCTTACTTCACAAGAGAGACAGTCACAGGCATAAGCTGAGCTCAGGCTCAGTACACATGCCTGTAATTTGTTGGATAGGCCTACATAACTGCTCCCTGATAATTGGAGATAAGTGTGAAGTATTACCTATTTTCTGATGGGTATATCCATGTAAAATGAAAACTCACAGGGAATGACACTGATAAATTTGAGGATCTCTCTTTTAAAAAAGGAAAGGAAAGGGAATTGAATTCCTTGTCATCTTTACAGTAAACAAACACATGGCTTTTAATATTCTCATGTTATTATTAACCATAACAGAAGACATTTCATAGAAACCAATAAAAGGTCATAAACCAGACAATAAACGATGGAAGGAGCAAAAGTCACAGTCTATAAAGAACACCAGGAAATGAACCACTTTGACAGATTTCCTACCTAAACTAAATTCAACTGAAGAAAGGCCACACATAGGGTTGTTACTGTGACCTTAATTTTAAGAAATGCCCTTTTGCTCCCAGAGCCCATCACTGGCAAGCAACAAGACAAAAAAATAAGTTTGTATCTTCTTTTAACTCAAACAAAGTATCATTTATGCCCTCTAGTGGTGAGATGAGGTCACATACATGGACAGATGCTGATCTCCTTTTGGGGATGTATGATAAATCTCTATTTCAAAATTAAGGGTGTCATATGGGATGTGGCAAAGAACGCTGCTAATGCTAGATTATTTTGCAATCTCAATGTCACATAGTAAAATAAAGCTTTTGACTTGCTATGAAATAGAGACCACACAATTAGGCTTCATCATTTTGCTACAGCCTAAGCTATAGCTATAAAAGCAATATATATATATATATATATATAGCAAATTATATATAAACTATAGCTATTGTATACTTTTGTATTTAGATGTAAGTGAATCCATACATGTCTTAAAGAAACAAACAGGGAATATAACTGTATGACAAACAACAAACAGTAAGCACGTGAGTCAAGGTAAATGATAAACCAGGAACTATGCTGGGAAAAGATAATTTAGTCATCATTTAGATAAGGGTGTTTCAAGGTCAGAATTCTGAAGACACAATAAATAGCCAGATTTCCAAGCGCATTTCCAGAAACCAGGAGCAAAGAGCACAAACAAGAACAGGGAATCGCAGCAAATCACCCAAGATATCAACAGTACAATACAGGTAAGTCCCTCCAATCAACATTGCAACTCAAATACTACAGAGACACCACCATACTGATTGAATAACAGGAGATGTAATGAAACATATAGGCCTATCTTAGCTTTTCATACCAGTTCATTTGTTGGCTGTTGCTGATAATCTAAACTACAGACACGATTGAAACAGAAGTTCTTTGTTAAGGGGGGGGGGGGGGGGGGGCAGATGGTAATAATAAGCTGGTAGAGTAACTAATGCGAAGATGTACTTTTGAATGAATGTGCAGACATATAAGAAACGTATGACTTATGTAGATTTATGAAACACACAACCGTTTACCATTGTGCTGACAGACTTTCTAGCTGATGCCCAGCTTGATACCAAACCTTTTCCCTCTTTAACAGAGATGAAGACATTTGTTCTGTTGCTCACCGTGACAGGTAAGATCTCTTGGAGTGTGTCACTGAATAGATCATGCATAAATATTAACCATTGACCTTTTACAGTGTGGTCTTTCTCTTTATCTCTGCCTTCTTATCAAATGGAAAATTGCTGCAGAAAAAGTCAAAGGGGAAAGTAGAACAGAGTGGAGATCCCTCCCCTGTTTTTTAATGTTTAGAAAAAGATCTCGAGTAACTAAGAAAGCATAGATCATAATAGTCTCAAGAAATATGTAACAGTATCAACAGCAATTGATTTTAACACACTAATGATAATTATTGTTGTTCTTTAGTGGCCTTTGGAGTACCAGTGCCAGAATGGGCTCCAGTGGACGTACCATCGGAGGAGGCCGGTCCCCGCCTGGCCGACATTCTACCAGTGCAAGGGCATGTGGTCCAGGAAGATGTCCAACCAGATGCAGGTCTGGAGAAGGTGGAGAGGCCTGCTGAACTGCCCCCCATAGTTCAAGAGGAACCAGCTCCAGCTAAACAAGAGACAGTTGTTGAGGAAGAACCAGCTCTACTGGTCCCTGTTGTACAGGACAAGCCTGCTGAGCAGGAACTTTTAGAACAGGACAAGCCTGCAGAGCAGGAACCTTTACAACAGGATAAGCCTGCTGAGCAGGAACCTTTAGAACAGGAGCAGGAACCTTTGGTAGAACAGGTGCAGGAAGAGGTCCAGGAGGAGGCCCAGCCCGAGGAAGATGTTTTGGATGAAAATGTTAATGACCTGAAAGAAAGTCTGAGTGCAAATCTTCTCCCGGAGGAAGAACCTGCAGTGGAAGAAGTGTATATCCCAAGCGATGAGCCAGTGATGAGGGCAGAACTTCCAGTGGAGGAAGAGACAGTTGTGCAGGAGGTGCACCCAGATCAAGTGAGGCCTAGATGGGTAGAGGAGCCAATCATGGAGCTGATAGCCGAAGAGGAGGACGGGGACATGTATGGCAGGTTAACTGAAGAGGAAGGTGAGATGGCTGAAGTACCTGAGATGGTGCTGGAACCCCTGCCAGAGGAGGAGCCAGTAGAAGATGGAGCCGAGACAGAGACAGATTTACGGGACCCAAGGCTTAGACTGGTGGAAGAGCCGACAGTAGAGCTGGAGCCCCTGTTTGGAGAGGAACTCACTTCCGATGATGAGCCAGGATCTGAGGCTGTGCCTGGAGAGGAGGAGGAACTCTTGGAGGAAGAGGGGCCAGTCATGCCAGGTGAAATGGTGGTTGAGCTGGAGGAGACACCAGGTCAGGAGCCCAGCATGGAGATGGACCCAGAGGGGGAGCCCGTTCCTTGGGCACGGTCTGGCTTGGCAGAGGGGCCTTTGATGGACGGCATGACTCTGAAACAGGCAATGATGGAGGAGGAGCCTGACATGTGGGTGGGGCCCGATGTGATGAGGGAGAGGCACATCCAGGACACAGAGGAAGAGCCAGAGATGTGGGCGCGGACAGATGAAGATGCTGCAGCAGTGGTTAGAGGGATGGACATGGACAATGAGATTTTTGTGGGAATGGAGAGCAGTGACTATGAACAGGCAAGGCCTTATGCAGAAGACGTAGTACCTATGGATGGAGAGTTTTCTAATGCAGGTGAGATGGGATGTGAGAAAGGCTGCCATCTAATATTGAGACATAATTAAAATAAACACAAATTCATTCTTTATCAGTATTTTGAAGAATAATGAGTACAGTAGCACCAAACCGGATTCAGCAGATACATATGTCCTCTGCCAGGCCAATGTATTTCTATTGATGTGTATGCATGTTCTTTTAGTGGACACCCAGAGGGGCTCATGCAGTGGAGCGATCATTGATGGTCGATGCTACCAGTTCTACCCAGAACGCAAGGAGGCAGCAGATGCTGAGGTAAGGCATTCAGCACCTTACAGACAAATGATTAATGGGTGAAAGCAAGAGAGAGAGAGAGAGAGAGAGAGAGGGTGTGACAGAGGAAGAGAAAAGGGAAAAAGAAGAAAGATAGACATCCTCCAACCTAGTAATGGCCTTTTTTTTCACAGCTCTT